>NC_084473.1:66021955-66324955 GCF_027409185.1 Cynocephalus volans | reverse complement strand
TAAAATGCTAAAATGAAACTATAAAATTACTAGCAATAAAGAAGGCAGACACGAAAGGCCACATATTGTATGATTCCATTTATTTGAAATTCCTGGGAACCCACAGAGACAGAAAGTAGATTAGTGGTTGCTGGGGACTGGGGGGACAGGGAAGTGGGAACTCACTACTTAAAGGGTAAGAGATTTCTTTTTGTAGTGATGAAAAAGTTCTAAAATTAGATATTGGCAATGGTTGCACAACTGTGAATATACTAAAAACCGTTGGATTATATACATTAAAAGGGTAAATTTTGTGATATATGAATTATAATTCATTAACACTCTTAATTTTTAAAAAAAGGAAGCCCAGAGGCTGGGAAGTCCAGGGAGTCTCTGATCCAAGTAGTGAGGTCAAGGAAGGCTGCTTACAGGGGAACACTGGAACTGGGTCTGGAAGGGTGTTTTTTGGAAGGAGATGTTTTATAGGTGAGGAAGGGAGCAGAGGAATTAATTCTGTTAATTAAGTCACTCTACCTCTTAACAGGACTTAAGGACTCTGCATGTCCTGGGCAATAATTTTAAACCAAATAAATGGTTTTTGAATAAAAAAAAAAAATACTAGAAAAAAACATTGGTGAATTCATTTATAATCTTGTAATAAAGACTTTGCTAACTAAGCATGACACAAAACTCAGAAACTATATAGAAAATGACTGATAAATTTGCATAGAATTCAGCAGTTTTTATATGAGAAATACCACACACATGTGATGACAGTATTATAGTTAAGTTTTTAAAAAATTTGTCTTTAGAGATACACTGAAATACTTGTGGATGAAATGATGATGTCTGAGATCAGCTTTAAAATAATTTGGGGTGGGGTTGGGATGAAACTTGGTAATGGGTACATGGGGTACTCTTCTTTTTACTTTTTAATATATTTCATTTTATTTATATATTTATATGTATTTTTATATGTTTGATTTTTCCATAACAAAAAGTGAAAATAAATAGCAAGAAGAAAAATCTATGTACAGCGAAAAAGATAATAAACTGGGAACAAATATTTGCCACATAAGATATTAAAAGGGCTAATTTCTTAATTTATTAAGAGCCCATACAAATCACTAAGAAAAAGACAGTCCCAAAGAAAAAGGTGCGTGAAGATATCAACAGGTGGAATAGTGAAAAAGAAACCAAGTAGCCAATAAACTTGTGAAAAGATAGCCAGCCTTACTCGGACATGCCGAGGAAAGCGAGGATGCCACGGCGTTCCCTCCGAGCAAGCTGGCAAACATAAAGAGGTTTGCTAGTAAGTGGGATGGTGAGGGTGGGGGAAACTGTTGGACCCACACCCCGCGGTGGGCGTGGAGCCTGGTACCACTTTTTGGAAGAAAAA
This sequence comes from Cynocephalus volans, assembly GCF_027409185.1. Taxonomy (NCBI): domain Eukaryota; kingdom Metazoa; phylum Chordata; class Mammalia; order Dermoptera; family Cynocephalidae; genus Cynocephalus; species Cynocephalus volans. The sequence continues at coordinate 66,323,577 of NC_084473.1, read as the reverse complement.
TTTCAGAATGTCTATCAACATATTAAAAATGCATGCCCCTATCCACTTAATGTAATATTATTCAGCCTTAAAAGGAAGGAAATTGTGACATAAGCAGCAATACAGATGAACACCGAGGATATTATGCTAAGTGAAGTAAGCCAGTCACAAAAAGACAAATACTGTTATTTGAGGTATTTTGAGTATTTAAAATCATAGAGATAGAGAGTAGAATGGTGGTTGCCGGGGGGAGAAGGGGAGTTAAGTGTTTTTTTAAAAAGTTTTTTGGCTGCTGGCTGGCACAGGGATCTGAACCCTTGGCCTTGGTGTTATAACACCAGGCTGTAACCAACTGAGCTGACCGGCCAGCCCCAGAGTTAGTGTTTAAGTTTCAGCTTGGAAAGATGAGGAGTTCTAGAGAGGGATGGTGGCAATGGTTGCACACAAGGTGAATGTACTAAATATCACGGAACTATACACTTAAAAATGATTAAGATGGTAAATTATGACACAATAAAAAAAAAAAATAGGGGGAAAAAATACATACCCCTTGACCCAGCAATTCCACTGCCAAACATTGACTTCAGGTTAGACAAGAAAAGCTGTGCCAAGTATGTTCATTCCCATTGCCTGCAACAGCCAGAACTTCAAACAACTTAAATTCCCAACAGTAGTGAATTAGTTACATGAATTATGGTAAAGCCATGCAACGTATTATTCTGCAGAGGTTTTGAAAAGGTGGCTTGAGCTCTGAGACATATTACTTTGCAGACAAAGTAACAGAGTGCCACAGAGTATGTATGGTATGACCCAGGAGTATGCATTTTTTAAAGCGTGTGTTGTGTGCATGTATGACACATTATCAATAATTTTTATAGAACCATAACATGCTTTTCTGGAGTTATAAATAAATTGTTAATAGTGGGGAGAGGAGTACGGATGGTGGTGGTAATAGTAAAACTTCATTTTAAACCTTTTTGTACTGCTTGGACCTTTTTTTTCTTCATTTGAATGTATTCGTTTTAATTTCTTTTCAAGTTTAAAAGAAATGTGACATTTTTTACTCAGAGATTATGAGCCTTGGCAAATGTTTTACAAGATGTGTTCCCATTTGGATATTGTATCCAACCACCCTTTTTAATAGGTCACATTTCAAAATCATAATGTTAAACATTATTTTGCTTTTCTACACCTTTCTTCAGTTTCCCTTCTCTCCTTTCATTCCCCCTTGTGCTCACTTCCCTGTACAAATGCAACCACCACCGCTGTGTGGATGTTACACGCTGCACTGGGATGTCTTTGGAACCGTTGCCTTCCTGCCAGGGTTACTAAATTCCCTGAAGGTCACTGTCCCCAAAGTTTTTGTAGCTCTCTCTGCACCTGGTACATGTACACCATGTACTGAAAGCTCAGTGCATATTTGAAAAATAGACTTTTCTTGGTTGTGATGTTCTTACTTTGAAAACCTCAGAGCTGCAGTCTCAGATCTTTCATTCCCAGCACTTCAGCCCTGCACCTCTTTTTGCTCAGGGCTGTTTGGTTTTTAGGAATGTCAAGTCCACCACAAGTGGTAAGCCTAAATTTCTTACTATGTGGGTTTTCTCTAACTTTTCACATCTGTTTTCCCGCATCTTTGAACTTTTAGCTCCTTTCTCAGGTGAGCAAAGTTGAGAAAAGAGCCCTGGATTCCATAGACAGGAGACCAAAGTTGAGCCCCAGCTCTGCCATCAACTTACTGAGTGACTCTAGCCACAGTGCAGTGTCCCCCCCCATGACATGAAGATGGACTCAGACCCAGTCCCCACTTAGTCACACTGCTGGTCCCAGTGCTGCTCCTCACTTGCAACTTATATCCTTAGTTGTTCCCCCATCCCCAGAATCTTTCCTTCAATTCATGAGCTCTTTAAGATATTAGTATAGTGTATTTTCTGGGCTTTGTTCTTTAGATCTTTTCCCTCCTTTTGTACCTTATTCTCTTATTTCCTTTTGACTCTTTTAATCAATATTCCAAATCATAAAGATAGATCTAGTTTCTTTTTTCTACATCTTCTTCCCCCTCCTAATTGAAATTTCAACTCAAAACCACCCCCCCCCACCACCCCCTTGCAGAGCATTTCAAATTAGTAGCATATATCACAGTCTTGAGAAGCAGGGAAAAAGCTTGATATGGCAGAAAGGACATGAGTCTTAGAGTGACAAAGACTAGAATTGAATCCTAGCACTACCACTTGTTAACTCCCTGAGCCTCGGTCCATCATCTGTATTATGGAGACAATACTAGTTCACTCCGGCCCATCCCTCAGTCCCACCCTGCCCCACCTTGTCAGAGCCTGCAACTCAGTTGTCCCCAGGATCTGTCCTCTCTATAGGTGAAGCCTCTGCTCCCAGGCCCTCTGGTCATCCTTCTCTGCTGCCCTAGCCTCCCACTCTCTGCACCTCCTGGCTTTCCCTACTCAGGCCTGGCCTCCTCAGCAAACCAGAGCTCTCTATGGAGAACAATGGGGAGATGTTGGGAAAATGGAACAATTTGGTCAGGCTCCCCTCGCCTGGAGCCGGTTCAGGGTGGTTCCATAAACATTGTGTGTGGGTGGAGTGAGTGCACCTGCAGGGTGGTGCCGCTTTGGCTGGTGCTTTACTGACTCCCACGCCTGCCCTGCGCAGCCATGTTTTTCCAGACCTGCAGCTTCCAAGGACAGTGTTTTCCAGACCTGCAGCTTCCAAAGACTTGTGTGAAGGGGTCTGGTGACCCAGCCTGGCATGTGAAGGGTTTGTGACCCAGTCTGTGAATGGGCTTGAGGGGTCTGGAAGCTCCAGACCCAGCCCTAGCTCAACCATCGGCCCAGTTGGTGCAGGATTACCAGCAGGTAAAAGAGCCCGACAACTGGCGTGGTCGCCTAGCTTTACTATTGGCGTCACCAGCAGAATTAAGAGCTAGAAAATTGGCACTGGGAGCAGGATTCGAGACATTAGCCTCGCAGTAGCCCTTATCGTAGCCAGACAGGAGAGATGGGGGAAGAGGACAGCAAAGGAAACGGAGGGAGTTGAAGGGTAGTTCCTTAGCTCTGTCAGTTTCTGTGTGTAGGGGCTACCTGGAGATCTGGTCTTCATCTTCCCATCTGCTGTAGACTGAAAGTGTACCCCCAAAATTCATATGTTGAAATCCTAACCCCCAATGTGATGATATTAGGAGATGGAGCCTTTGGGAGGGGATTAGGTCATGAGGGAGGGGCCCTCATGAATGAAATTGGTGCCTTTATAAAACAGACTCAGAAGAGTTCCCTCACCCCTTCAGCTATGTGAAGACACAGCAGGAAGGTGCCATCTGTGAACCAGAAAGCAGACACCAAATCTGCCAGCACCTGACCTTGGACTTCCTAGCCTCCAGAATGGTGAGAAATAAATATCTGTTGTTTGTAAGTCACACGGCCTATAGTGCTCTGTTAGTGGACCGAATGGACTATGACACCATCCAGTCACTGTTTTACCAAATGAAGACTTAGAATTAATTCAGAGGTAGGATCGTTGTTTGGTTGGAAATTAATTTTTTTTTTAGTTTTATTTTTGATTGATAATAATCATATATATTTATGGGGTACAAAGTGATATTTCAATACATGCATACATGTGGAATGATCAAATCACAGAAATTAGTATATGCATCACCTCAAATATTTATCATTTCTTTGTGGTGAGCACATTTGAAGTCTCCTCTTTTCTTCACTATTTTGAAACATAATACATTATTACTAACAGTAGTCACCTTGCCCTGCAATAGAATGCCAGAACTTATTCCTCCTATCTAACTGTAACTTTGTACCCATTGACCAACATCTGACTGGAGATTAATCTTATAGGATAAGGTAACTCATGCTTTCAGTCCAGCCGATGGCCTCTAACGGGGATACGGGCTCTCCCCAGATGTTTTCTTCTTCTCTTAGTCGCTTCCATCCAGTCACTGTCAAGAACAGCATGTGGGTGTTGTTTTATTTCACACTCATGGTCTGCTGTTCTACATTGTTTGTTACAAAACTTTCCACAACTTTCTTTTCCTCCCTCATCTCCAAAAATAGCAACTGACATTGCTTGCCTGTATTTTCCACCTGAGTCTGTTTTTCATTTTTGACAGAAATCAGCACGGGTGCTGACTGCTGCCTCAGCACCAAATAAATACTGGTATTTAACCCCAGGACAAAGTCAAAGGTTATACTTTTCTGCAGTGCAGCTGCAAATCTGTCTTTATTCTCAGCATGAGAAGAATGGATGTTGTTTGTGGTGTGAGAACTATATATGGGAATAGCTTGGATGTGCCTGGATTTTTGCATTAAATATATTCCTGAAAAGTAATGTGTGCTTAGGTTTATCTGATAACAAAGGCAAGCCTACCCAGAATGACTGGTGTCTTAGTCCATTCAGGCTGCTGTGGCAAAGATATCATAGACTTGGTAATTTATAAACAATAAAAATTTATTTTTTGCAGTTCTGGACCAAAATCAAGGCATCATCAAATTTGGCATCTGGTGAGGGCTGCTCTCTGCTTCACAGGGTGCCTTCTTGCTGGGTCTACACATGGCAGAAGGGCAAACAGGCCCCCTCAGGTCTCTTTTACAAGAAGACTAATCCCATTCACCCTATTCACTTTAGGACCTAATCACCTCCTAAAGGCCCCCCTCTTAATACTATTGCACTGGGGACTAGGTTTCAGCATATGAATGTTGGGGGAGACACAAACATTCAGACCACAGTGACTGGCAAACAGAGGGAGACCTGCCTTTCTTATAACACACGTGTAACCTGGTTTTTCCAGGCCATGGTAATCAGAGGATTCAAATGGGATTATGAGACCAGCAATGACTCTCTGGCAGGGCCAGCTTCATGGGTGCATGGCCTGTGCAGTTGCACAGGGCTCTGCACTCAGAAGGGCCTGGTCCTTGGTTTAATGCACTGCTGTCGCAATCATGAAAGTCTTAATTTTAAAACAAGGGACCCACGTTTTCATTTTGCACTGGGCCGTGCAAATTTTGTTCTCCATCCCTACTGCCCTTTGTTAAACCACCCCCAATTACGTCCAGGAGCCTCGGGGGGCGGGCGGTTCACAGTCGATGAAACCACCATCACCTACTTTGTGCCTGCTTCTTTTACTTCCTCTCCCACTCCCATGGACCCCATGGACACTGAGGCTGGCTGTGTGGCAGCCCTTGGAGAGCTGCAGGAATGGTGCCCTGTCCTCTGGAGTCCACGGAGAGCTGAAGCCATGCTGCATGTTCCCACAGAAGGGCTTTCCCCTCTATGTGACGCATTTTATCTCTTGCCCATCTGCTTATGCCTCCCAGAGCTCAGCGTGCAAACCATGCCTCAAATGCCTGCCTGTGGCCCTTCTCCCCTTCCTCAGACCCTAGACAGTGACCTGCTACCTCCCTAATCCTCCCCTCCCCTCTACCCCTTCTCCAAAGCTTCTATTCTCCCCCTGCTGCCAGTGTTTCCTTTGAAGTCCTCACTAAACATGGATGAGCACTTTTCAAAGAACTGCATCAACCCACTTTCTGGTGTTTTTCAGAACTCCATTTCTGGAGTATATTAATAGGGGGAACAAAAAAGGAGGGTGTTCACCAGTGAAATGGATCTGGGAAACAGTGCATATTAGATGCTCTTCCTGGAGATTTAACTTATGTTGAAAGTTCAGGGAAGAAATGATTTAACTTAATATAATCTAGTGCTTCCTAAATTAAATTAGGCATTCAACACTCCCCGTGTCCCTACCCCCGTCCCACTCCACACACACGAATGCACACACACTCTCACACACACATTAGCATTCTGCAGATAGTATTCCTGAGCGATGCTCATGTAGAATATAATAAAATTAATTGATATAAACAAATTCTGAACATAATTAAATATTTCTTTCAGGATTCATAAGGTGCTGGTATTTATCTTTTGAATTCTGGACAAATGGAAATTAAGTATACTCTGAATCACATTTAAAATACAATGAAGACATTTAGCCTTACATAGAGATAGACACATAATAAATACTCAGTATATACTTGTTGAATTACTGAATTTAAAGAAACTCTTTGGGCCTCAGTTTTGTATACTTAGTGGGGCTAGATTAGTTTTCTCAGAGATCACTTAACAAATATCAAGTGCCTTTTATGCCAGAAATTGAGGTATGAAAAATTGGCTCCTCTCTCGAAAGAACTCACAGTCTAGTGGAAATCAGGCAATAAAACAAGTAATTATAATACAACATGGTATTATTATAAGAGACATATATTAAGTGTTGTGGAAGTATAGAGGAGGAAGTAACATTGAGTTTAGTCTTTAAAAATGAGTAGGAGTTTGTTAGAATGAGAAGATACAGGGAAAGAATTCTATGCTAAGTCCATAGCACATAGGTATTAGTCAGTTTTCTGTTGCTGTTAACAGAATACTGTAGAGTATGCATAAAGCAAATGTACTTCACAGGTCCTGGTTTTCCAAAGCCTTGCAGTTTCAAATATTGACCTTACAAAAAACAGGAAAATTTCCCCAGGCTATATAGTCTCTGTTGTAAGATAAAGAGTGCTAACACAGCAAGGCTGCTGGTTCAAAGACAGACAAGTTACTGATTGATATGTTAAGATACTGGGAAGCTGTGTGGGGAGAAGGAATGTTTGCTAAAACCAAGCTTTTGTTAGTGGATTGACTTAATTGCATGTTACCAGCTTCTATTGTTAAACTTGTTAAAGGTACTTAGCAAAAACCCCACCTGTGTTCTCTTTCTGTAACTTTCTGGTCTGGAGAATAAATGCAGGAAGAGAACCCCAATTTGTGATTAATTTCCCAAATGGAAGGAATGCCTCTATCATAAGGATTCTAGGAGATTAACCCTTTTTTTTGGCTTCTCACTGCTCAAAAAAGATGGGCTTTGAGTAGTCTTTGGCAGCTCCATCACCCAGGGGAACAGGGGTGACATCCATGGGAGGCAAAGCAACAGAATACCTGAAACTGGGTAATTTATAAAGAAATGAAATTTATTTCTTACAGTTTTGGTGGCTGGGAAGTCCAACGTCCAGAGGGCATATCTGATGAGGGCCTTCTTTGGGGTGGGAACTCCCTACAGAGTCCCAAGGCAACACAGGGTATCACACGGTGGGGTGGGCGTGGGGGGCAGGGAGAGCTTTCCTGTGCTCTCCTTATAAAGCTACCACTCCGCAACCATGACAACCCATTAATAGATTAATCCATTCATGAGGGCAGGGCCCTCATGATACAACCACCTCCTAAGGCCTCACCTTTCAGTGCTGCCACATTAAGGACCAATCTTCCACGAGAGATTTGGAGGAGATAAATGTTCAACCCATATCAACATACAAATGTGCAGAGGCCTAAAGCACTAGTTTTTCAGAGACATTTCTATGCCTAAATTCCTTGACCTTATAAATGTTGTGGTAAATTGCATAATAACGCAAATCATCATGCCCAAATTTACATTTCATAATTCAGAGTCCCATATGTTAGATCTCCTTACTGTGGTTCCATCTGAGGTAATATTCTGGATTTTTCTTAAGAAAATTAAGAGTTACTGTATAGTAAGTAAGTAATCCCACTTCCCTTCAAGTCAGATGCCAGGAAGCCCAGCCACAGACGCTGCGTTGATCCAGGCCTGCCAGCTACTCCAGTGCTGCTAACTTCTGTCCCTCTAGTGTGAGGTCTGGACAGCTCAGGAGGGTCACTCCAGAACCTCATGTCCCAGATCTTTTCAAATTATGTTCTCCAGCTCTCTGGGTTTCAGTGGCAGCTTCTAGGGTTCCGTGGCCAGTTCTAATAAAATAGCCTATAGGTCAGGGTGTGTGTGTGTGTGTGTGTGTGTGTGTGTGTGTGTGTGTGTGTGTGTGTGTGTGTGTGTGTGTGTGTGTGTGTGTGAAATTATTGAGAGTGCTCATATTTTAACTTTGAGCCTATAATTTTGAATCCAGTTCCTTTCTCCTGTCTCCAGAGTAAACTCCCCTCTTTACCCTGTTGTGGGGCACCTGTTCTTCAGGGCAAAGATTGTACCAGGAAGATGAAGGTGCAAGTGGTGATTCTCCTGGGCAGAGTCTTTGGTAAACTTTGTATTTCTGTTACCCACATAAGGAATATTAAAAGGCAAGCAAAACTGCTGCTGCAACCTCCATCCCCAATATTAACAAGTGTATATGATTTTTCATAATTGTTATTTATTGGTTATTTCAGGATGTTTCTTCCCATGAGATCCCATGATAAATTCTGATTATTAGTTTCTTTACTTGTTTTATAAACAATTCTAAAGCACTAAAACATGGTGCTTAATACTAAATTCAAACATGGTGCTTAATAAAGCAACCGGTGATTCCCTGATATAAGTGCCATTTGAGGTCAAGGCCTCATGTTACCCAGGAGACGTGACTCATTAGGTGGCTAAAGCTTATGCAGGAATTATTTTTAAATGAATGCACTATCACCTAAAAAAGAACAAAGTTTTAAGGGAATGGACAAAATAAAAGGGCTAATCTTAGATGCCTGAGAATTGTTTGAAAAATATAGGACATATGTTCAGCTAGAGAGGGTGCTCCAGGGGTAAGGGTATAGGAACTGGATACACAGAACAGAACCACTGAACAGGTAGGAGAGGGACTGAGGACAAATTTTGAGAAGTGCCTGAATTTTATCTTAGCTGATTGTGCTGAAAGTTATAATTCCTTATATTTTAATTTTAATTAAATGTGTTTAACAGCCAAATAACATTATGCACAGTCCACAAATTGGAGTACTTGCACAAGTGTAAAAAAAGAAAGGAATATATGGAGTGATCCTTAGAATATATGATTAGTGAAAACAAAACAAAGTAGAAAAAAGTGTCTGTAGTGTGCTACTGTTTTATCTAAGAAGGGAGAATTAACGTATGAAAATATTTGCTTATTTTTTTAAATGAAAGAATAAGCCATAAAATTTTGTTATTTAAAAAGGATTTTGTGGACAAGAAGGGATAGGGTGGAGGAACTAGTATAGAATCCCCACTTCCCTAAAGTGCCTAGAATTGTAGATTTGACTTTGGAACCTCATAAACATTTTACATAATTATAAAATAAAATTTTTAAAAGATTTAAAAGCAATCCCTAAAAAACAAAATCAAAATGAAACAAATGAACGGAAATGTATACTCTGAGTTGGTAGAAGGAAGGAACTACTTCAAGTGGCTTTAATTTGGTTTTTATTATGATGATATACCCTAAAACCAAAAAGAACTACATAACAACCTTAAATGGATTTCTGTAAACATATTATTGACAGTAGTGTTAGAAGAGTTATTCTAAGCGAGTTGCATGTTTATCTTGAAATAAAGCAAAAAGTCATTGTACTGATGTCTTTAAGAATTGGGATGTTGGGCTGTCCAGTTGGCTCAATTGGTTAGAGTGTGGTACTGATAACTCCGAGGTCAAGGTGTACCAGCCAGCTGCCAAGAAGCAAAAAACAAAACAAAACAAACAAACAAAAAAAGAATTGGGATTTTTGATAAAGGAGAATGAAAATATAAATGTGAGACTGATGAGGTTAAGAAAACATTTTGTAGTCCTACTTGAAAATATCATGTGAACTCATGATGTATTTTTGAAGGAAGAAGAGAAGAAATTATTTCCTAATTCTTTCTACTGAAAAGGCCTAGAAACCCTGATCAACACAGTAAACTGATAAGCCTAGAGCCCAGAGTGTGGTCTCTAAATCTTACTTTCCCTTAAAGGGAACTAGGACTACTTGGAGAAATGGTTAATCTGTGATCTGGGGCAGAAAATACATAAGTTGAATTTGGAATATGAGGAATCTTGTCATACTAGAAATCAAGGAAATAACTAGATCATGTCAAAAAGACTCAAAAACCCGACATCCACAACCAGCACAGTGACAACCACTGAACCACCACTGGAGGTGCCCTGGGCACTCAAGCTGGGATGGTCAGGGGCCGAGGAATTCAGTCACACCCCCTAACATCTGTATCCAGCCCAGCAATGATTGAAGCTGCCCCTGGTCTCCCCTGCTGGAATGAGGAGGGTGTCACAGGCCTCAACCACACCCCCTCTCCTTCTTCCTCCTCCCACCCTATTGCCCTCCCCCTTTCTCTCTCCCCCTCCCCCCACAACTGCTCTGCAACAACATCTTAGAATGTAAAAAAAATACTATTAACAACAACAACAACAAAAGACTCAAGAGCCAACCTGAATAAACTTCCACTGGCCAAAGTGGCACAAGTTGAATGTTAATAAGAAAAATAATGACAATGGATTGAAACATATCAAATATTTTTAAGTCCATGAGTTCATAATGATACCTAAAATAAAACACCTTATAGGTCACCTTTGGAAGATGCTAGGGAACCAATTCACTATTTTGAGACTAGTAAATAATGAAGCATTTATCTTACATTTCCTGTACAATCTGTACTTCAGGGAAACCAAATTGTTGATGAGGATTCCCTCTTTATAGAAGTTCTTTCTACTTCATACTGTTTATAGAAGTATCCCAGCTAATAAGTGAAAAGGGGATAATAGAATTAAAATATCACCATTTGAAACCTCTAGTAAATTAATAGATTTAGACACTTATCATCAGTGGCTGGTGACATCACAAGAAGAGAGCTAGACATTATTTGCCTCCTAATGAGAAAGACACAGTACCACACATGAAACATTCCTTCCTAAAGAACTGAACATGAACCTGATCAAAGGAAATATAGGGGAGAGAGGAACATTTTAAATAAACCATAATAGTGTAGTGAAAAATCCAGACTGGGAAATTCTATAGGACAAATGACCCAGCACTTTCAACAAACAAATTATAAGGGGGAAAAATAATAAAAGGGAAACCTGCAGCCTAAAAGAGACTTAATAACATATTAGCCCATTGCAATGTGTGGACCTTAGTTAGATTCTCGTTTAAGCAGATTCAAATAAAATTTTTGAGGTCAATGAGAAAATTTAAACACTGGATATTCGATAACATTAGAGAATCAATATTAGTTTCTTGTGTGATAAAGATATCGTGGGTATATTTGCAAAGTGTTCCTGTATTTTAGAGATACATACTGAAGTATTTATGGATGCAATGATGTGCTATCAGGGATTTGTTTCACAATAATCCAGGGTGTGGGGGAGTGGTAAATGGGTGGGAGGACAGATGATAAAACATGAGACATGAAATTGATACTTGTAGAAACTTGGGGATATTTTCATTATTTATTCTTTCTACTTTTTAATGTTTGAAACTTGCTTTCATAAAAAGTTTATTTAAAGTGTACACTGCACCACACCCTTCTGAGAAGAGCCGAGCAAAACTGAGAATAGGAATGCCTCTTTACACGTGCCTAGAAAGAGCAATGGATCAATAATCTGGAAATTGGACTGGCCAATTAGTTCAGTTGGTTAGAGCATGGTGTTACAACACCAAGGACAAGGGTTCAGATCCCCATGCTGGACAGCTGCCAAAAGAAAAAAAAAATCAGGAAATCATGGACTTGGGAGATCTTCAAGATTAGCCAGTCCCACACACTCTTCTGATGCTTGAACTATCTCTACACTGTTTCTAAAGGTTGTTGCCCCTATTCTGGAGGATTACTTTTTAATTTCTTTCTTATATTGAACAGAAATCTGTCTCCCTGTATCTTTTTCTACTCATAGATTAGAACTCTAACCCTTTCTTGCACAGTAGTTCCTCAAATATTTGAAAACAAGTGTTCACCTGTTCCCTCTCACCCTCACCCTACAGGCAAGTCTTTTCAGCTCTAGCCTAAATACCCTGATCCTCTTCACTGTCCCCCACACTCATGACTTTAGTTTCCTGCCACGCTGGCTGCTCTGCTCTCAGAACAGTTTGACTTTCAATTATGTGCTCTGGAATAAAGTGATCTGAGCATGGCCTGACAATTACAGAGAACAGCAGGGTTACCACCTCCCTTGCACCAGTTACCACATTTCTGGTTACCATGGGCTGGAGCCCCTGTGCACAAACTTGCAAGAGTTGATGGTTAAATTTTCTGAGCTAGTTGTTAAGTGTAGTCCTAATTAAAAATTAAATTATGTAAACTTACAATTAGATATATTATATTAAAAATAAAGGTAGTGAATACTTAAACCTCATTCTGCCTAATAATTTTACTACATTTTATTATTCTCTCTTCTCTTGGGGTTATTCATAACTATTGTATTTCTGTGGTGGAAATATGATGTAATATTATGCTACTGCACATCTCTTCCAAACTCCACATTCAGTGACACCAAGAGGGTAAATTGAAACTGGCCATGGTGGGCATATTTACACAACAGAAATTGGCAAGTGCTAGAAATCAAGTCCCATCCTTCCCACCCTCGAGCCCCGCAGCCAGTCAGTTGTTAAACTTTTACCACCACATCACTGGATACAGCCTAAAATCTTTTAGTTTTTTTGGCAATCACATTACACTACTGGCTCAAATTGGGCTAAGGCTTTTAGCTACTGCTAGAAAAGTATAATGTATTCTTACCCATGTATTTAGTTCTTTAGACCTCCTATTAATTAATCACTTTTAAATTTAATTATTTTAGATTCAACACAGTGATTTTCATTCTGTCATCCAAGTAGTCATCATATCCCCAATTTCAAGTTACCTATAAATTTGATGAGCATGCCTTTATATATTTATTGTGAAAGTATTTATGAGGGGCAAATGAAGGACGCAGGCTTGGGACTCACCACTATATACTTCCTTGCAGTTTGATAGCAACTCCTTAGTCAGCACCTGTGTGTATAATCAACTGATTATTAATTCATCCAGTGTGCCAGAATCCAGTTCATATTTATCCATCTTGTTCAAAAGAATATCATAAAAAGCTTCATTAAATGTCTAACTGGTGACAAAATATTTTATCTGTATGGCCACTCCCTGAGCTCCTGGGCTAGTAAACCTGTGAAGAGGAGAGGAGAGAAATCAGTCCTAGCTTATTCTTAGTGAATTCATCTGGGTTTTAATCATTACTTCTTCAATTAGTGCCTGAAACTGTTTCTCTAGTAACCCATTCTAGAATCTTACCTGAGATGAGGTTACAGACAATTATTTACAAGGTTTTCTGACTTTGCCCTCTTTCCCTTTTCGAAAATCAGAATAGTCTTCTGGTATCTCTCCTATTCTCGATGATGCCCAAACATCACTGACAATCAGTTGGTGATCCATAACAGTGTTTGCTCAGGACCCTAAGATGTCTTTCTTCAAAGCTGGGGGCTTGAACTCACTTGGAGCATTTCCAGGCTCCTCCACATTTCATTATTCCACCCTGGGCTTCCATCTTTTCTTACCAAAGTTCATTCCCTTTGTCTATTCCTCCTCACCGACTCATTTCATGTGGAGTAAAATGTCCTTGAAAGTCAGAAACAAAAGAGAATTGAAAAGCTGTGTTTTCTCTGTTTCCCACGGACAGTGGCCCGAAGCAATAGGTCCTATTCTTTATTTGATGTTATTCTTCAGACTCTGCTAAAAAGTGTGGAACACCCAAATGACATCCATAACATAATCTTGTAGTTTCAGAATAACTTGAACTATTTGGAACTTTAACCTTCTGGTACTTACAGCCGTGTCCCATGTATATTCCGGCACAGGTAATGGCAATTTGATGGTAGGATAGATATTCGTAAGAGATTCCTAACCTTTCAGGAGTCATCACACCACATCCTTGTTTGAATTAGCAACAAGCTCCCTACCTTCTAAAGTGCAGCCTGGTTTACAGTAGTCTTTAAATTTTCAATTCACTTGCTCTTGAGAATTTTTCATCTTAAAATATTTTGAGAATAACTGTAGATATGTCTAAGATCACAAAATCATAATCAAGGGGATCCACAGAGATGGAAGAACTCAGTACATTTAGGCGCTTTACTCTTTTTTTTTTTGTTTTTGTTTTTAATGACGGCTGGCTGGTGCGGGGATCTGAACTCTTGACCTTGGTGTTACAACATCAAGCTCTAATCAGCCGAGCTAACTGACCAGTCCTAGGTACTTTTCTCTTTAATTTTACTTAGCTGATCTTTAACATAAAAACAACTTCTTAATGTAATCAACTCTTGTTATACAGCATTCTTTTACCAGAATTCTCTAAGTTGCTCTTATGCGTAGTTCCAAAAAAATGTTAATGTTTATGGGTTTTAAGCCAGAGGCCCTGAACTAAGAGATATGATACCTAGATTTTCGACTTTGTTCTACCGTAACCAGCTGTGCAGTCTTGGACAAATCCTCTTGCTTCTTTTATTCACACTGAAGTATTTTTGTAAGTACATTCCAAATCCAAGAAAACAGGGCAGTATATTACCCAGCTATACTGTCTACAGGTTCTGCACTGTCTCCAGCTATTCTCCGTAGTAGATATGAGCATGCAGGTATGTGTGGAGGACCTGAAATAAGGATCTGAGTTGGGGTACGGAGAGAAGGAGGGGGGAAAAGAAGACAGCCCATCTCATTCCTCCTATCACAAGAGGTAATATCAAAACAAAACTAAGTCAATCTATCAAAACAAGATAATGACAAAGGAGAAAGTAAAGGATTTTGGCCAAATCCATCTCACAATCATTTCCTGCCCCACAAAACTATCAACTGAGATCTTATTAGTGGACCTCCAGTTCCAGTAAACATCACTCACTTAGAACAAAAACGGGAAGCTCCTACATGTAGCCACTGGAAAGAGGCCCAGATGCAGGAGGAGGTTTGTATGACATCATCCAGAAAGTTATGCAGTAGAAAGGTCCACCGATCAGAAGAATAGCTCACCTAACAGTTCTTTTCACTAGGAATTTTTATCCAGTATTTAGCAGGCCCAAGTTTCTTAGAAAATATATTTCTCATTATATGTGTGTATATTTAACCCATATATAGAAGTGTATGTACCTCTTGGAAATTGTTCATATACTAAGGAAGATATTATTTGTGTCTGTGTGTGTGCAAACATTTAATTAAAAGACAAGAAAAAAATAAGCAAATACTATTGTTCCTCTGCATGTAGAAAACTTTTGTTCATGCTTTTAAAAATAACTTGGTTGTTTTAGTAAAAATGATACATGCATATGTAAAATATTGTAACAAATCAGAAAAGCAAAAGAAGATCATAAAAAGCACCTGTAGTCCCATGATGCAGAAATGAATACTAACAGAATTTTGGTAAGATCTCCCCAGACATTTTCTTATGCATGTATATGTTTAATTTTACATGAGTGCCTGTTCTTTATTTGCTGCATTGTATTTCTCTTTTATCCTCAATAATGCCGTTAATCTCTTTAAATGTCACCAAATATAGTCATATAGTGTGACTTTAAGGACTTTATAGTTTCCATTTTATTTTGTTTGTTCCATATACTTAGTCAATTCCATATGGATAGAAATATAGGTTGCAGAGAAAGAACTTTTTAAGCTTCAAAAAAACTGTATGTAAGGAATTAAAGTTATGTAAAGTAACTCATTTGCACAAGAATCTGGTTTAGCTGTTCCTACTGCAAAAGCTTGAAATAGTGTATGCAAACAGTGAATTGCTATAAACATGTAAGATAGATCTTTATTATTTTTGAGCCATTAAGTAAAATTAAACATTTTCAAAAGCAAGGATGAATCACAAAGCAAAACTCAATAGTTAACACAGAAATGTAAAATATCATAAAGAAAATTTAAAAACAAGAAACAATTTGTTAAATAGCTATAGCAGATGTGACAAAGCGTTAATATATTAATATATAAAGAATTCATATAAACTTATAAGGACAATAGCTCACAACAGAAAAATAGACAACTAACAATTTATAAATAATACAAGTGGCTTAAAAATTAAATATAATTCAGTATCACTATTAATCAAAAAATAAAAACAAAAGAAAACTATATTTTTTTACCAATAATATAAAAAATTTTAAAGTTAAGATAACACATATTTGGTAATTAATTCAGTACTTGGTGAAAACTAAGTGCCTAATGAATATTAGGTCTTATTCTTACTCAGTAGTAACATATTTCTTTTGAAAGTATAAATTTATAATGCCTTTCTGAAAAAGCAATTTAGCAACATAAACTAAGAGTCTTAAAAATATTTATATTCTTTACCTGGTAATTCTACTTCTAAAACTCTCTTCTGAATAATAATTTGAAATGTAGACAAAGCCTTTAAATACAAAGAAGCAGATTACCACAGTATTCATAACAAAAAATGTAAATGGCCTAAATGTTGTAGGAGAGAAAAGATGTCATAACTTTTTCCCACTCATTTCAAGGTACACAGCCAATGCTCCTATAATGAAAGACAGCTTAACAAGAGAAAAGCATAACAAATGTATTTAATCAAAGTATTACGTGACAGGGGAGCCTTTGAAATGAAGTCTCAGAGACCCAGGGAAAACAGCATTTTCTGCTTAGATTCAATAAAGAATGGACAGCAATGTAGAAATGCGATTGGACAAAAAGGGTTAACCTAATCATAATAAATTGAGATGGGAACTCAGCAAGGCCTGCTTGTTTAGATTCTTCTCAGCTTCTCTGTGTAGCATTCCTTCCTCCAGGCATAGGGCAGGTATCAAAACAGGGTCTACAGTGGAGACGGGACTAGGTCAGAGAGTGACATTTCTAGGTTTTATGGCTTGCTTTGGGGGAGATGAGTTCCAGTGTCTATGACCTGCTTCAGGGGAGAAATAGGGCATGAAGAAAGGAGGACAGGAGAAGATCAGAGAGAACTTTTTGCTTCTGAGGCCCTTCCAGTGTCCTTTATTTCAAAGTACTCAGTATGCCAAAGTGCCATACTTTGAGCTATTGTGTTCTGAGCCCTAACAATGTCCAACAATAAAGGAATGATTAAGAAAATTATGATGTAGCCCTAAGACAGAATACCTTGAAAGCATTTAAAACTGTATTTATGAAGAAACCTTAATAAAATAATGACATGATATAATATTAAGTGAAGAAAGGTAGACAGAAAATTTTATGTATAATGATTTCAACTATGTATATAAGAAACAACCTGGAAGAAGATAGACCAAAATATTAATAACTTTTGTCTGTTAGAGGTGGGAGTATGAGTGATTTTTTAATTTTCATACTTATTTTAATTTTCAAAAATTTATAAAAAGATTGTGTATACTTCTATAAGCAGAAAAACAATTTTTAAAATATTGCAACTAATACATATTTAATAAATTGTAAAACAAATGCAAATACAACACAATATTTAAAAATTCAAAATCATAAGAGAATTAAAAACCTAAATTATTTTTTGCTGTCTAGTAGAAATTGCCTAGGTTTAGGGCTGGCTGGTTAGCTCAGTTGGTTAGAGTGTGGTGTTATAACACCAAGGTCAAGAGTTTAGATTTCCACACAGGCCAGCCACAAAAAAAAAAAAAGAAAAAAAAGGAAAAGAAATTGCTTAGGTTTTCACATGTCTCTGTCATTCACCAGATGTGAGACTTTGAACTAAGTTAACTAATTACAAATTCTGGGCCTCCCACAATTTCAAAGACTTCTTTATTTCTCATAAACCTACAAACCACATCTGCTAAGTTTAATTTTTAATTTACTTTTAAGGTGGAAATTCCTTTACTCACTTGTTTCTGAACCTCTTATTCTGAAACTCAGTGCGTTTTAACACTGATGTATTTATCATTCACATTTTGTCACATTTCAAAATGAATTTGAGACAACAAATGTTATTACTTGGTAATTAACTTTGTTTAGTTTTTTAAAACTTGTTTTAATTGTGGTAAAATATATATAACATAAAATTTACTTTTTTAATATATATAACACATATTATATATTATGTTACATATAATATATATTGTTATATTATATATTATTTTATATATAAAATAGTAAATTATATAACATTATATTATGTTATATATATAAAATACTTAATTTTATGTTATATATATTTGCACATAATATCTATTATATATATAATAATATATATAACATAAAATTTACCATTTAGCCAAGTGTACCGCTCAGGGGCATTGAATTTATTCACATTGTTGCAAATCATTACCATTTATCCCAGAACTTTTTCATCTTCCCCAACCGAAACTCCCATTAAACAATAACTCTCCATTCCCTGCTATCCCCAGCCCCTGGTAACCACCTTTCCACTTTCTGTCTCTGTGATTTTTTGACTGGTCTAGTTACCTCCCCTTTGTTCAATTTTAGGCCTAAAATATGAGTAAATCTCTTTTCTACCTTGATTGAGAACTCTACTAGTTTGAAGGAGACAACTTTTAAAGGTCTAAATGTTTTTTAAATTGAGGTAATATTTACATACAGTAAAATGCACGTGGATACTTAAAAAATATACAAATTTTTATTTTTCTTTATGTGAATATATATGTGATAGAGTATTATCGGCATAAATATACAGTCATGAGACTCACATGCCATTTCATTTTGAAGTCCTACCATACACCTAAGTGAAATGGGAGAATACAAAACTATGTGCTGTGAGTCCAATACATAAAAGGAATGCCTTTGTACGGAGTTAGGAATGGAAAGGAAGACTATGGAAAATAAGAACAACTTGGTTTTTAGAGTGGTGTAATTTTTGAAATGAGATTTAAAGAAAATTATCAATAGTACCATCAAGTTGGAGAACATGTTTTTTATTGGAAGAGGATGGCAGAGAATAGGTATTAGTCATAGCTTAATAATTTAGAGGAGAAAGGATTGATAGTATACTTCAATGTTTCTAGAAAATCAGTCCCTGTGAAAACTTTTCCCTAGAGTAAACAATCTGAATCTTGAAAGCATATTTTTAAAACACAGATCACCATGTACTTCTGTAGAAAGGTTGACCTGTGAAATGACCATTGCATTTCTACATATTAGATATGTGTTCCTTTGTTGGTTTGCCCAGGAACAAAAGTAAACATCAGCAGTTTGCTCTTATCAATTCATAATTCTCCATTTCAGTCACGGTATGTTCCCATTGATTACACACAGGGATAAAAATAGGAAACTCTGAGATGGTGCTTTTTCACGTTGCTCAGATGACTTTCTGAACAAGAAAGTTTATATCGGTGAATGGGTGTAGGAACTTGGCTTGAAATGTTAAAAAGGCAGGAAAAGACAGCAAAATTTATTTCTCATTGGAGTAGAGCCCATTTTGTCCTGCTTTTCAGAAATTAAACCCAAATCCTAAAAATTCTGAGTACCTGCTGTCAGCCTCCTGCAGATGGGCCACATTTCCCTGGGAATGAGACATAGAGTGCTGTCAGAGTGAGGTAGGGGGCATGACAGACACTAGCAAACACCATTTCATTGTGCTGCTATTTTCACATCTTCCCAGCAGCCAGTGAAGTGCTGATAATGGCTTGGGTCAATTCAACAAACATCTTGAACACATCCTCAGTGCCAGGCAGTGTTCACCAAGGGCACACAGGGGACGTGGATGGATAAGAAGCTCAGTGGAAAGCCAACTGGGGGAATGTGTGAAGGGACCCACGCTCTGCCTCCCTAACCCCTTCACTCCAAAGCTCCCCTGGCTACACTAGGGGACCATGCAGGGCAAGGAACATCCAGGTGAGACAGATTCATTCCAGCCTCATGTCTCCCACAGTGCCATGGTCTGTAGGGAGGCAGAACCCAGAGGGACCCTTCTAGCCCACAGTCCTGTTTGGTACTAGGCCAGAGGGATAGGAGAGAGTGGACCAGCTGAGTGAAGGAGAAAGCTGGTGCAGAAGTCAGCTCCCATTGAGGGGATAGCAGGTCAGCACTCTTCTCCTTTACATTTTTACATTCTTTTTGTCTTTGAAAAAACTGTTTATTATGTTTATCAATTGACTATACTAAAAAAGAAAATAATACGCTAAATTCCATAGATCAACCACCAGCTCTATCAAATCTTAAAATGTTCCCATTTAAAAAAAAAAGTGATAACATGATTGACACCGTTAAATCGTTTATGAATTACTTCTCACACCCGTTTTCTTCTCTTTCTCCTTGTGGGTAACCATTATTCTGAATGTAGTGTTTATCATTCACTAGCATGTTTTTATGCTATTTCTACAAATGTATGTATTCACAAAAATATTGTTTGGTTTTGCTGTTTTTGAAATGTAATATTTATATAAACAAAAAGATACACTTATGTGTTTCTTAGAGACAGTTTTTCACTCAGTAGTATGTTTTATATTCAGCTATGTTGATCATATAACTGTGGATCATGATATTCCGCAGTTTATCTCCAATCTATAAGCAATAGGTTGCTTCCAATCATTTTTGTTTGTTTGCTATGAAAAATAATGCTTTAAGATCATTTTCCACAACTCCTGGTACACATGCACGAGTTTCTCTAGGATGTGTATACATAAGGATTGAATTACCGAGTAACAAGGTTTGTGTTCCTTTAACAGAAAATATCAAAGTGTTTTACAGACTGGTCGTACAGTTTACATTTCCAGCAGCAGTGAATGAGTTCTGGCTGCTCCACGTCTTCATCAACAGCTGGCAGTTTCTGACATTTTAGCTGTGATGCCTTACTACGGTTTGGTGCTGCATTTCCCTGGGTATGAATGAGGTCAACGATCTTTTTGTGTACTTACTGATAAGTTATATTTTTTGCTCTGTGAATGTCTTTATCATGTCTTTTTTGCCTTTTCCTATTGTGTTGTCTCATTGATTCATAGAAACTCTTTACATATTCTGAATACTAAACTTTTTTGTTACTTAAGTTGCAGATATTTTAGTTAAGTCTGTAGCCTGTCTTTCTACTTACTTTATGATTTTGATTTTTTTTTTTTTTTTTTTGTAGCTGGCCAGTACAGGAATTGAACCCTGGACCTTGGTGTTATCAGCATCATGCTCTAACCAACTCAGCCCTCTGATGTCTTTTTATGAAGAAAAGTTATTGATTTTAATGTAGTCTCAAATTTATCCAAAAAATTTTTTTCTTTGCTTTAAAAGATGTCCGGTAAGGGGATCTTAACCCTTGACTTGGTGTTGTCAGCACCACGCTCTCCTAAGTGAGTCACGGGCCAGCCCCTCAAATTTATCAATTTTTTTCCTTTAACGTTTGTACTTTGTGTATCTTTTAAGGAATCCTTCCCCACCCCAAGGTCATAATGGTATTCTACTCATTCCTTTTTCTAAATATTTAAAACATTTGCCCTTCACATGTAAGTCCATTCTGAATTGATTTTTATGATTGGCCTAAGGTAAGGGTCCACTTTTATTTTTTCCGTGTAGCTAACCAAATTTCTCAATACCATTTAGTCTTTTCCCCAGAGATCTATCATATATCTGGTTTCCATTTATTTGTAGGTCGGTTTCTGATCTCTCTATTCTGATAGTGATCTATTTCTCTATTCCTGCACCCACACCACATTGTCTTAATTCCTGTAACTCTATAATTAGGGTGACAGTGCTTTGTGTTTTCTGTGGTCTAGTTGCCAATCATTTTAGCATTTGTCTCATTTGTCATTTTTTTAAGCTACATATTATTACTAATAGTTGTACTACAATATGTTGGAATAAGTTTGGTAAATCTCCACTTTGTATTTCAGCTTCTGCTCTGTCTCTAGTGTGTGAGACACATGTGCAGCAAACAAGGTTCCCACTGTGACATGGTTAAAACTGGAATATAACCAGTAATAATCTGTATCTTTTTCCCCAATCTTTTCTGGAGACTAGGTAACTATTAATTTCCTTTCAAAGACAGCCCAATGGGCACTTACTGATAAAATAAAGCAAGGACAGTGAACTATTTATGACCTTAGGTGGTGTTGGGAGATGTGGCTGCACCTGATGACTATTTGGTATAGGAGACAGTAGGGCCAGGCCTGCCAGACCACCAGTCAACAGAGTCAGTGAGAAACTTGGGAAATTCTAGGATAGACTATGCGAACTATGTGCAGGAAATAGAGGCTGAACACTCCTGCAATAGATTATACAGAAAGTAGACTGGAACTCTTGTTACAGTGGTTTTGTCATTTACCATATGGCGACAATTTATAATTCTTTATTTATTTTATTGCTTGGCTGTACTTTAATATTGTGTAATAAACCCTCTGACAAAAAAAGCTCAAAGGAAAGAAAGTGCATGATTAATTAAAAAATAAATACTTGTGGGAAAATAGAATAGTTTGGTCAGGGCCCTCGCCTCGGGTCCAGTTGGGTGTGGTTCAGCATCCTTTGTAAGCAAATTGTGTGTGTGTGTGTGTGTGTGTGTGTGTGTGTGTGTGTGTGTGTGGTTAGTGCGCATGCACGCCAATGTGTCTTTTTAGTTTTGTTGCTGTTCTTGTGTTCTACGGGGAGAGAGAGAGAGAGAGAGAGAGTTAGTTTTAGTGAAGCACGCGGGCAGGTTTCTGTCTCGGGTGTCCACCCGGCATAGCCATGCTTTCTGACCTATGGCTCCAAGGACCTTTTGACCAGTTACCTAGCTCACAGACCCGCGTGAAGGGGTCTGCTGACCCAGCTTTGCATGTGTGGGGTCTGGAGACCCAG
The DNA here is from genome assembly GCF_027409185.1 of Cynocephalus volans. Taxonomy (NCBI): domain Eukaryota; kingdom Metazoa; phylum Chordata; class Mammalia; order Dermoptera; family Cynocephalidae; genus Cynocephalus; species Cynocephalus volans. Next base: position 66,301,127 of record NC_084473.1, on the reverse strand, counting down.
CCTGGCATGTGAAGTGTTTGTGACCTAGTCTGTGAATGGGCTTGAGGGGTCTGGGAGCTTCAGACCCAGCCCTAGCTCAGCAGTCAGCCCAGTCATGCAGGATTACCAGCAAGTAAAAGAGCCTGACAACTGGCATGGTCACCTAGCTTTATAATTGGCATCAGGAACTGGATTTAGAGCCCCTGGCTCCAGAATTGACTCTGTGAGCAGGACACCAGCCTTGCCGTAGTGCCACAGTTGGCGTCATTAGCAGGATTACCCCATAATAGTCTAGAAAATGTACGATTAATTTATAACATTTGTGTATTGACGTTTGCCGTTCCACAGGGCATGTGGGACTATCACTGACCACAAGAAAATGAGAAGACAAGCCTGCTGCAGAAGCATATGCATTTCATTCAAGAGGTTGAAGTTATATACAGTATAAGAAGACTGCATCTGAAGACAATGATTTTCCATGTGTAGAAGGTGAGTTCTACATATCATTCAGTGGAACATGACTTTTTAAAAACATTTATTTGTACATGTTTGTGTACAAATTTGCACCTATTTTAACATTTATTTGTACATACAGTGTGTTGTTTCAATACATGCATATACTGCCTAATGATTCACTTAGTGAAGATAGCATGACTTTTTATTGAGATCAAATGACTGTGCTAATTTTTCTCATTATACACATACATATGTGTATGTGTATATATATATATGTTTCTCATTACATACATATGTGTATATGTGTGTATGTATGAGGGTACTTCAAAAAGTTCATGGAAAATGGAATTAAAAGGTAGTATTAATCTTTCCATGAACTTTTTGAAGACTCCTTGTGTGTGGGGGGTGTGTGTGTGTGGGTGTGGGTGTGTGTGTGTATTTAGAAAGAGAGAGAGAGATCTGGAAGAATATACATCAAATGTGTGTGTATATATGCGTATAGAGAGAGAAGGAGAGAAATATCTGGAAGAATATACATCAAGAGTGACTGTCTCTAGGTAAAGGACATTATCATACTTTTTAATGTCAATTTTTCTTGTCTATATTTTCTGACTCATTTCTTCTACTTCTGTAACAACAAATAGAAATAGAACAAAATCTCACTTTGAGGGGAGAATGACTGAACTCACAATATGAAATAAACTACCTAGAGCTTATTAAACTGATAAACATGAATTTATACATGTTACACAACCATGGATTGTATTAATGGCACAAATTCAGGGTTGCCTGTCTCCACACCTTTGCCTCATGGTATTGTAGCCCCCTCCCTCTTTGACTGTGGGTTCCAAACCTGAGATAAGCAGGGGCTTGGAAAGCACCTGTGCATTTCTGCTAGCTCACTAGTGCATCTCTACATCAGCATGAGAACTTGCTCCAGCTAGCCTACTGGAGTGAGGTAAGAGACACGTGGAGGAAAGCAGAGATTATCCTAGTCTGACAATATCCAGCTAACCCCTAACATGTGAGAGAGTCCAGCCAAGATCAACAGCTGATTGCAGATGCATGAGCAAGTCCCATCAAGATCAGAGTAATGGCTCAGCTCCCACAGACATGCAAGCAACAAGAATGCATCTTCAGGTGCTTTGTTCTCCACGTTGCTGGGTTAATAGATAACTGATAAAACAAAAAAGGATAATATGCTATGTGGAGAGGACAAAAGGAAAAAACCAAGAGACAAAAGAAAGATAGGTGTTTATATAAATGTTGCCACAGCATCTCTAAACATCACATCACAGAATATCCCATCCATTTCTCTAAGGATAGGCCAGAGGACTTTGTAAATTAGACTAAATCTTAGTCTGTAACACTTTCATGGGACTTTTCTTTCTCTCTTTTTTTTCAACAGCTTTATTGAGGTATTTACATACTGCAGAGTTCACCCATTTAAAGTGTACAATAGTTTTTAGTATATTCAGAGTTGTTCAACCATCACCACAATCAATTTTAGAACAGTTTATCATTCCAAAAAAGAAATCCTGTACCCATTTGCAGTTACTCTTCATTTCCTCCCCACCCTCCCTGCCACCCCTATGCTAGGCAACCACTAATCTACTTTCTGACTCTGTAGATTTGCTTATTTTGGATATTTCATATAAATAGAATCATTGTGGTCCTTTGTGACTGGCTTCTTTTACTTAGCTTAATGCTTTAAAGGTTCATACATGTTGTAGCCTGTATCAGTACTTCATTTTTTTTATGGTTGAATAATATTCCATTGTATGGACATACCACATTTTAATTTATCCATTTATCAGCTGATGTATATTCAGGTTGTTTCCACTTTGGGGCTATTATGAATACTGCTGTTATGAACACTCATCTACAAGTTTTTGTGTAGACATATGCTTTTTTATTTCTTTTTGGTATATAACTAGGAGTGGAATTGCTGGGTCATATGGTAATACTATGTTTAACCTTTTGAGGAACTGTCATACTGTCGTCATCCAGCCCTTATTTTACAGTCCTACCAGGAGTGTAGGAGGGTTCCAATTTCTCCACATCCTTGCCAATGCTTGTTATTGTCTTGTCTTTTTTATTATAGTCATCCTAATGAGTGTGAAGTGGTATCTCACGGTGGTTTTGATTTGCATTTTCCTGATAATTAATGTTATTGAGCATCTGTTCATGTTTTTTGACAATTTGTGTAACTTCTTTGCAGAAATGTCTATTGAGATACTTTGTACATTTCAAAATTAGGATTTTTTTGGTTTATATTTCTGAGTTGTAACTGTTCTTTACGTATTCTGGATACAAGACCCTTCTTAGATATATGATTTGCAAATATTTTTCTTACATTCTGTGGGTCATCTTTTTGTTCTCTTAACTGTCTTTTGAAGAAGTTCTTAATTTTGATAAAATCTGATTAATCTATTTTTTTTCCTTTTGTCATCTGTGCCTATCTACAAAGGCTTTGCCTAACCCTCTTTTTCTTTTAATAATAGCGTCTTGCATCCCATTCTTCCTCTGATTTTCGTTTTCTTATTTTGGAAATGCAATGTTTACTGGTTTAACTTTTAGGGAAGGTCTATGAAAAAAAATTTTCTCAGACTTTTTTTTTTTGTCTGAAGCTTTCTTCATTTCATGCTTTTTCCTTGAAGTATGCTTAACTGAGTACCGAATTCTAGATTTATTTTTATATATTTTCTTTCTCACTTTGAAGATATTATTCTATTGTTTTCTGGCTTGTATTGTCCTGAGAAGACTTCTAATTGTTGTTTCTTTGTGAGCAATTTGTATTTCATTTCTTTGAGTTCTTAAATCTTCCTCTGTGTTTTTGTCACTAACTGTAGCTATATGTGGACTTACTTTTATTTATACTTTTTAGAACTAATTGTGCTTCTGGTATCTGAAAATTTACAGCTTTTATCAGTCCTGGAAATTCTCAGCCGTTTCAATGTTACCTCTCCCACCCCTTTCTATTTTAAGTATGTTCCTATCTTCCATGTCTCAACTTTTCATTCATATTTTCCATCTCTTTATCTCTTTTTTTTTTTTTTTGCTACCTTCTGGGTATATCCTAAGATTTATCTTCTGATTAATTGGTTCTTTCTCTTCAATTGTGTCTAACCTGTTGTTTAAACCATTTCCTTTACATTTTAATGATTATGTCTTTCATTTCTAAAATTTCTCTTTGGTAGAGCACAGCCTTACAACACCAACAACATGATTCGGATCCCCCAACTGGCCAGCAGCAAGAAAAAAAATTCTCTTTTGTTCTCCATATCTATCTGTTGATTCTTCATAAGATCTTTTTCTTAATCTTAGGGTTTTGATTTCTTCTTTCATGTCTAATGATTTTAAACAGTACTCATTTTATATTGTCTTCTAGATTGTCAGTCTATTTCAGGATTTTAGGGCTCTAATCCTCGTTTTTTCTTGACTGAGCTCATGGAGGATTTCTTTCTTGTGTTTTATGCTCTTTTATTATAAACTCCTTTTTTTTTAAACCTGGATTTGTTTTATTCCATGAGAACCTCATGTGACCTTGTTTGAAGGAGCATCCCTCTAGAGTGGTTTTGCACTTGCTCCTGTAAGTGCCTCAGGGTTTTCCATTCTTCCAGAATCAATTTTTATGTTAAGTTCTTAATTAGGGGTTCCCAGACTACAAGGAGTGTGTAATGTCAAAGCCAAAAGCAATGTGAAATGCAGGTCTGGGTTTTCAATGACTCAGTGAAAATTTTTTTCCTTACCCAGAGTACAGGCAAAGAAATACATATTTTCTTGTCACCTCCCTGGTCTGGTGTATAGATTTTCTTCTATCTACCCTTCCACTGAGGGTGCTGACCTTTGAGAGTTCCAGCTTCACACAGAGGTTTCTGTTCCAATTCCCTGTCTGCAGCAGGCCCAGAACCAGGTGCTTTATTCCTAACATATGCCTTAAAATCCAAGTTTTTACTTATGGAGACTTTCTCCCCACTTCCACTACTCCCAGCATTTGCAATGGTAATTGAAGTCTTTTCTCTCATCTTTTAGTACCTGCTTCCTTTCTGTCCCCTGCAAATTTCCCTTTCTTTCTTGGAAGCTCAGCTACACATTGAAGACTTTTAAAAATATATTTTATCTAGCATTTCTTAGTATTTATGATGAGAGACATTTTATGTTTCTAGAACCACCACCTGTTATTTTTTAACTTTTTAGGAAAAATCTGTGCACACAGTAAGTGACTTTTAGGGCAAGCTGGGGACCTAAGGGATGGCTAAGGATTCAGGAAAAAAATGTGGGGATGTTCTGTGAATTAGATTCATCACTGTGTAGTAATCCATCATTCTTCCAACAGGGGACTGCATACACTGTAAACCAAGGGGGACGTGGGCACATAATTTTAAGGGAGTTAACTCGAGATTACTCCATTTTCATATGAATTGTGTCCTAAAATTGACCTGCTTGTGGTAAAGTAGTGTGCAGACTCTCCTTTCCCACTTTACCTCCCATAACAGCCCTTCACTCACTTTACAAAGGGAAGGCATTCCTGTCACCCGCTTACCTCACTGTGCAAAACCTTCCAGATAGCCAAACAAAAGGACCATAGGAAACATTGGTTTCTGGGAAGCATCTTTTAATTACTAATCAAGTTACCAAAAACATGCTTTAAGGCTTGGTGTCTTATATTTATTTCTTTTAAGGGTGAAGCTGAGGTGTAGAAATGGAATGTTTTGCTCATGTTGGGAATGTGTCAAGTCTGGGAGAGTAATGACAATCTTTATTTAATGACTGCCTCTTCTACCCCCCCAACTATTGTCAAAGAATGCATGACACTTTAGGGGGAGTCCCATGAGGGAAAAGCAAAGAGAGTATGAGTAGGATATATTAAAAGCTATCAGCAGCTTTTTAAACATATGCAATTCCTTTCAGCAACTCTTGATACTCATCCCTAGGACACATTGTTAGCTGGAAAGAAAAGCATTTTTGAACTGAATAACAGGACAAACTCATGACACTGATTCTTTTAAATGCAATTTGAGTGATTTCTGGTACTAGTTTATACAATTTTTGATGACAATGTCACTTATTTTCTTTAAAATTCAGTGTGAATTAAGTTAAAATCTATTTTATAAATTAAACAACGAAATATTTATTCCAGCTACAGTCAAACTTCATCTTATTTTATCCAATTTAATGTTTAGTCTTTTTTATCTCCTTTTAAAAATAAAAAAATGAAAGTACACACTAGCTGCTAGGTCAGTTAGCTTGTAGCAGATTATAACTTTCTTTTTTATCAAATATACAAGGGAAGTTTGAACATGATATCTAAACAATTAATGGGGTTATTTCTGACTTTCATACATGACTCTTGTTTAACTATTCTGAAAAGCCAAATACTGGTATTTGATACATGCCACACATATTAACAAAAGTATACAATGCCTTTTATCCTATTCCTTGCTTAATAAATGATCTATTTGTAACTTTAGCAACACATTTTAGTGCATCATTTCCAAATAATAAATAGCATATTCTTTTCATCCTATTTTATAACATAAAATGGAAAAGCCAATTACATGAGATCTATATTATTGTAATCTTGTCTTTAATATGGTTGCTAGATGCTACCCATAATTTATTTCTCAATGGTTTATAATCTCTTTTGAAACATATATGAACACATATTTGTATTGAAAATGAAGTTAGAAAAAAAAAAAGAAGTTAGACTTTTTTCCACAAAGTAAGTCTGATTTACCTGGTTGGTTTGATAAATAGGATTGACTTTACTAACTGGATTATATGACATTTTCATAAATTAAATAAGTAAAATCTCCACCTACTCAGTTTTGACAAAAATACATTTAAATGTATTACATTTATTTAAAAATAAAATGTAATTTTTATTAATATTATTTTTTTACATTCTAGAATGTTGTTGCAGAGCAGTTGGTGAGGGGAGAAGAGAAAGGGAAAGGAAAGGAGATGGAAGAAGGCAGTAGAAGGAGGGGCAGGATTGAGGCCTGTGGCACCCCCCTCATTCCCAACAGGGGGCTTCCAGCGGTGGCTTGGTCATTGCTGGGCTGTGTGCAGATAGCAGAGGGGTGTGGCAAAAGCCCTCGCCCCCTACCACTCCAGCTTGGGAACCTGGGGCCCTTCTTGAGTAGTTGTCGCTGGGCTGGTTGCAGTTGTCAGTGTCGGGAGGGTGTGGCTGAGGCCATTGGCCCCTCACTGCCCTGGCTAGGGAGAGCCCAGGGTGCTTTCTGTGGCAGCTTGGTGGTCATCGCTGGGGTGGCTGCGCATGTCAGGGGGGTGTGACCGAGGTCTTCATCCCCCACCCTCAGGACTGGTTGCAGGTGTCAGGGGGCATTGCTGAGGCCCCTGGCCCTCCTGCCTTTCTGGCTTGGTAGCCCAGGGGACTTCCGGTCCTTCTAAGTGTTATAGGTATTCTTTGGTGAAATGAGACCTTTACTAGTTAATATCAAATTTTGTCTCTGGTTGTGGGTACTTTTTTTTTCTTTCAGTTCTGTGTTGGATTATTTGCTGTTCCCACCACTTAAACTCTGCACTAGAACTCATTTGTTGTCCTTTGCTTACTTCTGAAATGGGGGAACTTCCTGTGGGGACCAGTACCTGAGTGGTGTGGTTTGGCTAAATTGCTGCTTTGCTGCTGATTCCCTAGGGAAGGCTTATTGTGCAGCTCAGGTTTTAATGGTTGACTTTATAGGTACTTCCTGGTCTAGTGAAATCTGGTGCACCTGGGTTGTTTAGAAACTCTGGTCTGGGCCTGAGTTTTTTCATCAAACTGCACCCCATGCAATTTTATATTCCTGAACAGTCTCCTCTGAGTGGTCCTATGCTGATTGGGGAGCAGATCAGCTATCCTTACTGTGCCCCAATGTTCCCCCAGTGGGCCCGTCTCCCCTGCCACCAGAGCTGCAAACACTTCCCACGGGACAGGCTATGTGCCAGTCCCTTGCAGTGACTCACCAGCCTCTGAGTGGCTTTTTTTCAATTGTTGTGGCTCCTTGCTCCTATGTGGGTCCACAGGAACCCTATTAGTGGTCTTGCTGGTCTGGGGGCTACCAAGGCCCTCTTCTCCTGTTGCCTCCAAGCAACTTCATCCGAAGGGCACAGCTGCAGCTTTTGCCGGCTCCTGCTCTGTGTGCTCAGCAGCTCCAGGCTGGACATGGCCAGGGCTCGAAATAGTCAAAGAGGTTTTTTCTCTCTCTCATCGTGGCTTCTCCTGCCTTCATGCACTCGGTAGGTCTCTCCTCCTCTTCCCCTGAGCTCTAGTGGCCCCAGCTTGGCTGCTGTTGCTTTTTTATAGTTGTAAATTGGTTGATTTGTGGGAGAGAGTGATGCTGGGGACTGTCTATTCTGCCATCTTGACCAGAAGGGAGTTAAATGTATTACATTTTAAAAAATGCACTTAAATGCATTTCCTACTCAGTTTTGACAAAAATACATTTAAATGTATTACATTAAACATATTACATTTAAATGTATTACAAGAATAGCATTTTACCAAGAAATATTCTACAGATTCTCCTCAATTTACAAAGGGGTTACATCCTGATAAACCCATTGTAAATTGAAAATATTGTAAGTCAAAAATGCATTTAATATACCTAACCTACCAAACATCATAGCCTAGTCTACCTTAAATATGCTCAGAACATTTGCATTAGCTCACAGTCGGGCAAAATCATGTAACACAAAGTTTTTAGAATAAAGTGTTGAGCATTTATGTAATTTATTGAATACTGTGCTGAAAGTAAACCATTGTGAAGTTGAAAAATCATAAGTGAACCATTGTTAAGTCAGACACTGTGGGCATTTGCAAAGGTACTTTGAAATTAACATTATTTTTATTTTCTCAACCTTTTCTGAGAATTATAAGGTTAAACAAGGTGCCTTTAAGGGAAATAATATCAGTTATTTGCTAAATCTTAGTAAAAACTTTTTGATACATATCCTATAAACTGAGAAAATGAATAGCTTCACTGACTGGGTAATGAATTTCTGAAATTAGTGGTTTCATTTTTTTGCTTTTGATAGAATTTAAAAAGGATCAATCAAGACAAAGTTGATACATTATTAAAAACCATTTTTGAGAATAGTATCTTTAAATTTTTTTGCTTATATCTCTGGAGTGCAAAGAAATAAGTATATTGTTAAAGGAAACTTTTTCAAGTCCCATCCATTTATGTATAGAACAAGTTTTCCCAATGCTTATTACATACTATAAAAATAAGAAAATAGGCATAGAATTGATAGAATTAATGAATTAGGTTCTTAAAAGCCCAATTTATCTCATGAAGAAATGATTTCCAATATATTTTCACGTTTTGTCAATTTATCAAAATTATTATTATATTTATGTTGTTTTAATCAATTTTACAAAAGCAATAATTACCATGATAAGTCAATCCAGAAGAAAACTTCTAACATCAGGAGCCCTATATTCACAGGAAATTAAATCCTAAATTTACATGTATATCCAAACTTTGTTGTGGAGAATTATAATGATACAATCAACTAAAGAATTTCCAGCATAAAATTATATTACTTTAGAATAAAATCTTGGGGGCAGTAGAAATATATGTTGTAGAAGAAAAAGGAACAATGTGAAATTTCTATTGGAGAAGAATTTAAGTGTTTTTAAATGGATGATGGTATTTCTATTCTACTGAATCCATTCCATACATTTAAAAGTGATATGTTTTATTTTATAATGACAGTATTTATAAAATGCCAGAAATTATATGCTTTGTAATTATTTACATATGATGAAAATCTTCATATGTCAATTTAAAAATGTACAAGAGAATACAGGTTTTTAAAAATTAATTTAGTGATTATGTCAGCAAAAACATATGAAGAGCACTGTAATAATTCACAGGTAATGTATGATATTTCATAGTTGCTTCCAGCAGAGTCCAGCTAAAAGACTATAGATTTCTTTTTTTTTTTTTGAAAGTTGGAAAATAAGTATTTATTTTAGCAGATGATACTTTATCATGCAGATTTCAGGCTTCATCAGACATTTTCCTTTTTTTATTAAAAAAATTACATGAGTACTTGCTACTTATGAAAAATTCAATATTCTGGGTATAATCTGGACAGTATAGAGTTTCTAACATTGTTCTTTTACTATGACTGAAGTTTGCCTTTGCTTTTCTTTTGTAAGCCAGATCACTTTATTGACTCCTAGTTAAGCTTATAGAACTTTATCGAAGATTTGCCCCTCAGTCAGATATCCTCCTTTTTTTTTTTTTTTAAATTTTATTTTGTCGATATACATTGTAGCTGATTATTGCTCCCCATCACCAAGACCTCCCTCCCTTTTCCCTACCCCCTCCCCCCCAACAATGTCCTTTCTGTTTGCTTGTCGTATCAACTTCAAATAATTGTGGTTGTTATATCTTCTTCCCCCCCCCCCCGGTTTGTGTGTGTGTGTGTGTGTGTGTGTGTGTGTGTGTGTGTGTGTGTGAATTTATATATTAATTTTTAGCTCCCACCAATAAGTGAGAACATGTGGTATTTCTCTTTCTGTGCCTGACTTGTTTCACTTAATATAATTCTCTCAAGGTCCATCCATGTTGTTGCAAATGGCAGTATTTCATTCGTTTTTATAGCTGAGTAGTATTCCATTGTGTAGATGTACCACATTTTCCGTATCCACTCATCAAAGACTATAGATTTCTACTGAGGCCTAATCTCTGCCTTCTTGTTATATCAAGTCCACCAGCAAAAAGAACTATTTGGAAAATGTTTGCAGAGAAGCACTAAACTCTGAACTTTCTGATGAACTGGAGTCAATGCTGCATTCAGTAGTTCAATGGTCATGACCATGAGTCATATTTTAAGACTCCCCATGGAGCTGAGAACCGGTGCCTGGCCCTCAAAAATACCCTCTAGGGAAAGACAGTCACTGGCAAAGGCCTCCGCTTGGACAAAGAAGTGTCTTTGGCCTGGGATTTGGAAATTAGGGTATACAGTATTACACTCAGGAGAGAAGAGGTGCAGGTGGTCATTTAGTAGGTGTGCCCACAGGGCTCCACCACTAGTGAAGTCTAAGGATGAGGTGACCATATGTTTCAGTTTGCCTGGACTGTCCAGTTAATGCTTGTTATCCTGGCATAATTATTAATAGTCTTCCCTTTCACTCCCAAAATATCTCAATTGAACTGTAAATTATATGTAGTTTACATATGATAAATGTTTATTCTCAATTTCTATATTTATCTAACAAACAGTTCAAGGACTGGCCTAGTCTGTAAACCAACACTTTGAGTAGCATGGTTCTGAAGAGTCAGAATAAGAATTCTAGTAGGACATCCTTACTTTGGTGTTTAATGATTGTTTGCTCAAGCAAACAGTCCTTGAAGTACTGAGACCACAGTCCTAGATTTGGTCCCTGTGTAGACGAGGTCTAGTTTCCTGTTGTTCCCTAGACACAGACCACACCACTAAGGTCAAAATGTGTCTGTGACTAGAGGGTATCCAACTAAGAGGCTACCACTAATGGAAAAAAAGATCTCAAGAATACATATCTCACTAAGGATGGGCCAGGAACATTTATACTGCTCCTCCTTACCATTTCTGGAATCCCAATCTATATTTTATATCAGTGATAACAAGTATGTCTTAGCTCAATTCTTTAATGTACCTATTCCAGTCAATGCAATAGATTTTCAAAATGAAAAGGCTGAGATCCAATTTAAGAAGGAATCTGACTAGATATCCTTTAGCTTCTCCAAACAACCCATTAAAATTCCTTACATGTCTCAGAATAAGATTAAGACTCATAACATTGCTCATCTAAAGATAAGTAAACAGGAAAAAAAAATACAACCACCTCATAGGTTTATGAAAAGAGTCTATAGCATATGAAAGGAAAACACAGCGTTCAAGATGCAGAATGCTACCCTTTTGAACATGATTACTGAAGAAAATTTCTGAAAAAAAGCATCTACTTTATATTTGCAATAAAAATTCAAGAACAGTGAACACTAAGAAAGAGATAATAGATGAAAAATACAGACTGAGATGAAAAGGTGGAGCTGTCAGTAAGATAAATAAGAATCAAAGGAAATTAGATGAGGCAAGAGATGTCTATAAGGAAACGAAAATGCAGAATTTAAAATCTTGCTTCACCCCCTCAGAGCATTCTTCAGCAGGGGTGAGGCCGGGGACCTGCTCCTCCTCTGAGGTCCAAGCACCAGCTGTGTAATGCTTCCCCTCAAGGGTTGGAGCCCCGGCTCTACAGGACCTCTCCCTGAACTCTGAGGTTCTAGTTGCTTGGCTTTTTCCTTTCCTTCTCCCAGCCCTAAAGGTGGTAACTTCTTCCTGCGGTTAATTGCTGGTTACCTTAGCTTCTCAGTTTTTCCTCTTTCAGTCTTCTAATACCTGTGTAACCAATTCATTGTATTAAATATCCTCTTTTTGAAATACTTACTGTGGTTTCTGTTTTTCTGACTGGACTCCAAGTAATACAGTTAGTAAACAACGGAGCTGGCGTTAAAACCTACTAGTTTGATTTCAGAGCCTATACTCCTAATAACTGGTTCATGTTGTTTTCAGCTCTTAAAAAGTAAATAAACAAAATTAAGACAAAAAGGTAAACATGACTTTAAATAATTCTTGGGAAAAAGAGAAACTAAAAAATGTGAAATGTAATTAGAGTACTTAGAAACTAAATGGAATAATGAATAGAGAAAAATGAAAACTTCCGTGACATGTGAAAGGTATATTAATTGAGAGTGAAATTCTTAGCTTTAAATGGTTTTATTTTGACACAAGAAAGAAAAAGCAAGTAACTATTTATCTGAATAATTAGAAACATAACAAAATAAACCAAAGTAAGGCTAAAGGAAAAACAAAATATAAACAAAAGCAGAAAATAATGAATTAGAGAATCTAATAGCATTTTTGTGGAAAACACAGGCAAACAATTAGCTGGTCTAATCAAAATAAAATGGGAGAAAACACATATACACAAAATTAGCCACAAGAAATGGACATAATCACAAATACAGAGAATATTTTTATACTTGTGAGAGAATGCAAAATAAAAATGAATGAAAATAAACTAGATTTCCCAGCACTGTTGTATGTGCTGGGGATACAGTGGTTAATGAGATAAAATCTCTACCTTCAAATTTTACATGTATTTGTGTGTGTGAATATTTGATTGACATTTATGTCCTAATTATACTGCTTCCACCCCCAGCCCCCACCCTGGTTCAACAAACAACCAAAAAACCCTATGATTTTTAAAATAGACAAGTATCATCCTATTTTTGCTTATAATTTTATCATGTTTTTTTACTCCCAGTACCTGACAGAGCTCCTTGCATATAGTGGAAAATGCAGGTTGTAATACAGTATCTTCTCTATCAACTAAACCTACACGCGCGCACACACACACACACACACACACACACGTAATATATACATAATGAAATGAAAAAGGCGGGAAGGATATCCATTTAATTGTTGATAGGGTTTACTTATGAGTAATGAGGTCAATTGAGTTTTATTTTCTTCTTTCTGCTCTTCTATATTTCCAGATTTTATAAAATGATTTTATGTATTACCGCAACCAGGAAAAAAAGTTTTAAAAACAACCCTTCATTTAAAAAAAGGTTAACATCAAACTGGGAAAAAGGTTTTCCATTTATGTGACAATTTTTAAAAATTAATGTCATTAATATATAAAGAGTTGAACATCCGATCTAAAGTTGTCACCCAGACACTATCACATTACTCTAGTATAATTATCTGCATAGCAGTCATCACTACCTGACATTCTTCTTGACTTGTTAGTTTACTTATTGTGTTCTTGCCCTGAGCTCAACGTAAGCTCTCTGGGAGGAGCAACCTTGTTTATCTTGCTTCTCACCATATTTCCTGTGCCTAAGACAGTATCTAGTATGCGGTAGAAGCTGATCATATACTCATTGAATAAATAAAAGAGCATTTTCAAATCAATTCTTAAAAACAAATGCTCCAATGGAAAAAGGATATGATTTAAAAATGAAGAAACATACATATCTTATAATTACTAGATTATAAACTCGGTAAAGGAAGGAACATGTCTACTTTATCATTATATTTCCAGTTCCTAGCATAGTGTTGGCATGTAATAGGTGCTTAATAAAACTGATGAATAAATAAATGAACACGAAAAAGTGTACAACCTCACTAATTTGAGCAATGACAACAATAAGCACCATCTCTACCTAACTAAATGGGATGAATTTCCTTTTAAACTCCACAAACTCAATGTTGGCAAGGGCATGGGAATACTTAAGATTTGATGCCCTCTAAGACCAAAAACTCCTTGAAGGCAAGGTTGTATATATTTTGTTCACTCTAATAACCTTTCCAGTATTTAGCACTTTGTAGGAGTTTAATAAATATTTAAATCAGCGAGTGGAGAGCAAATCAGTTTAACTTCCCTGGAGGGTACTTTGGCTCTCTAGCTGTAAAAACATTCATACCTTTTGACCCAGTTATTCCATTTATAAAAATATAGCCTTAGGAAAAAAACATCAAAGAAGCACACAAAAGGATGTTCATTCTAATCATATATACACATAACAGCAAAAAATTTTTAAATGAAACAATAAATATTTGACAGTTAAGGACTGATTACTAAGCAGCCGTCTAAATAATGTTTTCAGAGAATACATAATGAAACGGAACTATGAAATGAATAAATATAATAAATGTACTAAATATACAATGTGATCTTATATGGTAAAAATGTATTTATATATGGAAAAAATGCTAAAAGGAAATTGATCAAAACATCAATAGCAGTTACCTCTGAGTGGTAGAATTACAGCTGATTATCTTCTTTATACTTTCTTCAATGAGCATATAATTACATTTCTAATTAGAAAACAAAAACAAAACCAAGAACTCTTCCTTTTAAAGAAGTGAAATGGTTATTACAAATTCCTTCTGCTCAACAGTGCTTCTCAAACTTGAATGTGTGTTGTAATTACCTAGTTTGTGAAAAGACATTGCTGCCTCTGTCCCTCCCTCCTTCTCAGTAGATCTAGATGGGACCCAGGAATTTGCATTTCTAACAAGTTACACTGGGCCAAAAGATCACAACATAGAATGCCTCTGTGATGTAGTGATAATGACGTGGGTTTTGAGGTCAGTCTGGTCTGATTTTGGCTCTGCCCTTTGCAGGATGTGCATAGCAATAGTTGACATACTTGAACCCCATCAGCCTGTTTCCACACTGATAAAATAGAAGTAATACACACCCCACTGATGAAGGTTAAATGATATGATTAAATGCCCAACACAGTGGCCTGACTTAGTTAAGGTCCTTAATTAATGTTGGTCCCCTTCCCTTTGATTTCCTCTAAAGATGCGGCATATCTTTTCCATAACTGTGTTTATTGTAACATGATTTAGCCACAGTACAGGTAGAATCATTTCCTCCAAACCTAGCACATCCCTGTGCTACTGACAAAATCTTCATTGTTCATCTATAAAATTCAGGATAATAGTATAATAATATCTACTTTGATATATTAAAATATAGTATCTATTTTGTAGGGATGCAGCCAAGAGGAGTAAACAAGATAATAAATAAATAATATATACTATATAATAGTAAATAATAATAAAATAAAGATAAATAATAAAGTGCTCAATACAGTAATTGACATATGGAAGATTCATAGTAAATGTCAGTTTCATTCCCCCTTCCCTTTAATTGTGTATTTATCTACATTGTCTCCTAGATCTAGTACAAAAACTAACCTAATCTAGAATACTTAAAATCAATCTTTCTACCTTAATTGGATTGCTCTCTTTCGTGTCATTTAATTTGAAGTCGGTTATTTAGTTTATTTAAGTACTGGAAGAACACATTCTACATAAACTATTGTATTGGATGTTCAAGGAGATAAGGAGAAGACTGTTCCCTGGCTTTGAAGTACTTGGTTGAGGTGACAATGCACATGAAACTTTGAATAGGAATGCAAGGTAGGGTGGGATAAAATACATAGAAAGTAAGTGTGGTAGAAATTTTGAGGTTATAGCGGCTGATCTGTGATTATTTTGTACTCAGGAACTAGAGAATTACTAAGAATTGTAAGAGAGCTCTGTTTGGTTTTATGGCTGAGAAAATAGTCCCAGAGATCTAAGTGGACTAGGGTGTCCTGTCTCCT
The DNA here is from genome assembly GCF_027409185.1 of Cynocephalus volans. NCBI lineage: Eukaryota > Metazoa > Chordata > Mammalia > Dermoptera > Cynocephalidae > Cynocephalus > Cynocephalus volans. The sequence continues at coordinate 66,285,504 of NC_084473.1, read as the reverse complement.
GGTCCTATGCTGCTTGCAGGTATGTTTCTAACTATTCTCAAGTCTTTTAATCAGTTCATGTTTGCTCTAAGTAGACAGTTTAATGTAGCCAGTTAAGCACTGGGCTCTGAAGCCAAAATGTCTGTTTTTGGATCCTGGCTTTGCCAGTTACTATCAGTGTGACTGTGGGCAAGTCACTCATCTCTGCTTCAGTTTCCCACCTATAAAATTAGTATAATAATAGTACTTTATTACATAGGGTTGTTGTGAAGATTAAGTAATATATGTAAAGCAAGAAAAATTGTGAATTTGTCATTATAGCTATTAGCCTCCGAGAGAATGAAAGGCAAGGAATCTAGTCTTCTGTTTTTTAAACCTCCACCCTTAGATTCTGATCAAACCATCCACATAGATGTTCAATAAATACATGTTAGCTACCTAATCCTATTGGAAAGTTTTGTATCTCTGAAACAAGATTTCAGATTTGTGTAAACCTGGCTTAGTTGTGACGAGGTAGATTGATTTAGCTTATGCCATTTTTACTGTTTAAAAATTGTTCTTGTTTGAAAGCCCCCCCAAACCTGTGGTGAAAATTGAAGGTTAAAAATTGCCCTGTACTTAGAAAAACTTTAAATTCTGCCTGCCTTTGCTGTTTCCTGCCTGTGCTGTCCCTGACTGATAAAGCCAAGAGCTGTATCCAGATGTATCTAGACAACCTAAGGAGGAAACTGCCCTGTGAAAGTTTTTGCCATCCCTAAGTGATTAACTGGCTTCTTTCAGCTTCTGTTATCAGCTTGCACTAGGCCTCCCCAAACCCCCACCTCATGCCCCTGAGTGATTAACTGGCTTCTTTCAGCTTCTGTTATCAGTTTGTGCTAGGCCTCCCCAAACCCCCTTCTCATGCCAGGAGGGTATATGTATGTGTGTAACTATATGATAACTATAAGTGTGTGACTATATTATTTTTTGCCTGTGTGACTATGTGCATTTAAAAGACCCCTTAAACTTAAACTCAGGGCTGCTCCCTTCTGAGACTTTCTTGGAGGGACTGTTGCCAGCTGGCCAATAAAACCCCCTTTTTCTCAATTGGATGTTCTGGTTCCTTTTCTGAGTGGCAGCCTCACAACATAGTCTGATACCAGGAAAGTCTAGAAGAGTAAAAACTGATATAGTAACAGATTCTAGGACCTTAATAGAGCTTCTTCTTTATAAAAGTCTGTCAAGATTCTTAGGTGCTGAGAAAGATGGGGGTCAATGAATCTAATTCCAGATGAGCTTTCCCATCTATTTTAAGATCTATTCCAAACTTCCTTAGACGAAAATCTAGCCTTTTAAGGAAAGTGCAGAGAACATGCCTCCGTGGGCTTGCTTTGGGGGAATGTTTCAGCAGGTGCTGCATTTCACCCCGGAGGTGGCTGCATGAAAATGTGAACTGAGGTAACAATGTTGACTCTTTCCGGAAGAAAAGATGCTATCTGTACACAGGGAGTTTAATTACAATAACACTACTTGAAAAAAGCGGCAGCAGCAATAGCCACTGCTAGCCCAGGCAAGGATCAGCCCAATATTCAGATTACAGAAAACAAGAGTCATTTTTTCCTAGAGCACCCTTCCGTTCCCTACTCTCCTCAAATGCCTGCTGAAAAAATTCTGGGACGAATTACAAGCCAAGAGGACTGCCACAGCATTAGGGAGTGGGGAGAACAGGCAGAGGTGAGAAATAATCTGTATTCAGGCGTTAGAAAAATCATAGATTTTGGGGGGGTTTGTTTTTGCAGGGATTTGGCACTACATTCAGCATCATCTATCAGGAAACCTAGGGAGGGAGAAGGGTACCAACCAGCCTTCCAAATCTTCCGCTTTTGGCAGATGCAACTGACAGTCTACCCCCACCCTCGGCACTCAGAGAATAGCAGGGTAAAATAAGCAACAGTGAAAGAATCTTTAAGTGAAAAAGAAATAACAGGTCCGCCCAGGGTTCTTGTGTGGGAGGGTGTTAGCGACGATCAGGCCCACCCATAGCGTCAGCAAAAGTGGAAGAATTAAGGGTCACCGTCGGCTGACCAGCCCCAAAGTTTGAGGTCGAGCCAACCGGCCGGGTCTCCTGATACCCTCGGATCTGCCCTGCACACACCCTTCAGCAGTTTCTCGGTTTGAACCTCGGCTGTAGATTCCCGGACGAGACAGTGCCTTACTGATCGTTCTCGCAGCGCCTAGCTCAGAGCTGACCGCTGAGCCGGCTCTCGATAACATCTGGGAGCAAAAGCAGTTTTGGAGGTTGTAAGCGGAATGGCTTCGGTTTTATTTATCTTAGGACTGGCGTTCCGGTGTGGCCTGAACCAACTGCCAGCACAACGTTCCCGACCACCCCCCTCTCCCTTCCACCTTCTGCCCAGGTGACGTCTGGAAGCTACGCAGGACCCACTCGGGACTAAGCGGTTAAGTCGCGTCCTTCAGGTGTCAGTCTCGATCCACTTGGAAACCACAACCCCCAGAATCCCTTGTGCCAGGATGCCAGACCGCGAATAAGATGGCCCTAGAAGGGTGGAACATGCAGCAGGGGGAAACCTAGTCTCTTGCAGTTTCTTCACCGGATGTGTTTAAATAACCGAATCCCCACATATGCACCAATCCACTACGTTGCCTTCGAGGCCGCGGAGGCCACGGCTGCTGCCTCGCCCGCTCCTCCAGGGGCATCCTGGGAGTTGTAGTCCAGCCGCCGGGCTGCTCAGAACTACCTTTTTCAGGGTGCCCTGCGAACGGGCGATATCCACGTTCTTTCCTAAAACTCTCTCTGCACTGAAACCCCCTTCTCCTGGGCCCCCTTCTCGCTGTCGACTCCTTCTCCTCTGTCGCGACAGAGCGGTGGCCGCACGAGAGGCCCCCAGGCCCTCGCCGTGCCGCCCCGGGAGGCACTTCCGGCGGCGGTTCACTTCCTGGTTGGGTGGATGGAGCCGGCGGGAGCGCGCGCGGGGGAGGGGCGGCGGGTCAGTCTCCGCCGGGCGCTCCGGGGATCAGCTGGCGGGCGGGCGGGCGCCTAACGCTGCCCCGGCTCTCGCCTCAGCGCCGCCTCCTCTCCGCGTCGCAGGCAGGCCCGGCGGCCGTGACAATGTTGCGGGGCTGGTAGCTGGGCGCCGGCCGCCGAGCCGTCTCAAGTGGGTGCTGCTGGGATGCTGCCTCGCGGGGCGGCGGGGAGACCGGGAGGACGGGGAGGCAGTTCCCGGCAGGGTCGGCGCTACCCAAGGCGGCCCGAATCCTTCCTTTCTCCGAGCCCTGGGCACGGGGGTCCCGGGTTCTGAGGCCGGGGACGCGTTTTCAGCCCGAGGGGTTTTCTCGCCAGTAAAATGCATGAAGCGTTTCCTCAGGATGATGGCTTTTGCTCCCCCTAGGACTCAGCAGTTGAATTTTTAAGTGTTACTGATTCATCCTCTCTCTCTTCCTCTGTCATCACAGGTTTAAACTTACACGAATCGCTCTCTGGAGGAGGAGGGGACCCACCGCGCGATTGACACGCATATTCCTATAGGCATCCTCCCTCAGCCCCCACCCCCACGGCCGGATTCGGGTGGCTCCTCTCCGAGCTGAAATCCGAGAAGAAATCTTTGGATCTCTTTTCTTAAAAAAAAAGAAAAATTCCAGAAACCATCAGTATTTTGCTTTGCTGCTTCCTATTTGCAAGATGAAGAAGTTTTTCGACTCCCGGCGAGAGCAGGGCAGCTCTGGCCTGGGCTCCGGCTCCAGCGGAGGAGGGGGCAGCACCTCGGGCCTGGGCAGTGGCTACATCGGAAGGGTCTTTGGCATCGGGCGACAGCAGGTCACTGTGGATGAGGTGCTGGCCGAAGGTACGCTGGGACTCAGTGCGCCATAAATTAAAATCTAGTACCGATGCGGCAAGACCCTAGTTTCTAGCTGTTGAATGTATGAATGGGTTTTGACGAATTGACCCTCCCTTCCCCCTTCACTTGCCCTGTGAGTCATTGTCCTTGAAAGATTTAAAATTGAGATTTGAAAGTGACAGAGCTTATGGGGTGGAGGTTGCCGAAATTGTTTACCTCAGTGGCTTTTTTTTTTAAAACGTTTAAGAGGCACCCTCCTCCCCTCATCGAATTATGAGGATCAGAGGAGAGAACGTATGTGTGAAACTATAAAGCTTTATATCAAATGCAGGGAAGTGGGCTTGTCATCCTACTAAAACTTGAAATATTGATGGAAAGGCCGAAGGGTGGGGAAGAGAGCAACCTTTAAAAAGAGAGAGGGGTTTCTCCTTCTCCTACCCAACTTTCCCACTTCCATGAGCAGGCACTGGAAGGAAGAGAGGATTTTCAGAGGATGGAAATGTTTTTTCCGAAAGCAGTTTGTTAGTGGGTTTGACTAGGTTTGTTTTTGGACCCAACTGTAATCAGGTCCCCAGGATATAGCTAAGATAACAGAAATTATATGAAATGAATATGGTTATTTTGAATTCAGTCTAGTAGACCTCTTTTCCTTCCATTTTAGTTTTTATTTATTTTTTAACCAAAAGAAGAATTACTTGAGAGTGGCTCTGATTTTATTTTTCCTTTATTGAAGAGGATATTATTTAGATCTGCTGTATAAATATTTTCTGTGTGTGTTCATCTGTATATCTGTACTCATGTAGATATATATCTTTATCCTCAGGCTTTTGGGAAATCTGCATGTCTCTTTTGGTAACCTTAATCTCGACCTTCATAATTATGGCAGACTCATACTTTTCACAGCCCATCGCCTGCTTATATGCTTTTATTTTTAATAAAAGCAGCAATTTCCTTGGCATGAAGCAATTCAAACTAATTGGATGGGGTCATCCTGCTGTAGGTTGTGTTATAGACCAAGAAGGGTTGAGGGAAGGGGGAGGCCCCTATCCTTGCAACATGGTGGTGGTGGTGAACAGTTTATCAGTTGGGGAAGAGAGAAATCTCAGAGGTCCCTTTAAAAAGAACCTTTTGCAAGCTAAGATTGAAGCAAGGGTCTTGATCTGAGCCTGGGAAATGCCTGTCATGGTGAGTGTTGCAGGCTGGTGAGTGGGTTGGGAAGAGGAAGAAGCTGTGTTTGGCTCTCAGCTTGTGTAAGCACTGGATTCAGCAGGGCCCAATTTTCTGGAGATAGGGTTGAAGCTGGTACTTTAAAAATACAATTTTTAAAAATATAATCTGACAAGTAGTGTCTTTGTGAAATTATTGCCCTTTTTCATTCTCAGTACTGCTGTAGCTGAACTTTATCTGGGGCCTGAGTCACTGTCCATCTGGATCCTTCCTTGTGGGCTTTGGTGCAGCATAGGAGATGCTTCTGTGCCTGCTGCCAGATCCGCACCCTTGAGTCTGATCTGTGCCTTTCATCCCTGTGCCAAAGCCTATGACTGCAGTAGGGTGTAGAAGTGGAGAAGGAGTGTGTGTGAGAGAGAAATTAGGAGGAATGAGGGATACAGAGCTGCTTCCCCTCTGAATGGCCTCTGCTGACCTTGTAGCCCAGGAGCGTTTTGTTCTGCTAGGATGTTGTCTCATCATAGATGGTGTTGCTCTGAGAAGTGCCTGTTCTCCCAGTCTGGAAAGAGTGATGGGGAAGAGAAAAGACAAAAATTGGTCTTTGTTGTCTAGGCTGCCCTCCTCTTCCCTGGAATTCAACCCAGAGAACTGCACACCACATATTGTGATATTTTTAAGTGGAGCTTAGAGCTTGTAGCTCTGCATTTATTCATTAATTTTTTCATTCAGCAAACAGTTATTGCATACCTATGATGTGCCAGTCACTGTGCTAGGTTCTGGAAATATGATATTAAAGTAGATGCTGGAGTTTACATACTACTTTGTGAGATAGAAAATAGCCAATTATAATAGTGATAAGTGCCATCACGGAGATAAGCTTAGGGTGCAGTGGCCCCCAATCTTAGGGAGCCAAGAATCATTTTCTGAAGGAAGTTAGCTGGTGTGGTGGAATCATGGGCACAGACTCAGAGTAGCAAGAGAGAGTATCACGTAAAACTGGGTCTGGCAATGCTGCCCTCTTTGTGCTCTTTGGCTATAATTGAGTTTGAATTTGTGGCTCTTAGAAATGTGTAGATATGTAGGAGCCAGGACATCAAGTATTTATGTAGCATCGACCAAGTTCAAAGGCTTGTTCTAAGTTCTGAGAGGGATGAGGGAGGTCTGAAGTGTGATGTCTGCCTTTAAGGAGCTGCCAATGAATTTGAGAAGACAAGGCATACCTTCAGAAATGCAGTAGCATGGTTACCAGCACTGTCTATAGAGTCAGACAGATTGAGGTTCAAATTCTGGATCTGTTCTTTACTAGCTGTGCGAGACATTCCAAACCTCTTTTGAATCTGTTTCCCTATGGCAGGGGTTCTCAAAGTGTGGGGCCTGGATTGGGAATATTGTCATCACCTGGAAGCTTGTTAGGATTGCAGATTCTCAGGCCTCACTTCATAGACTGTAGGTGTAGGGCTTTAACAAGTTCCTGGAGAGATTCTGATGGAAGCTAAAGTTTGAGAACCACTGCCCCATGGGGTGGTCTTGAAGATTAAATGAGGCAATGTATATTAAGTATTTAATGTTTTTCAGATGTCCAATAAATTAATGGTAGCCATTATTTATCAGCAGCATTACATCATATATATATATAGTTAAGGGGGAGTGGAGAGCAGTGTGAAGGCTAGTTTGGTCGCAGCAATTTGAAACAATCCCTTTCCCCCATTGTGGATGGGCAGAGCCGGATGTTCTTTGCAGAGGCCTTACCAGCTCCTAAAAGGATCAACAGATGTTTTGGATAGCCACGTTTCTCCCCTGGACCCTCTTTGTGAGTCCCCATTCCCAGCCAGAGTTTTCTAAGGACAAAGAGAGTTGTACACTGAGCGCCCAGGGCAGTGGCCAGGCAGTTTAGGGAGGGGTGGTATGGGGGGCTGCAAACACAGACCTGATTACCACCACATCCCACTGACAATCTTTTTCCCTAATGTGGGTAATGGTCTGTGCTTTATAGTGAGGAATTGCAAGAATGCCAAGGAGCAGGTGGTGGGCAAGACAGGAGAATGCTGGCCTGTCATCTCTCCATCAGTAGCATCAGCCTTGCTAGCCTGGTTTCACTAACTAGTACAGCAGGGGCTTGTCTGGGGGGAAGTGAAGGCTCTATGTCATGAGTTTAGAGGGATATGGCTATCTCTAGGCTGGGTGCTGGGGAGGATATTTTCTCTCTCGCTTTCTCAGCAAACATGCCGTGATGAGATGCTAAATCATGTCTGAGTTAATAGGCATATGACGTCGAGGGAAGGTTTGGTTTAAACTTCCAGAATGAGCTTAATGGGAGAATAGGAGCAATGCTCAAAGAAGTACTGAGAAGCTGTGCTTTTATCATATTTCTTTAGCTATATAGGGTCTTATATTTAAGCTTTAGATAATAATTGTTTGTTGAATACCTGTTGTGTCCAAGACTACATTCCAGGGCTGTATCAATTCTGTATAAGGTGGAGCAAGTGACTCCTCAGAACAATTTTCTCATCTGCGCTGAAGGAATACAGATCTAGGGCTAATGAGAACTATCAAGTATGTACTGCTCCCCTACTTTGCCTGTGCTAATTGTGAGAAAAGGGAGCCACTAGTGCCTGTGATAGGAGTGGTCTCAGAAGTTTCAGTGAAGAGGCAAGAAGCTTGAAGCAGAATCAGGTTGGGGAGTGAGATGACCAATGTTACAGACAGGAATGAACAGGGGAGATAATGAGGATGTTGGGCCAGAATGGAAGGTATGTTGGAGAGAAAAGGAAGAAATAAGTTTATGAAGAGCCTTGAGTGCCACGCAGGGAGATTAGTAATAAATACCTGGGGCTTTCTCTTGCTGCAAACACCAATTTGATCCCTTCTACTTCAGATGTCTTTGCCTGCTGGGAAGTCTGGTTTTTAAGAGGCAACTGCAGATTTTCAGGGGGTGGTTTGTGAATGGTGTCTTCCTGGCTTTGGGCATGATGATGGTTATAGCTTTGCTAAATATAGCCAAATCTAGAATTCAGAAATGAAGTCCAGAATAAGCAATTGTCATGGTCACAGCCTTTCCTTTGGTCTTTCTAACAGAGTCAAGCTCATTTAATGAGAGTTGATGAAGAGAGAACAACTATTTCGTATGGGTTTTGAGTGGGAGGGTATGGGGGGAGGTATGCACTTGTATCTCGATAGCTAAAACAGCATGCAGAGTAAACAAGAAAGGCTTGATAAATATTAATAAAACACACACGAAAAAATATTACTTCATCAGAGCCATCATTTTAACTTGCAGTGTTTGGTAGCTGACACTTCAGAAAGGGGCTAGTACCACCATCTACCTTCATCTCTCACTCTTAGGAGGATGAATGCCTTCTGAGCCTACTCAAGAGACAACTGTGACATTTGTGTCTGAAAGAGACAAAAAAATGGTAATAATGGAAACAGTATTATCTATTGAAGTAGCATCTAGCACTGTGAGAAAACAAAACTGCAACTCCAGTCTACTTTTCTGGAGCCATATTTGGTGTGGTGGAAGGAGCACTGCATTATAAATTTGGGAAATCACGGTTTTCAGTTCATTCACTGCCTACTTCAGTAAATGTTACTGCACACTCACTATGTGCCAGGCATCATACAGAGATGGGTAAGACATGGCTCTGCTTTGAGGAACTCACCATCAGAACTTCAGACAGTGAGAAATAGCTGAAAGTGCCATATAGAGGGATGTGGAAGAGATAGGGAACAGACCTGAGGGAACAATTAATTTTGTGGGTTGGGGTATCATCAGGATAAGCTAAAGAAAGGTGACATTTGAACTGTGTCTTCAAAAATGAGAACTTATTGTTAGATAGACAAGGTTGGGAGAACATTCTAGGCAGAGAGAATAACATGGCCAAAGTACAAAAGCAGGAAAATGTACTGCTTGCTGGGGAGCTGTATGTTTTGAGAGAGCAGTAATCTGTTAGTAGCCCAGGGCAGTGCTGTTCAATAAAGTAGCCACCAGCCCCATATGGCTGTTTAAATTTAAATAATCTAAAATTAAATAAAATGACGATTTAATTCTTCAGATGCACTAGCCACATTTCAGTTGCTTAATAACCACATGTGGCTAGTGCTTACAGTTTTGGACAACACAAGAATATTTCATCATCCCCAAAAGTTCTTTTGGGCAGTGTTGGGTTTAGAACAGTCTCTAAATTTTTTGGATAGAATAGCACTATCAGTTAAAAAGGCATGCAATCTCTTTGTATATACAAGGTACTTCAAAAAGTTCATGGCAAGATTCATATTACCTCTTAATTCTATTTTTCCATGAACTTTTTGAAGTATCCTCAAATATGCTTGTTTATATATGTTATATTCATGTCCTGCTATCAATATCTGAAGGCATAGTATGTAATAGGTTGAAGTTGACCATGGATGATAGTGGATGCAAATTTGTGTTTTAAATAATCTCAGTGAAGTTTTGGTGAACTTCTTGTCATACCTTACTAGGTTGCAATTGTTTCCTCATTGTAATGTGACTGATGGAGAGTATACCAGGAATAGAAATGACAGCTCAGCCATTCTCTTGTTCATTTACGCTCGCATTATCTTTAATCCAAGGTTCCTTTACAGAAATCTTTTTAAGCCTCGTGTTTGTTTTCTGAGGGTTAATTCATTTAAAACAATGTAATGGGTAAATCCACTTAACTGAAGACACATGAACTGCAGAATATCTGTGTTAAAAGGATATCCATATCAACCCTCAAATATGAGAAACGTGACTGACATATGGACTGAATGGCAGAACTAGTGTTGAGTTGTCTGTTTTATATTAATGAAGGTAAAATCTTATTTTTTTCCAATTTTCTATTGTGATAAAATGCATGTAACATAAAATTTACCATCATAATATAAAATCTACCATTTTAACCATTTTAAGTGTACAGTTCTGTGGTTTTAAATTCATTCGTAATGTGCAGCCACCATCACCATCCATCTCCGTAACTCTTTTCATCTCGTAAAACTGAAACTCTGTACCCATTAAACAGTAACTCCCCATTAGCCCCTCCCTCTAGCCTCTGGCAACCACCATTCTACTTTCTGTCTCTATGATTTTGACTACTCTAAATAATATACTTAGATACTCTTAAGTATCTCATATAAGTGGAATTGTACAATATTTATCTTTTTGTGACTGGCTTCCTTCACTTAGCATAATGTCCTCAAGGTTCATCTGTGTTGTAGCATGTGTCAGAATTTCCTTCTTTTTTAAGGATCAAATACCACATTTTACTTATCCATTCATTTATTGATGAACACTTGGGTTGCTTCTACCTTTCAGATATTGTGACTAGTACTGTTATGAACATTGATGTATGCACATCTCTTCAAGACCCTGCATTTAGTTTTTGGGGTATATGCTCAAGTGGAATTGCTGGATGATATCACAATTATATTTTTAATTTTTTGAGGAACTGCCATATTGTTTTTTGCAGCACCTGTACTAATTTTACATTCCCACCAACAGTGCACAAGGGTTCCAAAATTCCCCATCCTTGCCAACACTTGTTATTTTCTGTCTTGTGATAGTAGCCATCCTAATGGATGTGAGGTAATATCTCATTGCAGCATTTCCCTAATGACTCATGATGTTAAGCATCTTTTCATGTGTTTATTAGCCGTTTGTATATCTTCTTTGGAGAAATGTCTTAAGTCCTTTGCCCATTTTTGAATTGGGTTGTTTGTCTTTTTGTTGTTGAGTTTTAGCAGTTCTCTATATATTCTGGATATTAATCTCTTATCATATAGATGATTTGCAAACATTTTCTCACATTCTGTGGGTTGACTTTTTACTCAAAAGATCTGATTTTTTAAAGATGAAAAGTATGAATAGAGGGTCTTATATGAGGGTACTTCAAAAAGTTTGTGGAAAAATAGAATCAAAAGATAATACTAATCTTTCCATGAACTTTTTGAAGACCCCTCATATTTTCTCTTTATACCCCAGTGTATTGTCTTCTATACCCCTGTTTGGTTTAGCACAGTGGTTCTCAACCCCTTTTTGTTCTTCAAAAAACCAAAAATATTGCAATATGACTTTAACTTTACTAAGAGAAGACTAGAACATATACAGACATGCTGAATGATATATGTTCTCTAAAATAAAGTTCCTCGAAGGAGGGGTTCCAGAGGAAAGACTCAGTTAAGAACAATCCATCTTCATGAAATCTTTCATAACCATTTCAGTCCTTACTGATCACCTTCCTTCAACTCTTCTAGAATTTAGAGACTACACCACACACCCCAGCATTGCAATAGATATTGTCTAGTGGGGTTCATTTGTTTCTCATGTGTTGGTCATATCATGTCAACTAGGAGGCCAGGAGCCAATTTTTCCATTCCTTCTCTGTTTGCGATAGCATTTCAGACATACCTGAGAATGTATGAGATACTCAGTAAACCTTGCTGCTCTTCACTGGCAGTGTAAGCTATCTTTTATGCACAATAGCATTCTACCTACATCCTGTCATTTCATGATCACGGCATCCCTACAGAGGTAGGAAAGGTGGTTATTACTCGAGCTGTACACATGAGGAAGCAGTGGCTGACAGAGGTTAAATGACTTCCCCAAAGCCATATTGACAAGAAAGAGAGTGAAAGAACTTGAATCCAAAGCCCCTAGCTGCAAGTGCAGGATCCTTCCTAAAAATTCTTCCTTGTACAAAGGATTGCCAATATCTTTTTTATAAGACTCTTGACCTTTAATAATCCTTCCCAATTAAATGTCCCTTTGAGCTTTTTAAGTCAGGAAATGCTTCCACAACATTTTGGGGTTGCTCCGCTGCCAGAAGTGCCCCAGGCTCTCCTGAGCTGGGGCAGTGGGGTGCTAAGGGCCTTGGCCACGCCCCCCCAACACCCGCAACCAGCCCAGTGATGACCACTGAGTGGCTGCAGGAAGTGCACTGGGCTTTCCCGAGCCAGGGCAGAGGAGGGCCAAGGGCGTTGGCTATGTCCCCGACACCCACAGTCAGCCCAGCAACAACCACTGAGCCACCACAGGGAGCAACCCGGCCTCTCCTGAGCCAGGGCAGTGGGGGACCAAGGGCCTCAGCCATACCCCCCCACACCCACAACCAGCCCAGCGACAACCACTGAGCTGCCACAGGAAGTACCCTGGGCTCTCCTGAGCTGAGGCAGTGGGGGATCCTGGGCCTTGGCCATGCCTCCTCGACACCTGCAACAAGTCCAGCAATGAACAAGACACCACTGGAAGCCCCCTAGTCTTCCCTGCAGGAATGAGAGGGGTGCCACAGGCCTCAACCCTGCTCCTCCTCCTCCGTCCTCCCACCCTATTTCTGTTGTCCCCCTTTTTCTCTCCCCCTCTCTCCCAAATGCTCCACAACAACATCATAGAATGTAAAAAGATAATATTAATAAATTTAAAAAAAAGAACATTTTGGGGTTGCTCAGTGTCTCTTTAAACTGTCTGTTTAAACTGCTATAACAAAATACTATAAACCGGGAGCTTATAAACAACAGAAATTTATTTCCCAGAGTTCTGGAGTCTGGGAAGTCCAAGATCAAGGCGCCGACATGGTCAGGTTCTGGTGAGGGACCTCTTCTGAATTGCAGACTGCTGGCTTCTTCATGTGTTCTCATATGGTAGAAGGGGCAAGGCAGCTCTCTGGGGCCTCTTTTATAAGGGATTAATTCCATTCATGAAGGCTCCTCCCTCAAGACCTGCTCACCTCCCAAAGGCCCTACCTTCTAATACCATCACCTTGGTGATTAGGATTCAACATATGAATTTGGGGGGACACAAACATTCAAACCATTGCACTCAGATATGGGAACATTGGGAGAATTTTTTAAAGCTCCAAATCCATATTCAGTAAGTGGTTGAGTATAATTACAACTCTCTTCGACCAGGGCCTATGAAGATTTGACATTCTACCTTCTTTGGTTTCCTGGTTTATTCTGTAAATAGTTATTTTATGCAGAAAATGATATAAAGATTTTTAACCATAATAGATTAAGAAAGATCGCTAGTTTGTTGATTCCCAGAAAGTGAATTTAAACATTAAATGATTTGCCTAAAGTCATACAGCAAGTTAGGCCCTTCTGAGCTACCCCTGACTCCTCTCTCTCCCAACACTGGTCAACACATCATGTTGTGCCACCTTGGCACTACTGACATTTTGGGTTGGATAATTCTTTGTTGTGGGGGACTGTCCTGTGCACTATAGGATGTTTAGTGGCGTCCTTGATCTCTGCCCACTGGATGCCAGAATAACACACACACACCCCTCATTGTGACAATGAAAAATGTCTCCAGACATTGCTAAAATGTCACCTGTGGGGCAAGATTGCCTGTTTTAGGGAACATATCTAGTTCAGCATGTTTGTATATGTTTTAGTCTTCTCTTATTAAAGTTGAAGTAAGTGTTGCGGTCTTTTTCGATGAACAAAATTGCCTACATAGATAAATCAGATGTTCTGTGTTTATACCTAAACCCACAGAAGCCTTTTCATTCTATGTGAGTTTGAATCACTCAGGAATAATGAATATTAGTGCATTAAGTTGATACTGGCTAGAGCATTTTGTTATCTCCTTTCTCTCTCCTTTGTCATTTTTATTATTGTTAGTCTATTATCTTTATTATTATTTAGTTTATTAAGTATACTTTCAGTGATTCCAGTTTTTCTGTTGAGTTACAGATAATTGTTAGGAAGAGGAGTCGTTTTGACTGGGACTTCCACCTTGGCAGATGGCAAGTTCCTGAAACTTGGAGTTTCATTTGAGGTCTGCTGAGGGTGAATCAGCTTGAGCTGGTCAATTTTCTCCTTGGGTTCTGTGTTAACTTTGGCAGACAGTGGAGGGCAGTGCCAATCGAAGCTTTGTTCTTTATAGTTTCTGAAAAGCTGAGAGATTATTGGGCCAAAGAGCTTATGACATCCCTATATTATTATAATAGAAGGCTAGGCATAGCATTTTCTAGATTATCATTTGTAATTATAATGATCTTAAATAATGATGTCTTTCATCGAGGACTTGAATCCTGGAGAAAGCAGTATAAAGCTATGTAATTTGTTTGGTGCCTGTTTTCAGGTATGCTTATAGCTTTTGTATTGGGACCTTTAGGGTAAGAGAAAGGTTATTGTCATTTTGGTTTTGAGTGTGAATTTGAGAACAAAATGGTGACTTTATTACCTGTGGTTACAGGAGGAAGGAATGGGACTAAGGCATCACAGGTTGGGCCCTTCCTGGAGGACTGCGGCTTGAGCAGCATTTGCCAAGGGGGCAGGTCTCCTGCTAGTACCTTGACTCATCATTTTCTCTGGTCAGTGAATTTAGTTGGTTCAGGAAGTTGCTGGTTATCTCACAGGTTTGTTAGACTGTTTAATTTCCTCTGGGGGTAGCCCAACCCTGTTCTCAGGCCTTTGTCCTCTTCTATTTTTAGAAGCCTGAGAATCTTGGGGGGGGTTGGGAACAGACAGACAGGAGGGTGGCATTTGAAGAAATAATTCCATTAGGCCTTGCAGCTGTGGAAAACTCATGGCTTGACCAGAAGGTGTAACTCAGCAATGATTAGGGAAAACCTGATATCCAGTATTGTTTTTTGTCCCCTGCCCGCCCCCCCGAAATAAAGGGAGTGTTGTGATGTTCTCCTTAGGTGAAGACTTTCAAGGTTAGCACCATGTGTGGTGATTTAAAAGCGTGAGAATTAGAGGTGGGCTGTCTTCTGTCCCTGGGATATTGGGCAATTTACTGAGATCTAGTCTTCTCACATAAAATGCAAAAATGTGGGTTGTTATAAGGAGTAGATGAAATGATATCTGCAAAGCACTTAGCATAGTGCCTGGCCTGGCATATAGTTAGTTAGCAGTCTGTAAATGGTAACTGTTAATATTTGGATGCATGAGTTTTGTTTTTATTAGGCAGTATTTGTTTTGCTGTGTGTATAGCCTGGTGGAGCTAGAATTTTGGAGAAGGATATATATATATATCAGAATATGCTTAAACCCCCAGGTGACGAATAGGAAGAAGAGAAAGAGAAATATTGTGGTTTAATTTTTTTTTCTTCTCCCTTCTCGAAAGCTGCCTGTGTGTTAAATTTCCCCTAACCTATCAAATTGCTATTAGTATGATGGACTTCTCTACCTCCTTCCCCTGTTGCCCGTCCAACGCTTGGCCCCAGCTGCCTTTCCAACTACAGATTCTTGTGTGCTAATGCTCCAAGCTTCTGCTTCATCCCAGCTTGGCCGTCCTCAGCTCCCTTGTACAGTGGTTTTAATTCTTTCCAATGCTGTACTCATAGTGTTCCTTGCACCTGGGATGCCCTCCCTTCCCTTTCCCCACCCACCTACCTAATCCTACCTAACTTTTATCCTACCTAATTTAGGTACTCACCACAACTCCCTCTGGATTCCTGTCATTCTTGCTGGCTGTGTTGACTGTTTTGGGCCTATAGCCTCAAAGTTTTATCTTGCTATTTATCTTTTTTATTTGAATCTACTTTCTAGTGTTAGATAATTAGTTCTTGGTGGGGGGAGGGTATAGGCCTTAGGTTTATTTTGTATGCAATTCAGGCCTGTTAAATTTGAACAATGCAACAGTGAGTACTGGAGAATACATTAACTGACTGAATATTAGAATAAATCAGTACTGATTCAAACTCACTGGGCAGACAGGAGAGACCATACAGATTAGAGATATACAGATCTCCCTTATCCCTATTCCAATAATATAAGATCTATGTTTGAGAACCTCATTTAGCTTCTTACAGTAAGAACTATTGAAACTTCTAGGGCTTCAGTAAAGTTGAGAAATAACAAAATCCAAAGCAAAGTAGAACATCTTTTGGAATGTCTTGTGAATCTCTCATTATTGATTGGATTAAATTATGGGTACCTGGTACTGTCCATCTCAAAAGTAGAGATATAAGGTATAAATATTTTAACTATATAAAGAAGCTCTAAAACTATTTAAATGCTATACTGTAAAGATGGAGAAGATTAGATCAATCATGAAAAACTCAGATAATACTGAAATTCATCTTTAAGCAAGACATATATTCATTTTCTAGTTTATGATGGGTGTTGGCCTGCAGTAGATCAGGACAGTGATTTTTTAGCCTATTTTTGGGGTAGTGAGCATGGGGGCAGTGAATAAATAGGAAGAGGATATATAATTTGAAAATGCATAGATTGGTGCCAAGTCCAGCCAGGAAAGGATGGAGATTGGTGGTACACCATCTTAAGAGGCACATTGTAGACCTAAGGGGTTAGGATGTGGAGAGGACATGAAACTCTAATATTTATCAGAGAGGATATGGTTTTTTAAAGGCTGATATGTATGGCAGTAGCAGCTCAGTTATAAAATTAATCTAGAGAGGTGGTACCTGAAATTGATCACTGTGTGTAACTGAGAACGCAGGTAGGCACTTATTTCTCCCTGTTCTTGCTAGTTTCAGTGAGGACGAGTAAAAAGAGGGATCAACAGCAAATCCTGCCTGGTGGTTTGCACTGTGCACTCTGTGACCTTGTTAAAAGGTCAGCTCTAGGTGGCTCTCTGACCAATGATGAGAATTTAGTTGAAAAAGATAATAGAGACTTTCTCAGAAGATGAAATATTTCTTTCTCTTTTAAAATCATAGTTTTAGAATCAATATAACATAAAATGGATTGTTTAAGTGGCTATCTACTTACCTCGCAATTATGGTGTGATTTTTAAGGTGATATGGAGTGATGTCCAAGTCAGATTCAATTCCTGCTTCTAGAGTTAACTCCTAGAATATGAATGAGCAACAGTATGAGGTAAGGGAAGATCATCTGGTCTCCTTAATGATCTTGGGCACATTACTTCCCCTATATGAGCTTGTCTTTCTTTATATAAGTAAGGAGATCACTGAGTGATTGTGAAGGTCTCTTCTAACGGACACATGGTTTTTAAGTTCTATAGTTTCTGCTGAGACCTTTGGGAGGGAGTGTGGGGTGGAATTGATTAAATTGAAGGGTTAGACCTGTATAGCTGGGACTGACAGCATTTCTAAGATGGATTGTTAACCTTGGCCTATGTATGAGCCATATTGGGAGGTGGTATTATTTTGGAGGTGAAAGATTCCATTTCTTTCTTTCTACTCACCTTTTTAATGTATTTTTTCCTTAAACTTAGAAAATTCAGTGTTAGTAATTAGGTGCTGGAGGTGAGAGAAAGTTAGGATAGATTTTGGGTTTCTGGCTTAAGTGGCTAGATAATGGTGTCAATAAAAAAAAAGAAAGAACGGTGTTTGAGGGAGAGAGAATAATTTTAGTTTGGGACTTTTTAGTGTGAAGTGCCAATGAAAATCCAAGTGTGGATGTAGTTCAGGATGCTGTTGGATAGGACTGGCCTACATTTTAGAGAAAAGTTTGAGTGGAAGTTGTCATATAACCATATGATATAAATGAAAACTGAAATGGAGTAAGATCTCACAAGTAGACTGTGTGGAGGAAAAGAGAGGGGGCCTGTGGGTAGATTCTCTGGGAACATCAGTGTGTAAGGGACAGGTGGAGGAAGAGGAGCACACCTGGAATAAAATCCACACACCTCACTCTGACCTGCAAAGCCCTGCAAAAGCTTGTATCTCTCTTCACCTCAATCACAGTGATTCTTACTTATCTCTTTTGATATATGAATATAACATTATTTCCTCTTTAGTGTCTTAGGCTTGGCTTGTCTCTTTGCCTGGAATGTTCTTCTTCCTTATCTTCCCGTGACTGGTTTCTTTGACATTCAGATCTCACTTAAATCTCACCTTAAGAGGCCTTCCTTGACTGCCCAATATCAGGAACCAATCCTGTTTTGTTTTTCACCATATAGCATGTATCAACTGATTTTCTTGCTTATTATTTATCTCCCCCCACTAAGAATTTCACCTCCATGAAGCAGGGACCTTGTCTGATTTGTTCACTGCTGAATCTCCAGTTCCTAGAATATTGCCTGCACATCTTTAGAGCTCAGTGAAAAGTAGTTGAATGAATACACATGAAGGAGGCAGAAGGAATGATCAAAGATAAAAAGGAGAATCAGGAGAGAGTGAGGTGATGAAAATGAATGCTAAGGTAAATTGAAAGAAGGAAGGAGTGGATACTTCAGGGCGTTAACACTTCACAAAGATCACGATAAGGACAGAGAGTGTTCATTGGTTTTGGAAATATGGAGAGTTTTTATGAGCTTTGTTAGAGCAGTTTAAGTGGAGCTATGGATTGTAGTCCAGGTGGCAGTGAAATGGTGAGTGAATGAGAAGTGAGGCAGATGCTGAGTCAGGGTGAAATTTGTTGCTATTTGTTAATAACAATTATTATTTGTTAATAATTTGTTATTTTTCATAATGGTGGAAGAGTCTTGAGTATATTAAGCAGAGAAGATGCAGACAGTAGAGAGGAAGAGGTTGGAGTAGCAGGGGGATTATTGATGGAGTAGGGCCAAGGAGGTGTTGGGTGGTCACAGATGAGCTGGTGAATGCAGGTGGAGGAGATGATGTTGGACAGGAGAAAGGGCACCTCATTTACTGACCTGGAAGGAAGAAGAGAAGGAGTGGGTACAGAGGAAGAGACGATGGTAAGGTTTGGGAAGTTGAAGGAGTTCTTGCCTCATGATTTCTGTTTCCTATTGAGTACTGTGGCAAGGAGTTGAACTTGAGGTTTAAGAAGAGTGTGAAAAGGATGTATGTGGAGGAGTTCCTTTTATGGAAAAAAGGGATGACAAAGGATAAATGAAAGAATGGCCTGGTCATATGGAGAGCCCATTCGAGATGACTCATCATTGCAAAACAGGTTTTCCTGGCCTCTGAGGGTTTATCAGTTTTTGAAGTTTTACTGTTTTGGATAGGGCTTTTTCTGAAATACATTCATTGTATATTTCCAGTCTTCTAGAGCATATGCCACAGAGGCAGCATCATGTAAGTGGAAAGTACTTCTTATCTGAACCTGTCTAGTAACTACCATGCCCTGTACTCTGAGCAAATTGCTTCCAACTCTGTCCACCAGGTTCCATGTGTGTAAGATGAGGACTAGGTGATGGTGAAGTTACTTTCCACCTCTAACATCTTATGGTTCTTTTATTTTTCAAATGCATTGTTATCAGAATGTTACTGTTTTGTTATAGGTCATTTAGGATGTTTGTTTGATGTGGGTAAGTTTGCTCCTGAACAAGATGGCCCTGGGTTGCTTCCTTTTTGAATTTCAGTATTTTCTGGTTCCTTTGTTCTGAAACTCAGCTGCCACTTCTTGCTGCTATTTGTGTGCCTTCCTGAGTTAGCACCACTCCTCTAATTTGTGGCTTTTAATGTGCTGTGGACTTGGACACAGGATGACTATGCTTGTTAGAACTGTGCGTAACAATAAGGAGGCTCTTAGAGTTTGAGGGTTTTTCTGTGATGAAAGTACATGGGCTGATGTGCATGAGCTTTATATCTCTTGTTGGCACAGAAACCAGTTTTTTATTTCTCATATTCTAGAAGGGTTGAGTTCTGAAGACATAACAGAAACATAACAAAAACCATTGGTATTTATTATTAATTAAATGTGTTATTAACCATTTTTTTGAAAAGTTGGGTATGAGTGCTCAGGGACTTAACCACTTCTTTTGATTTTCTTTTTGTTTACTGTTCCTTCCCTTACTTAAGTCTTCCATTCCACCCTCCTCAGTCTCTTCTCCACACATTTGATGTAAAGAAGTGTTCTAGGCACTGTTATAGTTTCAGTCACCAGTTTCTATTTATTGAAACGATACGAGAGGTTTCCAGGATTATAATTCACTGTTCAGTGCTGGGTTTATTTATATCTCAATAAGGGCCCTGCTGGAGACTCTTTGAATGGTATTTGGTGTTGGGGGCTGGAAGACTTGAAAGATCTGTTGAATAATTTGTCTCTCAAATGTATTCAATTGAAGACTTTGTCCTTCGATATTTGTACTAAAACAATCTAAGACCAAAAGTCAGATTATGTTCTTTTGCTCATATTCCTGTTAGGGCATTAATGGTGGATTCTTTGTTGATATTTAAAATTTTTTTACAGTCAAATATGTCAGTCTTTTCCTTTATGATTTTTGTTGGCAGTCATACTTGAAAATGCCTGAGGAGAAAGGTAGGGCCTAGATCAGAGAGAGCCTGTGAATCTGAAGCTTATCTTTGAGCAATGTGGGAGCCATTCAGTTTTCAGAAGGGCTGGCATAATCAGAAAAGCAGTGTAGTTATATTTGTGGTGGTGACCTGAGGGAGCTGAATCTGGAGGCAGAGCATTTAGGAGGCTGTTGCCATGGTCTGGGTTAAAGGCTTTGAGGGTCTGAGTGGCAGAGTGGAACTAGGAGCAGAGAAGAGTGCAGATGAGGAATATTTAGGAGGCCATAGCTTGAGGATCTAGTGCCTGATTGGATTTAGAGAATTAAGGAGAGGTGTGGGATCAAGAGTGATTCCAGGTTTTCAGTTTGAGTGCCTAGTACATGAGATGGAAGTGGCATTAACTGAGCTGTGTCAACAGGAAGAGAGGGAAAATGCAGATAGAATGTGGGAAGGTAATGAGTCCATTGTTGGCCATGATCAGTTTGTAGTGTGTTTGGGGTGTGTTTTGGTTATCTGCTGCTGTGTAATAAACCATCCTAAAACTCTGTGGCCTATATCAATAACAGTGTATTATTTTTTTTGGTTCTGTGGGTTGACTGAGGGTTCAGCTGGCCTTCTGCTTGGGCTTCTGTTCATCTCACGTGAGGTTGTCAAAATTGTCTTTACTCCTACCATCCCACTCTCCTATTTACCTGAATTTAGAACATCCCAACATAGACCAAAACATCGCATTTCTACCAAGTGCGCCACGGGCTCGGCCCTAAAACATCGCATTTCTAACACCATGCTTCATCCTTAACGGAAATATATATGTCAGAGAAATGCAGGAAGTACTATGAGTTTATACACAGAGCTCTGGTGTTTTTTTACATCCTGGAGAATGCACCACAGTGAGAGTTGGATGAAGGGTGTGCCTTTTTAAAGTTTTATTTTATAAGTGTGTTAAGGGCTTTGGGGAACTTGGGCAAATCATTTTTAGGGAAGAGTACTTAGGGAAGTTGAGTATCATGAAATTGAGGTGTTTGAAACTGTCCATGCAGGGATACTTTTACTCAAGTTTGAAAATCACTAGAGCAATGGGCTGAGGATGGAATTGAGATTTAACAGCATATAAGGGATAGCTTAGTAAGGAAAGCCCTTAAAGGAGACAGAAAAGGAATATCCGGAGAGGTGTGAGGAGAATCAGTAGACTGCAGTGTTTAGCTGACATGGGACTCTACCGAGTTAAAAAGTTGGAGTAAAGAAGAGGATCAGATGTCCCAGAGAGGTCAGGTATGATAAAGACTGGAAAAGGTCCTCTGGATTGGGCAGTGGGGTGGCATCAGCTTCCATAAGAGCAGTTTCAGAGAAGTGATGGAAATAAAATTATAAATTACTGTGAGTTGATGAGTGTCAGCACCAAGTCTAGACTGTTTCTTCAAGAAGTCTGAATATGAAAAGAAAGGGAGAGATTGTATGATAGCTAGAGATTGGCAGATGCTTGAGCATAGGCTGATGGGAAGGCACTAGGACAGAGAGAGAGACAGAGGAGAGAGATTGAGATTGATTAAAACAAGAGTGAGGGCAGTTCCTAATGGAGCTAGGTTCCAGAGGAGATGGAATCTTATTCATTTTTTAAAATTTCAGCTCTGTTCTTTCAGATACTCAGGCCAGGGCTGGCCAGTTAACTCAGTTGGTTAGAGCACAGCCTTATAACACCAAGGTCACAGCTTTGAATCCCTGTACAGGCCAGCCGCCAAAAACAAACAAAAAACTGATAATCAGGCTAAGAACATTTCTCCAGTCAGCCAGTTGGGGTCCTTCTGCAGTCCCAGGCCAAAAACATCTTACCTCTCATCTACTTTATCAGAAAATCTTGTTTGCTCTACATTCATAATCAGCAAAATCCAACCACTTCTTACTGCATCTACTGCTGTCTCCCTGGGCCAGGCTATCCTTGGCCTGGATTATGGCAGGTGTTTCTTTACTTGTCTTTCTGCTGGTGCTTGACCCTCCTCAGTCTACAGCCAGAGTGATCCTTTAAGATGTAGATCATTTCATGTCACTCCTCTGCTCAGAATCGAGTGACTCACCATCTCACTCAAAGTAAAACTGTAAATTCTGATGTGGTCCAGAAAGTGCTGTGCTCTGGGCCACAGTTACCTCTCTACTGTCTTACTTTACTCTTCTCCTCTTTGTTTATTATACTTTGTCTACACTGGTTTCCTTGCGGTTCCTTAAAGTAGGGCAGGTTTATGCTTCCCTCTCAGGGCTTTTGTACTTGTGGTTCCCTCTGCCTGTGTAATGTGCTTCCTCTAGGTAGTACCAGAGCTTGCACTCCTTCACTTGTTTTGCTTAAATGCCACCTTCTTGGAGAGTCCTTCCCTGTTATATTAAAAATTGCCAACTCTCTCTTTTCCCAGTGCTCTCTATTCTTCTTCCCTGCTCTACTATGCTAAATAATTATTATTTTTTAAAATGTCTCGCTCTTTGCAACGTAAGCTTCATGAGCTTGTCTGTTTTGTTCACAGGCTTAGAACCATGGCTGTCACAGAGTAGGCATGCAGTAAATATTTCTTGATTAAATGGGTGAATGAATGAATGAGATCAAGTCTGAAGCTTGAAGAAGGAGGAGGAAATTTCATCCTCTGAGACAGGAGGAGATAAGTGACTCAGTATGGATATAGATGTTTGTAGTGGCAAGGCTGGCGGAGGTATAGGCAGATAGAAATTTGAAGTCAGTTGTGGCAGATGCCCTCAGTTTTCTGGAATAAGGAGACAAGGTTGTCTGCTGAGGGTAGTAGGGAGTATGGGGCTGAGGAAGACTCCCGAGGGCTTGGGTCAGTTATTGAGGGGAATGCAGGCCAGGGTAAAGACCATGAGTTGATAGTGATGGAGTTTTGCAAGGCAGTGTGATTTTTCTTTTTTCTTGTAGAATTCAGGAACCTGGGGTTAAGAGCAGAGGAGGTGGACTTAGCATTGATCCAAGGTTGGGTAGGTGTGATGGGAGGTCAGGGGTGCAGAGGAATCAAAGAGCAGTCCAGATGGTCAATCGTGGGGCCAGAGTGGGGAGACAAGACTGTTCACGGAGTAGGTTGATTGATTTATTCATTTGGAGAAAATAGAAGAGTCAGAGCTTAGAGGACTGGATGAATTTGAAGAACAAATTAGGCCAGAGTAAAGGCATGAGAGACCCGGAAGGCTTTGAGGGTGTGTCAGAAAGTGAAAGATTAACAATTAAGATTTGTGTTGACAAGGTTGGGGGTGTGGCCATGGATGTAGGTGGTCTAGAGGACCAAAGGTCATTGTAGTGAAGAAATATAGAGGCTGCAGTTTAGGAATAAACCATCCTTGTGGATGTTGAGACAGCCCAGGATGATGGCAGGAGTTGTGGTGGGGAGGAAACCAGGATGCCAAAGGCTTCACTGAATGTTGGGGAATGAGTAGGAGGGAGGAGGTACAAAGGCAAGGCAGAGTGGAAGCCAGAGTAGCCAGGTGGCATGAGCTCAAAGGAGCAGGAATTTTTACAGGAGGGCGGAGGAGTAATGGTCTGGAATCAACTTAGGAGAGCAAGGAAAATCCTGACCTTCTGCCCGGGGGTACTGAGGTATAGGAAAATATGACATCAGAGGGCTAGTGATTGATGCAAGCCATGTTGGCTGGTGCAGAAACAGGCCAGAGCAATTTGGATGATTTATCTTTTGGCCGTATTATGGAGCTAAGTTGTTTTTATTGTATGTACATATAATTTATGGCGGTTATTTGACAGCTTTGTGTTTTCTCTTATTATTAAAAGGATTTAATTTTCCTTTTACTTATATATTAAGCATTATATGTATTTGTTTACATTTACATATATTTATAAATATTTATATTTGGGTCTTGGCTTTGAGAAGAAAAAGACCTTGCATGGTCATTGTAGAGGCATCGTGTGTGTGTGTGTGTGTGTGTGTGTGTGTGTGTGTGTGTGTGTGTGTGTGTGTGTGTGTGTGTGTGTGTGTGTGTGTGTGTGTGTGTGTTGGCAGCTGGCTGGTACAGGGGTCGAACCCTGGACTTCGCTGTTATCAGCACCGCACCCTGACCAATTGAGCTAACTGGCCAGCTGGTACCTGATTTTGAATTTGCTTTTTGTATTTTATTGCTGGGAGTTTCTGCTCACCTTTAACTTTTAGGCCCTTTTGGTCAGATTGGTTGCCTCTTGGTTCACTTTTGTCACGCTGGACTAACATTTAACTCTTGTGGAAGCTCTTCACCTCAGAGGTTGCTGAGTAAGGAAGGACCACTTCCTGGAATTTTTCTCTGCAGCCTCTACGTAAAGGAGAAGTTCTGACTGTGTCAGCAAAAAAGCGCAATATGTGAGTTAAAAATGGTATCTTCTATATTCTTTCCAGTTGTTCATGAGCCAGAATGTTTAGCAGAGAAGTGTACATTAAATGCTGCCTCTTCCATACCCCTAATACTTCAAAACTCTTCACTTTACACCTACACAGGTGCAGGGTGCTGCTGGGAATATGTGTTGACTCCTTCTGTGTGCGATTAGTTGTTCCAGATGCTCTTATATACTCAGGAATGCTTAGCACATATCCTTTTAGTATTTATTGCATCTTACTATAATGATTTATCTCTGTTTTTTCAGCTATGCCCCACCCACTCCTGACCCAACTTGGACTCCTTCAGGGTATGGCTAGTCTCCCACCTATCTTTTTATATGCTCTTAATAAGTAGGTACTTAGGAAGTAGGTATTGAATTAATGCATTAAACTTAGATTTAAAATAGCCTAACCCACGCATATCTTGCAAATGAGAAAACTATGCCCCGAGGATTAAGTGGGCTGTCCAAGGTTCCACAGCTAGGTTCAAATGGGATTAGAATCCATTTTTCCTCTCAAGCTTTTGGTGCTTTCTGAAAGATTAATGTCAAAACAGCTAAGCCTGAATTGGTTGTGTTCCCCAAGGTTAGAGATAATTGAATTTCTTGAAAATTCAATGCTATCTTCTAAGTGTAGGGGATTTCAACCTCTTGTTTCATCTGTTACCCTGTTTGGGGGTGGGGTGATAGTTTGGACTTCTATTGTTGTTTATTGAGGTTGGAGAATGAAGGCCTAGGCACAGGGAGGCCTGTTCTACTTGTAAAACTGGTAGGTTTGCTTTTTCCTTGACCTCTACCTTCAGGACATCCTTCTGTCTAATATGGGTGTTAATGGAGCCATGGTGCAATGCACTGGGGACAGGATAAGGGGTACTGGATAATCTGGCCTGGTAGAAATAGTAAGCAGAAAGCAGCATGTTCAGGCACTTGTGGGTGGTTTGGGGGAACTTGGGATTAGAAGAAAGGACAATATAACCAGGTGCCAGAAGTTCACAGATAGGTCTTTTGTGGCTGGTAGGGTTGGCAGGAAATGGTGAGTCACACTGGCAGATTGACAGGTGACTGAAAAAAAACAAGTTCTTAGTAATTGCTAGGAGAGCCCTTTTTCCATTTAGACCAGTGGGTCTCAATAGGGGGCTCTTTTGCCCCACAGGGGACATTTGATAATGTCTAGAGACATTTTTGGTTATCACAACTGGGGGAGGGGTGCTACTGGTATCAAATGGGTAGAGGCCAGGAATGCTGCTAAACACCCTGAAGTGCACAAGATAGCCCCTTACAACGGAATTATCTGGCAATAGGGCCCAAGTTGAGAAACCCTGACTTAGATCCTGGGCCCTACCAGCACTACTCTGGTGTTTACTTATTGTTGAAAAAATTGTTTTATATGTTTACTTTGCTCTGAACTCTGTGGTTAGATGTCAAGATTAGGTTTATTTCACCTTTTTCTTTTCATTTGTCTTTTAAAATTGAGGCGTGATTCACATAACGTAGTTAGCCATTTTAAAGTGAACAGTTAGGTGGCATTTAGTACGTTAACAATGTCATACAACCACCACCTCTGTCTAGCTCCAAAACATTGGTATCACCCCAGAAGGAAACTGGAACCCATTAAGCAGTTGCTCCTTATTTCCTCCTGCCCCAGCTCCTGGCAACCACCTGTGTACCTTCTGCCTCTGTGGATTTATCTATTCTGGATATTTTATATAAATGGAATCATTCAATATGTGATTGTCTCTTATGTCTGGCTTCTTTCACTTAGCATAACGTTTTTAAGGTCCATCCATGTTGTAGCATGTATCAGTACTTCATCTCTTTTTATGGCTGCATACTACTCCATTGTATAGATATACCACAATTTGTTTAGCTATTCATCCATCGATGTTGTGTTGTTTCTACCTTTGGCTGTTGTGAATAATGCGTCTATGAACATTTGTACACAAATTTTTGTTTGAACACCTGTTTTCAGTTCTTTTGGGTATATACTGAGGAGTAGAATTGTTGGGTCATATGGTAACTATGTGTTTAGTTTTTTGAGGAACTGCCAGACTATTTTCAGCAGCAGCTGAAACGTTTTACATTCTCACCAGCCAGGTAGGAGGGTTCCGATTTCTCCACATCCTTACACTTGTTATTTTCTTTCTTTCTTTTATAATAGCCACCCTAATAGGTGTGAAGTGGTATCACACTGTATTATTTAAAAAAAATTTTTTTTTGCTATGGTGAAATATATACCATTGGCCTTCCATATCTGTGGGTTACACATCCATGGATTTGACCAACTGCAGATTGAAAATATTAAAATAAAAAATTGTGCCTGTACTGAACATGTACAGACTTTTATCATGTCATTAGTCACTAAACAATGCAGCATAACAACTATTTACATGGCATTTACATTGTATTAGGTATAATAAGTAATCCAGAGATGATTTAAAGTATACAGGAGGATGTACATAGGCTGTATGCAAATACTATGCTATTTTACATCAGGGACTTGAGCATCCACAGATTTTGGTATCTGAGAGAGGTCCTGGAACCAATCCCCCTTGGATACAAAAGGACGACTGTATCTAACAAAATTTATCATGTGAGTATTTCACCTTTGATAAAGACTGATCATTCAGCAAATATATATATATATATATATATATATATATATATATTTTTTTTTTTTTTTTCCTTTAAAATTTTGCTTTATTTGAAAATTGAATCTGGTAGGTTTTTCCCCCCAGTTTTCTATTTTTTATTTGTAAATGCAATATATACACATAATTCAAAATTCAAAAGATATGTTATACAGTGTAAAGTAAATCTGAAAAATAATTTTGATAAAAGGGATTACTATATATGTATGTATGTATGTATTTATATGTATATAAATGCAATATAATTAGAAAGATAAATATCTATTATAACCATGAGGGAAGGAAGACCTTCTTTTTTTTTTTTTTTTTTTAATTATTTTTTTTTATTATTATTATTTTTTTTAATTTTATTATGTCGATATACATTGTAGCTGATTATTGCTCCCCATCACCAAAACCTCCCTCCCTTCTTCCTCCCCCCTTCCCCCCCAACAGTGTCCTTTCTGTTTGCTTGTTGTATCAACTTCAAATAATTGTGGTTGTTATATCTTCTTCCCCCCCCCCCCCCCCCGGTTTGTGTGTGTGTGTGTGTATGTGTGTGTGTGAATTTATATATTAATTTTTAGCTCCGTCCAATAAGTGAGAACATGTGGTATTTCTCTTTCTGTGCCTGACTTGTTTCACTTAATATAATTCTCTCAAGGTCCATCCATGTTGTTGCAAATGGCAGTATTTCATTCGTTTTTATAGCTGAGTAGTATTCCGTTGTGTAGATGTACCACATTTTCCGTATCCACTCATCTGATGATGGGCATTTGGGCTGGTTCCAACTCTTGGCTATTGTAAAGAGTGCTGCGATGAACATTGGGGAACAGGTATACCTTCGACTTGATGATTTCCATTCCTCTGGGTATATTCCCAACAGTGGGATGGCTGGGTCGTATGGTAGATCTATTTGCAATTGTTTAAGGAACCTCCATACCATTTTCCATAGAGGCTGCACCATTTTGCAGTCCCACCAACAATGTATGAGAGTTCCTTTTTCTCCGCAGCCTCGCCAGCATTTATCGTTCATAGTCTTTTGGATTTTAGCCATCCTAACTGGGGTTAGATGGTATCTCAATGTGGTTTTGATTTGCATTTCCCGGATGCTGAGTGATGTTGAGCATTTTTTCATATGTCTGTTGGCCATTTGGATATCTTCCTTAGAGAAATGCCTACTTAGCTCTTTTGCCCATTTTTTAATTGGGTTGCTTGTTTTCTTCTTGTAAAGTTGTTTGAGTTCCTTATATATTCTGGATATTAATCCTTTGTCAGATGTATATTTTGCAAATATTTTCTCCCACTCTGTTGGTTGTCTTTTAACTCTTTTAATTGTTTCTTTTGCTGTGCAGAAGCTTTTTAGTTTGATATAATCCCATTTGTTTATTTTTCCTTTGGTTGCCTGTGCTTTTGGGGTCGTATTCATGAAGTCTGTGCCCAGTCCTATTTCCTGAAGTGTTTCTCCTATGTTTTCTTTAAGAAGTTTTATTGTCTCAGGGTGTATATTTAAATCCTTAATCCATTTTGAGTTGATTTTAGTATACGGTGAGAGGTATGGATCTAGTTTCATTCTCCTGCATATCGATATCCAGTTATCCCAGCACCACTTGCTGAAGAGGCAGTCCCTTCCCCAGTGAATAGGCTTGGTGCCTTTGTCAAAGATCAGATGGCAGTAAGTGTGTGGGTTGATTTCTGGATTCTCTATTCTATTCCATTGGTCAGTGTGTCTGTTTTTATGCCAGTACCATACTGTTTTGGTTATTATAGCTTTGTAGTATAGCTTAAAGTCAGGTAGTGTTATGCCTCCAGCTTTATTTTTTTTGCTGAGCATTGCTTTGGCTATTCGTGGTCTTTTATTGTTCCATATAAATGTCTGGATAGTTTTTTCCATTTCTGAGAAAAATGTCTTTGGAATTTTGATGGGGATTGCATTGAATTTGTATATCACTTTGGGTAGTATGGACATTTTCACTATGTTGATTCTTCCAATCCAAGAGCATGGAATATCTTTCCATCTTCTTGTATCCTCTCTAATTTCTCTCAGTAGTGGTTTGTAGTTCTCATTATAGAGATTTTTCACCTCCTTGGTTAACTCAATTCCTAAGTATTTTATTTTTTTGGTGGCTATTGTAAATGGGCAGGCTTTCTTGATTTCTCCTTCTGCATGTTCACTATTGGAGAAAAGAAATGCTACTGATTTTTGTGTGTTGATTTTGTATCCTGCTACTGTGCTGAAATCATTTATCAATTCCAACAGTTTTTTTGTAGAGGTTTTAGGCTGTTCGATATATAGGATCATGTCATCTGCAAACAGGGACAGTTTGACTTCATCTTTTCCAATCTGGATGCCCTTTATTTCCTTCTCTTCTCTGATTGCTCTGGCTAGTACTTCCAACACTATGTTGAATAGGAGTGGTGAGAGTGGGCATCCTTGTCTAGTGCCTGTTCTTAAAGGAAAAGCTTTCAGCTTTTCCCCATTCAGGATGATATTGGCAGTGGGTTTGTCATATATGGCTTTAATTATGTTGAGATACTTTCCCTCTATACCTAACATATAGAGGGTCTTTGTCATGAATGAGTGCTGAACTTTATCAAATGCTTTTTCAGCATCTATAGAGATGATCATATGGTCCTGGTGTTTGAGTTTATTAATATGGTGTATCACATTTATTGATTTGCGTATGTTGAACCAACCTTGCATCCCTGGGATGAATCCCACTTGATCGTGATGAATAATTTTTCGTATGTGTTGCTGTATTCTGTTTGCTAGTATTTTAGTGAGGATTTTTGCATCTATATTCATCAAGGATATCGGCCTGTAGTTTTCTTTTTTGGTTATATCTTTACCTGGTTTTGGTATCAGGATGATGTTTGCTTCATAGAATGAGTTTGGGAGATTTGCGTCCGTTTCAATCTTTTGGAATAGTTTGTAAAGAATCGGTGTCAATTCCTCTTTGAATGTTTGGTAAAATTCTGCTGTGAATCCATCTGGTCCTGGGCTTTTCTTTGTTGGGAGCCTTCTGATAACAGCTTCAATCTCCTTTATTGTTATTGGTCTGTTCAAATTTTCTACGTCTTCACGGTTCAGTTTTGGGAGCTTGTGTGTGTCCAGAAATTTATCCATTTCCTGCAGATTTTCAAATTTGTTCGCGTATAGTTGTTTATAGTAGTCTCGAATGATTCCTTGTATTTCAGATGAATCAGTTGTAATATCGCCTTTTTCATTTCTAATTTTTGTTATTTGAATCTTCTCTCATCTTTTTTTTGTTAGCCATGCTAATGGTTTGTCAATTTTATTTATCTTTTCAAAAAACCAACTTTTTGATTCGTTGATCTTTTGAATTGTTTTTTGGTTTTCAATTTCATTCAGTTCTGCTCTGATCTTAATGATTTCTTTCCGTCTGCTAACTTTAGGATTGGATTGTTCTTGTTTTTCTAGTTCTTTAAGGTGAAGTGTTAGGTTGTTCACTTGCCATCTTTCCATTCTTCTGAAGTGAGCATTTAATGCAATAAATTTTCCCCTCAATACTGCTTTTGCAGTATCCCACAGGTTTTGGTATGATGTATCATTGTTTTCATTAGTTTCAATAAACTTTTTGATTTCCTGCTTGATTTCTTCTTGGACCCATATGTCATTAAGTAGAATGCTGTTTAATTTCCATGTGTTTGTATAGTTTCCAGAGTTTTGTTTGTTATTAATTTCTAGTTTTAATCCATTGTGGTCTGAGAAGATACATGGGATAATTCCAATTTTTTTTGAATTTATTGAGACTTGATTTGTGACCTAATATGTGATCTATCCTTGAGAATGATCCATGTGCTGATGAGAAGAATGAATATTCTGAGGTTGTTGGGTGGAATGTTCTGTAGATATCTGCCAATTCCAATTGGTCTAGAGTCTTGTTTAGATCTTGTGTTTCTCTACTGATTCTTTGCCTAGATGATCTGTCTAATATTGACAGTGGAGTGTTCAGGTCCCCTGCTATTATGGTATTAGTGTCTATTTCCTTCTTTAGGTCTAATAGAGTTTGTTTTATAAATCTGGCTGCTCCAACATTGGGTGCGTACATATTTATGATTGTTATGTCTTCTTGATGGATCAGTCCTTTTATCATTAAGTAGTGTCCCTCATTGTCTCTTTTTATGGTTTTTAGTTTAAAGTCTATTTTGTCAGATATAAGAATAGCCACTCCAGCTCGTTTTTCTTTTCTGTTTGCATGGTAAATCTTTTTCCATCCTTTCACTCTTAGTCTGTGTGAATCTTTATGGGTGAGGTGGGTCTCTTGTAGGCAGCATATAGTTGGGTCCTGCTTTTTGATCCAGTCAGCCAGTCTGTGTCTTTTAATTGGGAATTTAAGCCTTTAACATTAAGAGTTGTTATTGAAAGGTGTTGATTTATTCCTAGCATTTTATTGGTTGTTTGGTTGTCTTAGGTGTCTTTTGTTCCTTGCTTTCTGATTTACTGTTTGGTTTCTTTGTTTGTTGGTTCCTTAGGTTGTAGATAGTGTTTTTGTTAGCTTGTTTTCTCTTCATGAATGCCATTTTTATTGTACTAGCGGGTTTAGATTTTTCTTAGGTTTTTATGGCAGTGGTAGTTATTTTTCAGGAACCAAACCCAGTACTCCCTTGAGGATTTCTTGTAAGGGTGGTCTTGTGGTAGTGAACTCCCGCAGTTTTTGTTTGTCTGAGAAATATACTATTTGCCCCTCATTTCGGAAGGATAGCCTTGCAGGGTAGAGTATTCTTGGCTGGCAATCCTTGTCTTTTAGTATTTTGAAAATATCATCCCATTCCTTTCTAGCTTTTAGGGTTTGTGATGAAAAGTCTGATGTTAACCTGATTGGGGCTCCCTTATAGGTGATTTGACGCTTCTCTCTTGCAGCTTTTAAGATTCTCTCTTTGTCTCTGAGTTTTGCCAATTTGACTATGACATGTCTTGGAGAAGGCCTTTTTGGGTTGAATACGTTTGGAGATCGTTGAGCTTCCTGGATCTGAAGATCTGTGATTTTTCCTATACCTGGGAAGTTTTCTGCCACTATTTTGTTGAATATGTTTTCAATGGAATCTCCATTTTCCTCCCCTTCTGGAATACCCATGACTCGGATATTTGAACGCTTGAGGTTGTCTGATATCTCTCTCAGATTTTCTTCCATGTCCTTGATTCTTTTTTCTTTCTTTTTGTCTGCTTGTGTTATTTCAAACAGCCCATCTTCAAGTTCAGAGGTTCTCTCTTCAACTTCGACAAGCCTGCTGGTTAAACTCTCCGTTGTGTTTTTTATTTCGCTGAATAACTTCTTCAGTTCAGCAAGTTCTGCTACATTTTTTTTCAGGACATTGATTTCCTTGTATATTTCCTCTTTCAGATCCTGTATACTTTTCCTCATTTCATCATGATGTCTAGCTGAGTTTTCTTGTATCTCATTCAGTTTCCTTAGAATTATCACTTGAAATTCCTTGTCAGTTATTTCAAGGGCTTCTTGTTCTATAGGATCTAGAGTTTGGGATTTATTAACTTTTGGTGGTGTACTTTCTTGATTTTTTGTATTTCTGGTGTCTTTTTTTTGGTGTTTATTCATTGTGGCAGGGGGTTTCACAGTCCACCGGTTTGAGACTAATGACTAACTAGGATGTTGCTGTGGTTGCCAATTTGGTATGGCTCCCGCCGTGACTGCTCAGTTGGCCTCTAGTGTCTTGTGTGTGTGGTTGCCTCGGGTCTTGGGCTTCTCCGGGGATCCACCTTTCTGGTCAGCTTGGACTCTGCTGGGCTGGTGGATCACGTACCACAGGGTGTGTGATCTCTGTTGAGCTTTCACTTTCTGTACAGGACTTCTCCCCGTTCCGCGTGCTCTGGCCCAGGCTGTTAGATCGTGCAGTGGCGACCCCACCGGATGTGTGGTTTCTGTCGAGTCTCCGCCTCCCTGGCCGCACGTCTACCCCCTCTGTGCACACTGTGCTGGGCTGGGGTGTGTCTTCTGCACCCCTCGTCTATCAGCTGGGCCTTCAAGACCCTGCTCAGCACCGCCTCGCCCAGGAAGTCTACCAGGTTTCTGCTAGGCACAGACGACCGGTCTCTCTGGGTGCCTTTGTAGCACTGTGTAGATCTTTCTCGGGTCTTGTTCACCTTTGTATCCCCCCGGTATAAACCGAGTCTAGTGCCCGCCTGCAGCCTGCTCTCCGGCAGGTTCAAGCGGACCTGGGAACTCTCCTGCCACACTATTCCCAACCAGAAATTCGTTAGGCTTTTTTCCAAACTGGTGGTCGCAGAGATGGTATCTGCCTCCCAGTAACAGGAAGTTTACCGGGGCCGGAGTCCAGGGTGTGGTGGAGTGACAGTCGGCCCGCCCGTACTTCCTAGCCCTCCCAACACTGGTCGGGACGCCCCACACCCCCAGCCCCGCCAGAGAACCGCGGAGGGAGTGGGAGAGGAGGCCGGCCCGCAGGGTCCGGAAAGCCCCGCGCCAGGCCAAGCAAATGGGCTCAGTGATGGCCGAGCAGGGCGGAGCTGCCCGCACCTGGGAAAATGGAGGCAGCACCGGGGCAGTGAGTGGCCTGGTGGTGCAGGCGGGAGCCGCGTGGGCATCCACCCCCCGAACAGAGCTGTGCCAGGGATCACTCACAGTGCTGTGCCAGGTCTGGCGCTCGCTCTGTCTCTGGTTTTTTGCCTTCCGTGTTCTCGGCGCTGCCGCCTCGGGGCTGTTCAGTCGCGGCGCCGCTCGGGCGCTCCCAGGAATCTTCTTTAATGCCGGCCTGAAACCTCGAATCCTGAATAGGGCAGCTGGCCGCCTTCAGTGCGGCCCCAGCCTCCGGGATCCTGGCTGCATCCACAGCAGCCCTGGCGCCGTGTTCCCTGTTTCAAGACTCGCTTTTGCAGCTAAGAATCAGTTCTTTTCCTGCTCCACACTTCAAAGCTGTTGCCTGTAAATGAGGCAGCCTCTCCTGCCGGGGGCAAAGTGGCGTTGAGCCCCCACGACCGGCCAGCAGCAGCAGTCCTCCCTTAAGAGATGGCCAGAGGAAGGTCCACAAGTTTCCCGACTCCCTGAGGCCCAGTGGCCACCTTTTCCACCTCAGCTACTCCGCGCCAGCCACCGCAGCAGCCGCCATCTTGAAACCAGCAAATATATTTTAATCCCTTCTCATGAGGACACTGTTGAAAGCACTCCATAAATTATGATGAGCAAAACACGTTTAGGCCCTGGCCTCCTGGAGCTTACAGTCTAGTGGAGACATTATTGAACCTCTCACCAATAAGTTTTCAAGTCCTGGAATTGAATTTAGCTGAAAGTATGAGAGATGTAGTCAGTGCGATAGGATTTACTGTCACAGTTTCTTGGTTGCCACTTTCTTTGTATGTGAGTGTAGTTCCTTTCATATAAGAGCAAATTCATAGTTTAAAAGACACAGAAAAAAATAAATGAAGAGAAAGAAAGACCCAGGAGAGAGGAGGAGTGAAGGGTGGTGTGTCCTGGTCTGCTGCAGAAATCCTGCATTTCAGGTTCCTTTAGAAACTCCCCAGGCTGATTCTTACAACATCCTCCATGGTGATCTGTCTTACCTTTTGAGCCATATAGATGGGACAATGGTATTTCCACTCAGTTTGGTTAAAAAGCAAAATCACATACCCTGCCTCCCATCCCCTGTGTCCCTTGTAAGGATCAGAGCCCAAGTGACATGAGGTGGGCTGGGTACCCTGCAAGACTGAACTGTCATCCTGCACTGCAGGGCTTCTCCATGAAGTTCTGAGTGGTGAGCTAAGCTGAGGTCGAAGTCCACATGGAGAGCACAATACCAATGGCCATGAAATTTCCTTGGTCAACTGTGTAAGTGAAGATTCCCCAGAAAGAAGATTTTTGATGGTGCCCATGTGGGAAGAGTACAGCAAAGTGTTTTTTCCCCCTCTGTGTTTGGGATCACATTAGTTTCCTAGGGCCACAGTGACAAATGACCACAAACTTGGTGGCTTACAACAACAGAAATTTATCTTCTCACAGTTTTGGAGGCCAGAAGTCTGAAATCAAGGTGTTGACAGGACTGTGCGACCTCCAAGGGCTCTAGAGGGGAATCATCCCTTGCCTCTCCCAGCTTCTGGTTGGCTGTGGCTGCATCACTCCAATCTCTGCCTCTGTCTTCACATGGCCGTCTCCTTTTTGTGTCTCTCCTCTGAGTGTCTCTTCTCAGGATGTGTGTCATTGGATTTAGGGCCTGCCAGGATAATCTGGGATGATCTCATCTCGAGATCCTTAATTATATTTGCAAAGACCTATTTTCCACATAAGGTTTCATTGAAAGGTTTTTGAGTTAGGACATGGACATATCTTTTTGGGGACCACCATTCAACCCACTCCAGTGGTGAAGGAGACAAGGTATTGGGAGTACAGGAAAGGCTGAGAGAGGAGGAGACAAAGTCTGTGGAGAGTGGCATGACTGAATCCTCCCGTGGGCCATCTGCACTGTTGCTGCCACCCTCCAGGAAGCTCTTAGCTTGAAATGCCAGCTCCACAGGGAAGGACTGTGGTGGCTTGACCAGGTCTCTCTCACGAGAATTGCTAGACCCCACCTCGTCCCTATTAAACTTGTTTTGTCTTCCTTCCGTGAGCCTTGTTCTTCTTTCATCCTTCCTTGCCATATGTTTTCAACCTGTTTTCTCCTTGGGACTTTGCTTTCCTTTGGTATTTCTCTCTCCCCATCATGGACTGTAAATGAAACAAAAGTATATATTTTAGTAATTTTAACGTTCATTGAGTGACTTTTTGTTGCTTGTCTTCTGAGCTGATTCAGCTGGTGATGGTGCGTAAAAGGAAAACCATTTCCTCTACTCACATTCTTCAGTTCTCTGGGCACAATCTGGCACTGAACTGGAGAATTCAGTTCAGTTCTGACACTATCTATCTTGAGATAGCTTTAGACCCTACAGATTAAGGGCTCAATCCCACAAGACTGCTCCTGCTTCAGATGTCAGTTGCAAGTCCTGGGCCTCTGGTACTTCTGACCAGCTTGGATACACTAATCAGGGCTTTCCATGACCCCTTCTTCATGCTTGATAATTTGCTAGAATGGTTCACAGCACTCAAGGAAATACTTTATTTATGTTTACCGGTTTTATTATAAAGGATATAAATGAACAATCAGATGAAGAGGTACATAGGGTAAGGGTGTGGAGCTTCCATGCCCTCCGAGCATGCCACCCTCCCAGCGCTCCATGTGTTCACCAACCTGGAAGCTCTCCAGACACCTTTGTTTAAGATTTGTAGGCAGATTTTGTTATGTAGCCTTGATTGATAAATCATTGGCCTTTGGTCATTGAATTCAGTTTCTAGTCCCTCTCTGTTGCCCAGAGGTAAGGGAGGTAGGGCCAAAAGTTCTAACCCACTAATCACATGGTTGGTTCCTCTGGCAACCAACCCCCATTTTAAAGCTATCTAAGGACCCTAACCAACCACCAGCCATTTTGTTAGCATACAGAAAGGCTCTTACCACTCCAGTGACTTCAACCATGGTTGTAGAAGACTTTGTGTCAGTGTCAGGAACTAGGAACTAAGACCAGATATTATAACAAAAGATGCTTCCATCACTCCTATCACTTGGGAAATTATAAGAGTTTAGATGCTCTGTGTCAGGAATTGGGGGCAGAGATCAAATATATATTTCTTATTCTGTCACAGTGCTATATCCTTGAGACGATCTTCCCCCTCCCTGGGGTCTTGATCACCAGCCACATGATTTGTGGTATGATTCTAGGAGCTGTTGGGGCTACACAAAGCCTACACATTCCAATGCTTGCATCTCATCTTCCTTGACAAGAGTACGTATCTTTTTTTTTTTTTTTTAAAGATGACCAGTAAGGGGATCTTAACTCTTGACTTGGTGTTGTCAGCGCCACGCTCTCCCAAGTGAGCTAACTGGCCATCCCTCTATAGGGATCCAAACCCTTGGCCTTGGTGTTATCAACACCACACTCTCCCAAGTGAGCCATAGGCCGGCCCTAAGAGTAACTGTCTTAAAGTAGGCCATTGGATTGTGGGAGGGGATGGGCCTCCTAAAACCTTGAATTACCCAGGCCCACTGATTTTCCTGGTCTCTCCCCAGAGCTAGAGCTTGGCCTTTATACATTGCTAAATTACTTTGTCGAAATGCTGATTTCCTCTGGGATTGTAATACATACTTCTAAAGGTCCAGAAGCCTAATCAGCATTTCTCCAAATAGCACTTTAACATTGGCCAAAACATCGGCAAATCTGTAAAGTTGACATCATAGGAGAGTGGAGGGCACAGAGCCTTTGAAGTCTTTGACTAGCTTGGAGGTCATCACTGAGTTGCTTTTTATAAACTGGGTCCTATCTTCTGCCTTGATCAGAATCTACCAGTTCTTGATTTTTCCAAGGAATGGCCTGTCTACTTAGGCAGCATTGAAACTTGCTGTGTAAAAATTATACAGCATGTAATTCAGGGTTGAATGGTGAAGGGGGCAAGGGCTGTAGGGGAGATAATGGAAAGATATTATCAATAAAATATCAAACAAAATGAAAGCATCCTTCCCTAGATGATGATTCAAAAATACATTTATGGTCCTTTTCTGGTGAAACTTCTGGAGTCCGCTGTGTCATCCTCATAATCATCTTCATAATAATAATAATAGAGCTGACTGTCAGTGTTTATGTGGTAAGTACCTTACTGGAATTTTCTCAAAGAGCCATAGGAAGTAAGTACTATTATTACCTCATTTTACTTCTTAGATAGGTTGAGCAACTTGCCCGAGGCCACAATGTTCTCTACTTATAGCTAGAAGGATTGCTGACCCTAAGCCCAAGACTTTCTTTTTATTGTATTAAAAACAAAAAACCATAATGTAAAATTTACCATTTTAACCATTTTTGCGTGTGCAGTTCTGTAACGTTAAGTACATTCACATTGTTGTGCAACAATCACCACCATCCATCTCCAGAAGTTTTTCACTTTCCGCAACTGAAACTCTGTATCCATTAAACTGTAATTATCCATTCCTCTCTTCTCCGACCTCCTGGCAGTCACCCTTCTACCTTCTATATGAATTTGGTTACTTAAGTACCTCTTGTAAATAGAGTCATACGGTATTTCCCCTTTTTGGCTTGTTTCACTTAGCCCAATATCTTCAAGGTTATCCATGTTATAGTGTGTGTCAAAATTTCTTCCTTTTTAAGGCTGAATAGTATTCTATTATATGTATATACCAATTTTGTTTATCCAGTTATTCAGTCAATGGATGCTTGGATTGCTTGTGCCTTTTGGCTGTTGTGAATAATGCTGCTATGAACGTGAGTGGACAAATATCTCTTCAAGACCTTGCATTCAATTCTTTTGGGTATATACCAAGAAGTGGAATTGCTGGATCTTATGGTAGCTCTGTGTTTAGTTTTTTGAGGAACTGGCATACCATTTCCATAACAGCTGTACCATTTTACATTCCCATCAGCAGTGCACAAGGGTTCCAGTTACTCCACATCCTCACCAACACTTGTTATTTTCTGTTTTCTTTTTTTATAATAGTGTGAAGTGATATCTCATGTTGTTTTCATTTACATTTCCCTAATAACTAGTGATGTTGAGCATATTTTCCTGTGCCTGTTATTATTAGCTATTTGTATATCTTCTTTGGAAAAATGCATATTCAATTCCATTGCTCGTTTTTCAAATAGAGTTGTTTTTTGTTACTGAATTGTAGGAGTACTTTATATATCCTGGATACTAACTCCTTATCAGACATATGGTTTGTAAATACTTTCTCCCATTTGTGGATTGCCTTTTCATTCTGTTGATAGTTTCCTTTGATGCTCAAAAGTTTATAATTTTGTTGTAGTTCCATTTGTATAGTTTTGCATTTGTTGCCTGTGCCTTTGGTATCATATCCAAGAAATTGCTACCAAATTTAATGTCATTGAAGTTTTTCCTGTATGTTTTTTTCTGAGAGTTTTATAGTTTAGGCTCTTATGTTTAGATCTTTGATCCATTTTGAGTTAATTTTTATATAGTAGTAAGGGAAGGGTTCTCATTTTTTTTTGCATATGGATATTCAGTTTTTCCAACATCATTTGTTGAAGAGATTGTTCTTTCCCATTTGAATGGACTTGGGACCCTTGTTGAAAAATCATTTGACCATATATGTCAGGATTTATTTCTAGGCTCTATTCTGTTCCATTGGTTTATACGTCTGTGTTTTTGCCAGTGCCACACTGTTTTGATCACTGTGGCCTTGTAATAAGTTTTGAAATCAGAAAGTGTGTGACTTACTTTTTCAAGATTACTTTGGCCAGAGTCCCCTGAGATTTCATATGAATTTTAGGATGAATTTTTTATTTTTTGGGATTTCAATAGGGATTGCATTGAATCTGTAGATTGCTTTGGGTAGTATTGATGTCTTAACAATAAGTCTTCCAAACCATGTACACAGGGTGTCTTTCCTTTTATATGAGTCTCTAATTTTTTTCAACATTGTTTTGTCATTTTTAGTGTCTTTTATCTCCCTAGTTTATTCCTGAGCATTTTATTCTTTTTGATGCTATTTTAAATGGAACGATTTTCATAATTTTCTTTTCAGATTGTGCATTGTCAGTATATAGAAGCACACTGATTTTTGTGTGTTGGTTTTATATCCTGTAGCTTTGCTGAATTTGTTTATTAGTTGTGACTGGTTTTTTTTGTTGTTGTTCAACCCAAGCTTTTAACTTGCTGTGGTCTTTCTCTGTCTCATACTGTTAAACTTGTTCCCGACCTCATTTTTGTCTTCTGATGTTTCTCTGAATTCTTGAGGAGTTTGTTTTATTTTACTAATTTGATTTTATAGTCCTTAATTTGCTATTCCTTTCCTCCATTATTATTTAAGTCAGCATTCGAAGTTTTAGTTTCCATTCAGCCTTTCCTAGTTCAGAAATACCTTTTTAAATAACTGCTTGCTTAAGTATCATAGCTGCATTGATTCCTTATATCTTATTTTGAACAGTCTGAACATAGTTTTATAGAGTTTTGCAACCATCACCATAATCTCATGAGAGATAAATTACTTTTTAAAAAAAATTCTAACTTACACATTGTAATTGTACATTCTTATGGGGTATCATCTGATATTTTGATACATATGTGTTTTATATAATAATCAGGTCAGGGTAGTTAATGTATCAATCACATCATGCATTTATCATTTTGTGGTGAAAACATTCAAAAGTCTCTCCTCTAGCTGTTATGTAATACACAAAACTTAACTGTTAACCACAGTTATTCATGGAAGATGAATTCTTACAGACATAACTGTGAGTCTCTATCTGACTTCTTCAGATAGAGAACTAGAGGAAATTTCAGGTTGACTGAATTTACATTGCCCATGCCAAGACCCAGCCCTTTGGTGCCACTCCCTCAGTTGGACATGGTGGCCTGGGCAAGGAGTTCCGTGGGCTAATGTCCACTCAAGACTCTGGGGGAGGCCTTTGGTGTGTGCCTTGGCTGATGTAGTATTTCTGTGCCTGCTGCCCTACCCCTCTTTCGTGTTCTGCTGGTGCTACCTGCATTCATTGTCAGAACACACTGCTTCTTCATTTAAACTTGCCAGGCCTTCTTTGGCCCTGCTCCATTTTGACTAAATCTAGCAGAAATTCCTTGAAGTTCTAGGCAAATGGGATGGCCTAGCTCAAATGCAGGATTTTCTCTATTTTTGTGTTCCTTTATTTTAAAAGAACTTGGGGGCAAGAGACATTGTCCTCCTTTTGCCATCTTACCAGGACATCCTATAAGATGCTTCTCTTAACTGACTCCATCTGATGAGATCATCAGGTTCTTCCTCATCCCTGCTGTAAAACACAATTGCTCACAGCAAGTTGAGGGGTCATAGCTAATCTGTATGATTGCTGTACCTCTGATGATTCCAACCAGTGGCCTACTTGATTGGATTGGAGAAGAGAGAGTTTCTCCTGTATTACTCTTTTGACTGGGGATGGGAGGCGAATTACTGAGTTAGAACTGGTTGGTTTAGTCTAAGTGTGATATAGAAGTCTTTGATGATACATTCCCACCTTTTGATGTCCATGTTCATTAGGTTTTGCATCCAGGTAGTTGGCAGTAGTCTTTATCTGTATTTGATAAATTATTTTATCCCTGAATGCCATTTAGGGGGCTTGTTGGAGTGGGAGATAGTAACCCAATAATCATGGGAAGGAAAGACAGATAGTAAAGGATAAAGAGGTAATCAAGGCAAAGATCAAGGCAAAGGCCTTCCTGTGTTCTACAAGACCCTACATGATCCTCCCTCTCCACACACACAACCCTCCATCTTTCTGAGCTCATTTCCTAACATTCATCTACTCCAGCCTTCTTGTTAGTCCTTGAATATGCCAGGTGTGCTCCTGCCTGCTTTTCCCTCTGCGTGGGACAGTTTTCCTCCAAATAGCTCCATGGTGTGCTCCCTCACCTCCTTTATGATTTTGTTCAAATGTCACCTTCTCAGGGAGTACTTTCCTGACCATTGATTTAAACTTGTCCACCCTCTCTCCCTACATACATACTCCCTATCACCCCTCTTGCTTTATTTTTCTTCATAGCACTTATCACAGTCTAACCTACTTTTAAATTTATGTCTGTATTTTATGGCCTGACTCCTTGCTTGTGTGCAGGCTCCATGAGGGCAGGGATTTTTGTCAGTTTTGTTCACTGTTGTATCCCTAGAATCTAGAAAAGTGCATAGCATGTAGTCATCACTTGGTAAGCATTTATTAAATGATCAATGATTGGTGGCTTCTAGTGTCACTCAGCAGCATCAGGAACATGGATGATGTATGTCTACTCTAGGTCACTGAGTCTTAAAATGTTTTCAAGTGACCTGCAGATTTTTAGGGTTCATTCATTCATTCAGGAAGTTTCTGCTGTATATCCTCAGTGAGTCAGGATTTGAGGTACCAGCCTGTAAGTTCCTTCGGAGCATATTTTATCTGCAACTCTAGCACTAAGTACAGCTAGCAATAGATAGCATAAAAGAAGGATTTATGAAAGTCTGTTGAACCAAACCGCGGATCTTGTGAAGACAAAAGTCAATAATACATATCTCTGTGTTAAGTTGGATTGTGGTCAAGTGGGGAAGA
This sequence comes from Cynocephalus volans, assembly GCF_027409185.1. Lineage (NCBI taxonomy): Eukaryota > Metazoa > Chordata > Mammalia > Dermoptera > Cynocephalidae > Cynocephalus > Cynocephalus volans. Next base: position 66,243,376 of record NC_084473.1, on the reverse strand, counting down.
CATGGACACGCAATAATTTTGTGATTTGAGTGCTGTACAAGTGGGATTACAGAGAAAGGAAAAACCAATTGCTTGGGGATGGTGGAGTTCAGGAAACAACTTTTTATAAATATGACCTTTGAGCTGAGCCATAAAAGATGGTTTTTCTGAATGAACAAGCAGGGAGAGAATATGATAGGCATAGGGACAACACAAACAAAGATACCAAGGCAGGGTAGTGCAAAGCATGTTCCTGTGGCAGTGAGTTGTCATGTGCAACTGCAGTAGTGAGTTCATGGGGGTGGAGGTGAAGAATGGGTTGGAACAGTAGATCTAGACCACATCCTGAAGGCTGTGAATGCCACAGAATGAGATTGATGAACTTTATTCTGTAAGCAGTGGGACATTGATAAGTGTCTGTTAAAGAAATGGAAAACATAGTAATGGTTGCTAGAAATTAGGGACAGTGGAGGGATTGGGGAAAAGGTAGGGGAGGAAGAAGAGTGTGACTCTTCAAAGGCAGCATAAGGGATCTTTGTGTGATAGAATGATTCTGTATCTTGATTGTGGTGGTGGTTACATGAATCTATACATGTGATAAATTTCCATATAACTATACCTACAAATACACATACATACGAGTGAATGTAAAATTGGTGAAATCTTAATAAGTTCTGTGGATTGTGCCAGTTTCCTGGTTTTGATATTGTGCTATAGTTATGTGTAAGATATTACCGTTGGGGGAAACTGGACGAAAGGTACATGGGTCCTCCCTGCTCTATTTTTGCAACTTCCTGTGAATCTATAATTAATGTAAAATAAAACTAATATTAATTAATTCAAGATAAAATTAATTTTAATTAATTAATCCTATAATTAATTAAAAATAATTCAAAATAAAAAGTTAGGAAAAAAGCATAAGAAGGAAAACTTGATGAAGGAGAAGCTGGAGCAGGGCAGATGGTTAGGGTTTTCATTTATTTCATCATATTTTATTGTGAAATGCTATATTCAGATACCACATGAGATGCTTAGGAAGTTACAAAATAGGTGCCTACTTTTGAGGAATTTGTTGAGTGGAGGAAACAGACATGTTTTAAATAATTATCATTCTGTGTGCTGTTTTTTTTTTACTAGTAAAGATAGGTACAAAGCAGTATAAAAGCAAAGAAAAGAGGGGACAAACTGCTGGGGTTGTGGAAGGCTTTATAGTGACACGATGACTGAGCTGACTCCTAGGAAAGAGTGGGAGTTTGTGTGGCATACACTGAGGTTCTATAAAAGTCCAGGTGAAAGAAAAGGCTAAAATGAGTGGTAGTAGGAATTGAGAGTAGGGAAGGGATTCAGGACCATTTTGGAGTAGCACCGATGCTTTGCTTTGTTGAAAATACTACATGTTTGGACAAAGAAGGGAGAGTCTGAGATGACTGCGGTTTTGAGCTTGACTGACTGAATCCATGGTGGCTCTGTTAGCCAAAGGTTGGAGTATAGGAGGAGAAAGGTTATGGCCAGAATATGTTCAGTTTGAGGTATCTTAAGGAACCCCTGTGGAAAGTCTGGTGTACAGCTGGGAGAGGCAGCGCCAAAACTAGAGATGTATTGGACCTTAAGCAGCATCCACGCTGGGCCACTTGCCACCTCCCCAGTCTTCCTCAGCATGTTTTTTTTTTTTTAGTCTCTGCCTTAGCCTGGAGTGTCCCTCTCTTTCTTCTCCATCTAGTGAAATCTCACTCCTGTGTCAGCTCGCGTGTTCCCTCGATATCTACTTCAGAATAGAAGTGATGGCTGAAAACTTGCTGGTATGTGAATTTTGTCCACAGATGCTATAGCGGGGCAAGAAAAGAAGAGGGTGAGTTAGCAACTTGCATTTGGAGGTGGTGAGCCCTGGGGAAGGAGAGGAGCAGTGGAGAGTAGAGGAACCACAAAAGCAGTGAGGCCAAAAGCAGAGCTGACCAGCCAGAAATAGACATGACCAGGAGAAGAAATAGGCTAAATTAGAAGTCAGGACAACACAAAAGATGAGCATTCACTGTAAGTCCACTCAGAGCTCCGTTTTGTATTTAGAGCTGCCTGGCATTGAATGGTGCTGGCTAGCCTGATTAATTTTTAATATTTGTTTCTCTGGTGAGGTGGCTGTGTACTGAAGTGCATCAGAAGCAGCTTTTGTTTTTATGAAGTTGGTCAAACTAATACTGGGGAGTCAGGTTACTGTAACCCTGAGCTCTGGTTGTACTGAAGGGATGAGATCAGAGTCTCTAACTTCCCTGGTTTCAGAAGGATCCTTGCGTTTTGCTGGGCAAGTTATTTGGAACTGGGAGGGGTTCTGTGCCTGTTATTATTGGAAAATGCCTTATTTTCCAGCCACACATAGAAAACAGCCTCAGTGAATGAGGCTCCCAGTTCTCTCCATGACTTGAATGATGTTGTCCGTTGTCTGAGTTCTGAAAACTGCTTTCAACTCCTGAACCACCAGAGAATTTAAACACAAGTGTACTCTAAACAATGGGCTTTTTTCACTGTATAGAGTCCCTAGAGCAGATGATGATGATGATTTTAGTCTGCATGACATCTCCTTAATTCTTTAATTTCCCCATCTTTTAAGTTTTATACCTAAATGTTCTCTCTTTTAAAATCTTTAATTTTTTATCCTCCTTTCTACACAGATCTCTTGATAGCTGAGTATGGATAGTGTCTGAGTGGCAAGGACCTATATGTGATGAGAGCTTCTCTGAAGTGACTCACAGGTGGATTTGCTACCATCTGGATTGATGGCTGGTTTAGAAGGAAGGGGGGTAATGGAAAGGGAGACTACATTATGGACTCTTGAATCAGTGGTATGTTTTGTGAGAGCCCCCAATGCTAATAGAGTAATTGGTGGGGGCAGAGCCTGCCTTTTGTTCTCAGAATGGGGTTTTCTCTGTCCTCTTTCTCTTTTGTTCACTGGCTCGATACCTACCTACCTACCTATAAATATGCTTTTACAAGCTGGAAGGATTCCACGTTGTTGTGGACTTCAGGAAACTTTCTATTCTACTCACTTTTGCATTATTTGAAAATTTTTATAATAAATGTAATTTCTTTTATAATCAGAAAAGTTACAAATATTCCCACTTGAAAAATAAACATTTAAAAGTCAGGAAAAGCAGTTCAAATATTGAAAATGCCTCTTTATTAATTATAATTTTTTTTCTTTTTCAACTTCCATAACCGAATAATTATTTTAATGGATTTCTTGATATTCATCCATCCTTAACCTTTCTCTTTTCGTGACCGGCGCTCAGCCAGTGAGTGCACTGGCCATTCCTATGTAGGATCCGAACCTGCGGCGGGAGCGGCGCTGCGCTCCCAGCGCCGCACTCTCCCAGTGCACCACGGGCTCGGCCATCCTTAACCTTTCTGAACCAACCTGATCTCGCCATGGTCTGTTATTCTTCTAATATACTGCCAGATTCAATTTTATTGAGAAACTCTGCATCTTTATTTGTAATGGGATAATCTATAGTTTTCTTTTTTCTTATATTGAAAGCCAGTGTTTTGGTACTTACTTGCTCTGTAAAATAAATGGGGAAGCCTTCCATATTTTTTTCTTTTTTTTTTAAAATTTGAAATAATATCATCTTTTTTAGTGTGCTTAGTTTATGTGAGGCACAGTGATTAGAACCCAGATCTTCACAGCTCCAAAGTCCTTGCATATCACATTTGTCATTGCAGCCCACATCAAAGGAGGAAGGCCAGTCTTGGAACCCTGAGTCTCCATGGTCAGAAGGTTTTCAGAGGCCTGTTCTGTCACTCATCTTGTCTTCTTTTTTTTTTCTTTTTTAAGTTAAATTTATTATTTTGAAATAATTTCAGAGTTATATAAACAGTTGAAAAATAATACAAAAAAATCTCATATACTCTACACCCAGATTCACCACAGGCTAATATTTTGCTACATTTGCTTTATTGTTCAATCTATAATCACATATTTTTTTCTGAACTGTTTGAAAGTCAGTTACATAATATGTAATATTCCTTCACTCCTAAATACTTCAGTGCAAATTTCCTAAAAATAAATAAATAAATAAAAAACACAGTACAGTTGTCAAAATCAGGATATTAACTTTGATATAAGACTGTTATCTAATTAGTCATATTTTACCAGTTCTCTTATTAATGTTCTTTATAGCAAAAGAAAAACATTTCCCCCAGTCTAGGATCTAATCCAGGATCAAACATTGTATTTAGTTGTGATATCTTTTAAATCTCCTTTAATCTGGAACAGCTCCTTAATCTTGCTTTGTCTTTAATGACCTTGATATTTTTATATACTGCAGGCTGGTTCCTTTTTATAAGATGTCCCTTGATTTGAGCGAGTCTGTTGTTTCCCATGCTTGGATTCAGGGAATGTGTTTTTTGCTGGAATACCATAGTGATATATCCTTTTCAGTGCATCATATCAAGAGCCACATGATGTCTGTTTGTTCCATCACTGGTGATTGACTTTAATCACCTAGTGAAGTGGTATCTACTAGGCTTCTCCACTATGAAGTTACTATTTTACTTGGTAATTAATAAGTATTTCTTGGGGTGGTACTTTGTGACTGTATAAATATCCTGTTCCTCATCAAACTTTCACTCGCTAATGTTAGCGTGCATCATATCTTTTGAGGCAACAAACTGGGATGCTCGAAGTGAATACAGACTATACCCCTTGGAGCTAAAGGGAAGCCAAGAGAAATTCAGTCTATTAGGCAGGTCAGCCACATTTTTTTTTTAACCCACTACCTATGCTCGTTGGATTTTGTCTTTGTATATGTTAATTAAACTTTAGTCACACTCTTGAGATTTGTGATCAGCTGTCACTTGTAACCTTTGGGCTCCTGGTTTGGTCACGTAGGGCCCAAGATGGATCCACCAGTTTATTCTGGTCACAGGCACCCATTGGGTCTTTGACCTATGGCTCTGTTCTATCTTTGACCCTTTGATTCCTTGTCTTTGCTTCTAAGATGCTGTCAGCTGGAGTCGGAGTAAACTGTCTCTATGTTGAATGACTTGTGAAAAAGCATTGCTCCTGGCTACCAGGCCCATCCATCTAAGCAGATAACTGTCTATTGAACCCAGTTACATATCCTGTCCTGTGCTAAGGCTGCAGTTGTATGAGTTACAGAAGCTAGTTTTTAATATGTGGGAGAGTCCAATATTATATATAATATGAAGAAATTTTAAAAATACCAAGTGGTATATAATTAGTTGCCAGTTCTTATAATTAGGTGCTATAGAAGTTAAAGACAGGAGAGATGAGTGAAGCAAAGAATACGTAAGGAAAATCGGGTGGGAAAATGAGCCTTGAATGATAGGTTGGTAGGGATGTTGTGAGTAAAGGCACACAGGTGAGAATGTGCAGCCTCCACACAAGGATAGGAATCTATCTTTTGAGCATATGGCTCAACCAGAAGCTGAGAGTAGGGTGGTGAGGCAGAGTAGTGAGACTACCCTTTGGCTAACAGATTCTAGGACCAGGAACATTAAGTAAGCCACATGCTACTGTCTATGTGCTACTTACTTTGCTGGCCTTCACAGTGGACATGTCTCTGCTGCTGGTTCTTGGTCACAGTGCCATTCAGCTTTTTAGTTGAACTAGAGGTTGGATGGCATATTGAAACAAAGAAGGTTGGTTTCTTTGGGTCAGTATTGGTTCAGGGAAACTGCTCTCCCCCACCTCCTTACTTTCCTTGTTTGACAAGTTACCTTGCCCTTCTTTCTTTAGAGCACAGTTTCTCAGCATTTTTGAGTTGCTGGCCTCAAGAGGGTCCTTTTGGGAAAGCTGGTGACTTATGTTTATGAGACATCAATGAGGTGAGGTGCCATAGTAATGGGACATGGTAAAGTCTCATTTCTTCAGTGGTCACATTCCTGGCAGTAGTAACCCTGAAAACATGGCTCTCCACTGTGGTGTCACCATATACCTCTATGCATGTTGTTAAGTATAAAGCACAAAATTTTAAATCATTTATTTTGCAATGCATTCATATAAATAAAACTAAGGTTATCCCCACTATAACATGTTTCTCCCTCAAATTTTGATAAATTTTCTTGAGTGCCAGAGAATGGTGTGAGGTACAGCTCTCACCCTCAGGAGTCACACACAGCCTGTGGGATCCTCCTGCTCGAGCTAGAGCCCTCATGTGAGCTCCTTGAATGGCCATGAGTGGATGCCCTATTTGTGATATCGTTGGGCATGTGTGTCTTGGTGGAGAAGAGTTGAATGGCTGTGCTAAATAAAACATAGCTGTGAATTTAGAAATATACCACTCCCTTCCCTTTCCCAAAGAAAAATATTTGGGTGGCAGAAATTTCTCACAGAAGCCCATTGTAACTTGTACCTTAGGAGAGACCCTATGCCTTCCCTCAGTCTTTTTATTCTTTCTTTTTTGTTAATGAGTTCTTAAACTTTTGGTTTACTACTAAATGTAAAGCAATAAATTAAAATGGAGAAAGACACCATCTTGATAATAGTGAAAAATGACAAGAGCCACTGAGGTAAAAGACATAAGTGTAAAAGCTAAAGCATTGCAGTCTGGAGCTACTTAATGGGTGAGGGAAGTAGCATTACACACTGCAGTAGCTCCTGGGAGCATCCCAGTGTTGAGTACAACAAGGTAATTAGTATTTGTAATGACTTCTCCTGTTGACGATAAAAGGTGGAATTTTATCCAGTGTACAATTTGGAATAACCAGGTGTGAATAATAGCTTATTTTGAAAACTTTCACTGCAGCTAAATCATGTTAATTGTAAATATTCAGAAACATAAAATAAAAAATATAAAAAACAGCTCATATCTTATCACTCATAGATGTAACTATTTTTAGTATGTTAGTATTTAGTTTTCCAGCATTTTTCTATGTATTTATATATAAATATACAACAAAATATATTTACATACCATGTAAAACACAAACTGTATATTAGTGTATATTTATACCAAATTTAGGTATGAGAAGTTGAAGCCTGCTTTTTCTTTGTAAAAATTTTTTAAAAAAAATTTTGTGTTAAAAAAAACAATAAAAAATTTACCCTCAACCATTTTTAAATGTACAGTATTAACTATGGTCACATTGTGAAGCCTGCTTTTTTCACTCAACAATATGTTGTAAACATTTTCCCATATCATTGAGTATAGATAGATGTTCATTTTTAAGCCTGCATGGATATACCATAATCTAGTTAGTCAACTTCGTATTGTTGGATATTTAGGTTTCCAACTTTGGTTATTAGCACTGCATAAAGCATCTTTAAGTATACATACCTCTACATTTCATTAGGATAAAGTCCCAGAAGAATTGTTGGATCAATGGATGTGTACTTTCTGAAGGCTTCCAATGTATATTGTAAAATTGAACTTCTACCACCTTTATAAAGTGTGCATTTCACTGTATTCCTGGCAGTATTTGGTGTGTAATTCTTTTAAATTAATGTTTATTAATTCAGTCTTTAATACAAAACTTGCAAACAGGGCAGAACATTTTTGTTTTACCTACGTGATCTTGATGGACGTTTGAGTTTGTGACCCCTAACTGAAAGTGTTAGTGGATCTAGAGTTTGTTTTGGTATTTGGGTGATATGGGGAATTGACTTGAATTTTTTCCCTAAATGATTAGTTAGCAGTCCCAACAATTTTTATTGGATAATTCCTACATATATTAATGTCTTACATGTTCCTGAGGTCTTTGCATTTCCCTCTCTGTTCTTATAACAATAACATTTTATACTTTTGTATCTAAATTATATATTTTTAAATTTTAATATCTGGTAAGACTAGCTTCTCCCACATGTCCTCATTCCCCCACCCAACCCCCCATCTTGACTATTCTATTCCAGTGCATCTATTTTTTTTACCCTAGATTAAATTTAGAATAATTTCATCCAAAACCAGAAGAAACCCATTGAAATTTTAGTAGCATGTTATGTTTTCATATTCATTCAGTTCAAAATACTTTCTAATTTCCCTTTTGTGTGTGTGTGTGTGTGTGTGTGTGTGTGTGTTTGTGTGTGTGTGTGTGTTTTGGCAGCTGGCCCAATACAGGGATCCAAACCCTTGACTTTGGTATTATAACACCATGCTGTATCCAGCTGAGCTAACAGGCCAGCCCTTCCAATTTCCCTTTGATTTCATCTTTGACCCATGAGTTATTTAGAAGTGTTTGTTTGTTTGTTTGTTTGTTTATTTAATTTATTTATACAGTTTAATTGAGCAAAGAAAAAAGTGTTTTATTTAGTTTCCAAATATTTGAGCATTTCCCCAGAGATCTGTTACTGATTTCTAATTTAATTCCATTTAAGATCATTATAGTCAAAGACATGCTTTGTAGGATTTAAATTTATTGAGAATTGTTTTATGGCCTTGAATATACTACATCTTGGGCACTTGAAAAGAATGTGTATTTTGCTCTTAAGTGGAATGTTCTGTGAATGGCAGTTGGATCAAGTTAGTTGATAGTGTTGTTCAAGTCTTCTATATCCTTACTGATTTTTTGTTTACTTAGTCTATCAATTATTGAGAAAGGGGAATCTTCTACTATTATATATTTGTCTATTTCTTGTTGCAGTTTTAGTTTTTGCTTCATGTATTTTGAAGCTCTGTGCATAGACATTTAGGATTGTTACGTCCTCTTGATGAATTGACCCTTTTATCATTATGAAATGACCTTGTTATATTCTTTGCTCTGAAAGCTATTTTGATATTAATATAGTCATTCCAACTTTCTTTTGATTAATGTTAGCATGGCATGTCTTTTTCCAACCTTTTACTTTAACCTGTTCATATTTTTTTAAAGTGAGTTTCTTATAGGCAACATATAGTGGGATCTTTATTTGTCATCCAGTCTGACAATCTCTACATTTTAATTAGGGTGTTTAGTATGTACTTGTTTCTTCTCTCTGGCTGCTGTTACACATTATGTTTTTTGAGATTCATCCATGATGGTTTTATTAGTGTGGAGGTAGTTCATACCACCTGTTGCTAGTTAATATTCCATTGTATAGATATCCCACAATTTTTTTACGCACTCATCTTTTGAAGGACCATTGAATTTTTTCACTTTTGGCTGTTAATCTTCTTGTCCAAGCCTTTGTGTGAACATTTGTTTCATTTCTCTAGGAGTGGAATTGCTGGGTGGTAATGCTAGTTGGTGTATGTTTAACTTTGGAAAAATAGTTCCTTACTAGTTCCTTACAAAGTTGTACAATTTTACATTCCTGCCAGAGTTGTACGAAACTTTTTGTTGCCCTACATTCTCGCCAAACTCTTGGATTGTCAGCCTTTTTAATTTTGGAAAGATATTTATAGCTTTATTTATATGAAATGTTGATTTTATAACTAGCTTTCTTAACTCTCATTAGTTATTTTTTAGCTGATTGTCTTGGATTTTCCACGTAGACAATTACATTATCTGTAAGTAATGAGAATTTTATCTGAACATTTTCAGTATTTCTCTCTTTTGTTTTCTGGCTAAATTTCATTGGCTTATACTTTCAGGATAGGTATAACATATTTGAAAACAGCATTCATCAGAATAATTAAAATCAAAATAGGTTGGCATTCTTTGAAAGGGTCAGCTGAAAAACTCAAAACAACTCATTCTTCAGTGATGTGCTGTGAATGAAGCTGTTACTGTTAGCAAGTTATTAGTTAAGTATCTGTATGTTCATAATTAATCAAATAGTGTCACAATTTACTTGTTCATGTTTTTCATTGTAAACACAGTTCACAGTCTTGTTCTTATTCACACCACTTCATGAATCCAGTGTTCCACTTCTTTAGAGAGCAGTACATAGGCTGTCAACAATTAAATACAAACTTCTAGAGATTAAGTGGATTCTGTCAAGTCTGTCCCCATGGAGGTTCAGAAGTGCCTTTAATCCTTAAAAACACTTTTATGTACCTATTTATGATACGTGTCGTAGAAATTCTAGGATGGCTTTTTTAAAAAGGTATATATTCTTATAAATAGTTACCACCTGCTTGTCATCAGGTATGGCTTTACGTGATACTGAGATATGTGTGTGATAGATCTTGGCCTACAGCAGGGTTTTCCAACCTTGACACTATTGATATTTAGGGCTGGATAATTCTTTGTTGCAGGGGGCTGTCCTGTGCATTGTGGGAAGTTAGCATCCCTGGCTTCTACCCACTTGATGCCAGTAGGACCCCTTGTCTCCCAAGTTGTGACAACCAAATATGTCTCCAGATATTGCCAGATGACCTCTAGGGGGCAAAACTGACCTCTGTTATGAAGCAGTGGGATTATAGATCTTGAAGTGGGTTTAGGCAGTACCCAGTGAGAAACACTGGCATGACAGGAGATCAGTCCATTAGCTGAGTGGAATATCCTGGTAGAACATTTCTTGAGAATTGTATTCTAGTCTAGAGATTGGAGAAACTGCGAATTTGGAGAGATAGTTTTCCTTTTGTTGCAGTTTGTGGATTCCATAGGTCACTTGGTTCCTCTGCCTTACTTCCCTGTCTTCTCTTATTGACCCCCATGTGGAATAGAAGAACCAGGACATGGTAACTAGAAGTTATTAACAAAAATGTTAGGAAAATTGTCAGCAGATCCCTTGGTGACATCTTGCCCCAACTTTCCAATTTAAGCTACATTAGACTGTCCGTTAGACTGGCCTTTGTGGTTTGAAGTAGAGAACCAACTCTAACCCCTGTGGCTCCAGAATAAAGTGATATATAAGTCATTTACAGATACTTCTTCCTGAAACATAGTCTTATTTCTCCTGCCCTGGTTCACTGTGGGTTGTAGGAATGATAGTTCCATACCTTGGTGGCATATGATAAACCTCTTAGGTGGGAGCAAATTGGTGTTGTGGATGATTAGTACACCTTACTGGTTTTGATTGATTTCTAATTATTTCATTCTCCAATTGATCCTGGTAACATAGGGTGCTAACCTGGGCTTCATTTTCTGCTTTGCTCCTGTGACCTTTTGAATTGAGTTCCTTATCCATTTTATGCCTTAAATCTATGTATTTTTCAAAGTCATTGAGAATGACTGCATGATATTTATAATTTTAACTCCTTAACTATAGATATTCTAACTACAGTTTAAGTAAATTCTGCGTACAATCTGGATATACAAAATGGATTTGCCTTTTCAAATCTTACCAGTCCTTCAGAATCCATCTGAAATCTGTTCCAAAAAACCTTTTTCTACCATTTCCAATTATCATTCATTTTTCCATAGCAGGTATTATATGCAGGCTTATTTTCTTTCTCATTGTTTCATGTCTTATCTAACAAAAGTGTGTTTTTTGGGAGGTAGGAGGGGGGATTGGAGGAGATGTCACATTTTTATGCTACGTTAAATCCCCTTTATGCTTTATCTCATTTGATCTTCCTACTAGGTTTAAGATTGTTAGGATAGATATAATGATTCCTGTTTTACAACTGTGAAAATGGAGCTTTGGAGAAATTGAGATTTTTCTAGTTAATAGGTGGTGTTGAGCCAAGGTCAGTTAGGTATTGTAATTCCTAACTAGAGAAATTCTGCAAACCTAAAAATTGTCACTGATTTGCCCCAAATCTGCAGTGTGCAGAATCTTAGTGTTGCCCGTTAAAGTACTGAGACATTTAAGCCTGCTATATTAAGTAGGCTGTGTACAAGGTTAGTGGGGATGGCTTATGCTGAATCACTCCTGCTCTGGCTCTGTCCTCCAGGAAGGATAGGCACTGCAAAATGGCATTCTGGGGGTGGGTATACAGACTCTGATCATACAACAGTGTCTCTGTATAGCCTTCTTGGAACACGTGCCTCTCTCCTGTTCTCAAGCACCTTTGCTCACCAAAGTCCCTGATGTCCTTTGCTTTAATCTGTAGCATTTCTGCTACTACTGATAGAGCTTTGTGATAATGCCAGTTAAACCTGGCTGTTTTGGGAGCAGGTTCCAGTCTGCCTCTTTTTCTCCTTTATGATGTTCACTAAAGTGACTGGGAAGTTAATGTGCCTCGTCCAGCATGGAGACTGCAGAGAATGGCATGGTGCTGGCATACGAGGACAGAGCCTTGTTTTTAGTTCAGCTCACAGAATGGTGGGTGAAGATCCTAGCTTGTTTTCATATGTGGCTTCCATCGTGGCTTCATGTGTGGCTTCCTTGTACACACTGAGCAGAGCCATACAGAGGTCTTTTGAATTATTCCCCTGGCCTGGCAGAGCTAGCTTCTGTAGATTATTTTATCAGAACCAGTTGGACAATGTTTTCTGTTTATCATCCTGCTTGGCTTTATTCTGTGGAGATAAATTGGAAGCTACCTTGAAACAAAGTAGGGGCTGCTAACTTCCCTTTGTCTGAACTATCTACTCCACGTAGTTATGTGTACCTGAACAGTTGAGGTAGGTCTGTGTAAGGATTTCTCTTTGTTTTCAGGACACTAATTTCAGCTTCTCGGACCCAACAGTCCTCTACCTTCTTTTAGTTGCAGTATAGCATCTATTCTGTTCATAGCCCCTAAGGCTTCTTCCTGCCGATCTTTCTAGGTTTTGACTCCACCTCAGTGTTTGACTCCTACCCAGTTTCAGAGTCCAATAATTGTATTTTCAGTTTTCTTCAGTGTATACTCCGCTGCTTGTCTAGAGTCTATTTGGTTTATTTTCTGAATTTGAACCATCTCCACCTAGTGCTAACTTGTTGCCTGGTCTAAGGACTATTCAACTTCTGTCCAATCTATCACATCTCTGCTCCTGACTCTGACTGAGGGACTCAGTGAAAACCCTGATTTCTCATCTGTTCTCTGTCCTTTGACCCCAGCCAACACTACTAATGGCTTTGTGATCAGGCTGTGAAGAAGACTGACTTTGTGTGAACCATATGAGCACATTGTTTATATGTCTCTCGAGACTGATTCTACCTTTTCTAAAAAAGGCAACGGAAGTTGTTTGAAAGTCAGAGGTTGCCTTTTTGGTAGCAGTTCTTTCATTTATTATGTTGGAGAATCCAGATTGAGCTCTTTACAAAATATTCTCCCATATACTGTATTGAGGTAGTCCCAGCAATAGTAAACCTTGCTCCACAGATCAGATGTGCCATTTGATAAAAATAAATAATATAGAAGGCTGTTTAATGGAAACATCGTAAAAAACTGCATGGGGGGTGGGGGGGAAGCATGTAGCTGTGGTAGCAAGTATAAAACAAATGTAAGAACCAAGGAGTAACAAAATTACACAGTTAGCTCTGCACCCAGGGATGGTTTCAGATACACTCAGATGCCGCAGGCACCCAAGACTAGGCCTGCTTTAACTATTCAGAGGGTATGATTTCTGGATACTTCCATCACCTGAAGCCATCTATGCTGATAACAAACCATTAATTATAGCATCTAGAGAGTAATTAGTTAAGAAGAGGAGGGGTTTACTCTTCCTTCTTAATATAGGGATGGGAAACATGTCCATGACGAGTGGAGCATATCATATATCAGCAAGAGTTCCCATAACCAGAGTTTTTCTGAGGGCTGCATTTAATGTCAGACACCCATGACTTAGGAAAGAAGGGGTGAGGGGAGATGGGGATAAGCATTTGTTGAGTGCTTCTGTGTTTGCATATTTGCTAGGTGCTTTATGATGCTATCTCATGTTATCTTCATAACACCTCTGTGAAGTAAGTGATGGTTGCTGAGGTCACATTACTACAGAGTGTTTGCATTGGGATTTGAACCCTAATCTAACTCCAAAGCCTTGCTCCCTAGAAATGAGGCAGGTTTGCTTTTAGGAAATGAAGGCTGCTGGTTTGAGAGAAAGGCAGGAGATATGGAAGAAAGACTCAGCTCCAACTTCCCTGTTTAATAAAGATAGCTGCATTCAAAAGCCTGGTGTGGTTTGTGGTCAAGATGGTGGAATAGATGGTCCCCAGTGTCACTCCCTCCCACAAATCAAACAATTTGAAACTATTAAAAAGCAGTGATAGCCAAACTGGGGCCGCTAGAGCTCAGGGGAAGAGGAGGAGAGACCTATGGAGTTCATGAAGGCAGGAGAAACCACGATGAGAGAAAGGACTGCTCCCACCGTTTCGAGTATTGGCTGCTTCAAGGCTGGAGCTGGTGAGCACACTGAGCAAGAGCTGGCAAAAGCTGCAGCTTTGCCCTTCATATGAAGTTGGTTGGAGGGGGCAGGGGAGAAGAGGACCTTGGTGGCCCCCAGGCCAGCAAGACCACTAACTGGGTTCCTGGGGACCCACATAGGAGCAAGGAGCCAGAGACAACAGAAAAAAGGAGCCACTCGGAGGCCAGTGAGTCATCAGAAGGGACCTGTGCATGGCCTGTCCCATGGGAAGTGCTTGGAGTACATGTGGTGGGGGAGAAGGGCCCATGAGGAGAACAATGGGGCACAGAATGGATAGCTGATCTGTCCTTCAGTCAGCACAGGACCACTCAGTGGAGACTGGTCAGGAATATAGAACTGCAGGGAGTGCAGTTTACTGAAAAGACTCAGGCACAGACAAGAGTTTCCGCCCAACCCAAGTGTAACTGGACCTCACAAGACCTGGAAGTACATACAAGGTCAACAGTTAAAACCTGAGCTGCACAAAAATTCTTCCCCAGGGAATCAGCAGCAAAGCAGCAATTTAGCTCAACTACAGGGCTCAAGTGCTGGTCCCCAGGGGAAGTTCTCCCCTTTTAGAAGTAAGCAAAGGACAATAAATTAGTTCCAGTGCAGAATTTAAGTGGTGGGAACGGCAGATAATCCAACACAGAACTGAAAGAAAACACAAAACACCCAGATCAGAGACAACATTTGATATTAACCAGTAAAGGTCTAATGCCACCAAAGAATGCCTATAAAACCTAGAAGGACTGGAAGCCATCTGGGCTCCCACGCCAGGGTCAGGAGAGGGCCGTGGGCCTCAGCCAAGCCCCCGCAATGATCACACCCAGCCTACTGATGACTACCAGGCTGCTTCTGGAAGTGCTCTAGGCTCCTGAGTTGGGGCTGTAGGGGTCCTATGGCCTCAGCCACGCCGCCAACATCTGTAACCAACCCAGTGATGACCATCAGGCTACAGCTGGTAGCACCCCAGGCTCCTGAGCCGGGTGGTGGGTTGAGGGCCTCAGCCACGCCTCCTGACATCTGAAACCAGCCCAGTGACGACCATGGAGTCGCTACCAGAAAAACCCTGGGATCCTGAGCCAGGGCAGTGGGAGTGCTGAGGGCTTCAGCCACCCTCCCCTGGCATCTCCATGCAGCCCAGTAGCAACCAAGCCACCTCTGGAAGCCCCCTGGTCTCCCCTGCTAGAATGACGAGGATTCTGCATGCCTTGACCGTGACCCCCACTTATACTTCCTCCTACCCTATTTCCCTCCCCTTTCCACTCTCCCCCTCCCCCCAACTGCTCTGCAACATCTTAGAATGTAAAAAATATATATATGTTAATAAATAAATAAATTTTTTTTAAAAAGGCATCGTGCATTGGTTCTCACCACCAGCTGTCTGTTGGATTTAAAAACAAACAAACAAACAAACTTGCCACCCTAAAGATCTTGAATCTTAGTGGGTTTCAGATGGGGGACTGGGACATTTATCTTTAAAAGCTTTTCCTGATATACTTTTAGGATTGAGAAACTGTCTACGTGTAAGGAACAATGGAATAAATGTAAGCCCTTGAGTAACCCTAGAGATAATATTTCCAACCCTTTGTGATGTATGAGAGGAAACTGAGGCCCAAAAAGCTCAGAAGGCAGACAGTCCTTCATTTAGTACTTACCTAGCATTGGCTGTTGTTCTAGGTGATTCAGAAAATACTTTTCCTGCCTTTGAGGAGTTTTTTGTCTAAGGTCACATAGTTGTTTAATGCAAAGCCACAATTGTAACTAGGTTTCCCCACTTCTTTTGTATTTTTAAGTACTTTGAATATTATCATTGCCAGGCCCTCTTTGAGATCCCCCAAGCTGTGTAAAATGTTCCTCTTAACACTGTGGTAAGTCGCCTGCAAGGCCCATGGCTTCCCCATGCCAGAAGTCTCCTGCCTGCCTTTCTGCCTCATTACCAGCTTGGTATTCAACCACCCACTTTGCCTTAGGTTCACAGGCCCACAGCTTTTCAGTTGACTGCTTTGTTCTCAGTTATTTTTTAAGCATCTTACCTGGAAAAGGCCTGAAAAGCTGCACAATGATTATTTTTGAAATGCAGTGCTTGGACAAAGCCTGCCCCACTGGTGGTCACCCTGATCTCTTTGCTATACTTTTTAATGAGTTCACAATCTCAGTTCATCCCACAGTGTTTTTTTTAGACTGTGTATTTTTCAGAGTTTTTCCCATACCCCTCAGGACAGTGATGTGCAGAGGGCAGGGAGCATCTCCCACCAATCAGGAAGAGGATCATGCTGGGAGGGACGTGTTGTTTGCCTACCACTGTGCTAGGCCCCTTACACACACACACACACACACACACACACACACACACACACACACACACACACACACACACACACACACACACACACACACACACACACACACACACACACACACACACACACACACACACACACACACACACACACACACACACACACACACACACACACACACACACACACACACACACACACACACACACACACACACTTTTTAGTGCTTCTCAGTGACCGTGGGGGAGAAAGTTTCAACATCTGCAAAATGTGGATAATAACAGGCTTACAGAAGTTAAGTTTTGTTGTTAGAAATTAAATCCTAGAACAGTGTGTTTGTTGTACTGCATGCCGCATCATGTGTAAAGTTTTGATCTGTTGTAAACATACTTTTTGAGTAAGTGACTCTTAAATTTTCAGGAGGTTTTAGAACTCAAGGCTTGGCTTTAACAATGTAGGAGAGATGTAGGACTTGGGACAGGACTCTAGAGAGGGTAGCATCAGGTATTGCAGTCTGAGAATTACAGTGAAGGCAGGCACCAATCTCCAAGGATTGAATTTTCAGCTTTGTTCAGTATACACTCTGCTGCTTGTCTGGACTCTGGTTTATTTCCTGACTTTGAACCATCTCCACCTAGTGCTAACTTGTTGCTTGGTCTAAGGGCTATTCTTCTCCTATCCAATCTAACACATCTCTACTCCCGACTCTGACCTAGGGATTCAGTGAAAACCCTGATTTCTCATCTGTACTCTGTTCTTTGATCCCAGCCAACACTACTAATGGCTTTGTGATCAGTCTATGAAGAAGACTGACTTTGTGTGAACCATATGAGCACATTGTTTATATGTCTCTCGAGACTGATTCTACCTTTTCTAAAAAAGGCAACGGAAGTTGTTTGAAAGTCAGAGGTTGCCTTTTTGGTAGCAGTTCTTTCATTGATTCTGTTGGAGAATCCAGATTGAGCTCTTTACAAAATATTCTCCCACATACTGTATTGAGGTAGTCCCAGCAATAGTAAACCTTGCTCTACAGATCAGATGTGCCATTTGATAAAAATAAATAATATAGAAGGCTGTTTTATGGAAACATCATAAAAACCTGCATGCAGGGGGAGAGGGATGCATATAGCTGGAGCCCCTTGGAACCAGGGGCCCTCACAGCCATTGTACCAGGCCAGTGTTAGAATTTGGAAAATTCAGGGTAACCAAAGCATAGATGTTAAGGAGAGGTCCTTAGGGAGCCAGGAGTGGCATGGAGGGATGGACTTCCAGCTCATTAATATCTCCCATTATATATTATGTCAACTGGAGACCACTAATCTCTCCTTTTAATAGAATAATCTCTTTTAATCCTAAATTATAGCTTGAATTTTTATGTACCTTTTTTTAAAAAAAAATAACACTTATCTGGGCCTCTGTTTTTGAACCTACAAACTGATAATTTAGGTTTATTGTAATGAGGAAATGAGAACATATATGTGGATGACTTTTGTAAACTGTAGATTATCCATACAGATATCAGGTATGAGACCCAGGGCTCTCTAAATACTAACAAATTAGTAAGAATGGCAGTTTAGATGTTGAGTGAAGGGAACAGTGATTTTTTTAGAGTGTGGGTAACTGCAGGAGAAGCAAGAGCAGAGTGGGGAAACTGCTTTGGGAGTGGGGTGGAAGGCTTTAGGTTTCTTGGGGGGTAAAATGAGGTCTCTGAGTGCCTGGGGTTGGAGGTTGAGGGAGATGAAAGATGAAACCTGATTTGATGCTGACCTGGGGTCTTACTACGAGCAGCTGCTGCCTCTTTGCATTTGGACACTTCCTTGTGCAGTCTTTAGCTCAATGGCACGTTGCTGCGAACTGACGTGACACCTAAATGTAATGTAGTATCCCTTAGGAATCAAATCATGTGATGTAACATTTATACATGAGTCCTGTAACAAAACTAGTGCATCTGGGGATTGGCCTGAGTCTGTGTGACAAGTTGGGAAACCAAGGCACCCAGGGAAAAAGTTACCAGTACAAGCCTGGACTACTCAAAACTGAAGCTAAAAGCAACCTTCTGACTTATTTCTTCTACATTATCTCACCCTGTTTCTTTTCTTTTATCAAAACATGGTGTTACCATGTTCCCAAGAGCAAATTATATTAAAGTAACCACAGTATAAAGCTCATCAACCCAGAGCCTCAGAGTGAAGTGTAGAGAAGCTGGTTAGAAAAGAGGTATTACATAATGACCTAATTATGAGGCCTGCCATCTGCTTAGGAGTCATGCCTGCCTGGTTAGGATTCCCTGATTGTGTTTTTCAAGGAGGGTGCTGGATTGTTAAGGGAACAGTGGGTGTGTGTGTGTTTGTTAGGTAAACTACACTAGAAACATCAACTGCCTTTCTTGAAGGAGGTTGGTAGGTTGTGGGGGGAGGGCGATGAAGCAGCCTTTGAGGGCTCCTAAGCAGATGTTACCTGTTTGCATAGAGAGCAGTGTAGAAGGTTAATTATTCTGTAGAAGAGGCTCCAGTATTAGGCAGGGGTGGTCAGGTGAAGATGGCCATCTGAATATGGTTGAGACCCCAGGTCTACCTGCAAAACCAACTGAGGCATTTTTTTCCATTCAGGAGAAAAGAACGAAAAATCCGTTTTTTTTTTAAAGTGGGTGTTTTGTATTATGGAAGAAGATTTATATCTTGAAAAAATGGGACTAAGCAACTTATAATTGAAACACAAACCATCATGCTCCGGGTTACTGATAAATTGCCTCTGAAACGACTTGGGGCCAAGAATGAGATGAAAAAAATCATACTTACATCAAGAAGGTGGCAGGAAGAGAATGTGTCTTTGGACCTTCGACTGGATATTGCGCTAAGGCTGAAAGGGGTC
The DNA here is from genome assembly GCF_027409185.1 of Cynocephalus volans. Lineage (NCBI taxonomy): Eukaryota > Metazoa > Chordata > Mammalia > Dermoptera > Cynocephalidae > Cynocephalus > Cynocephalus volans. Next base: position 66,224,138 of record NC_084473.1, on the reverse strand, counting down.
TTTGGACTGTCAGCCATGAGGCTGAGACCCAGGAGGTTATCTACACACTGCTTGTACTGTAGATATCAAACTTTCTAAACACTCTTTTAGAAAATCTTTTATAGAAGATCTCTTTGTCTTCAGGTTTTGAAAATGTGCCTATCTCAGGAAAACCAGAGAGTGATTGGAGCAGTAGAGTGAACATCCCCAAGGAAGTAATGTTTTGCCAATTCGTGCCCCTATTCCCCACCTACCAGAGAGCTACTTTTTAAAAATTTATTTCCTTCTGCTGCTCAGTATAAAAGCAGTGTTGTCTTTTGAAGAACTAGTTAATTCAGATTCCTGTATAGAATTCAGGAGGTTGTTTGGTGTGTTTCATATTCCTAAAGAATCACCAAAATGTGTCAGATACCCAGCTGCAAAGGTCAGGGATTTTTCTGTCTCTTTAATCCAGTGCCACACTTTTATTTTATAGATAAGGAAACAGGCCCAGAGAAATGTACTGGCTTGCTCAGGGTCATAACTTGTCGTTTGTAGAAGTTGGATCAGAATTGGGTCTTCTTACTCCTGGCTCATTGTTCTGTCTATAGCAATTTGTTTGAAATGTTGCCGGGAGTTTTGTGGCAGTGTCAGTCACACATGATTATGGCAGGTGTGTAACTGCACAGTCATGGATAAAACCCTGTGGGGGTTATGTGGGGCTCTCATTGGTGGATTACCTTCTAGCTGCAAGTCCTTAGGGCCCCACAGAAGAGTTTTGAGACGCTAGACATCAGCATTCTTTTCTGTAAGTTTGCAAAGACAGTGAGCAGAACATTTTATCTCCATGACTGAGTCTGCCTCTTCTCTTTCCTTTGTCTGTAATTTCTTGTTGGACCCTGTTTGTAAAACAACTATGGGCTAACCTTTGTCTTTCTCCTGAAATTCCTAACATTCAAATTTTAGTTTGAGCAGACATCTGGCAAAGAGCTTTCTCTGTAGGATCGTGAATAGCCATTTAAAATGTGTGTTATGATATTTTTCCCCAGTGGCAAGTCTTTTTTTTTTTTAAGCTAGTCAAGTGTGGTTGTGGGGGGAGACAATGTTAAATCAGCTTAACAGCAGGTCTTTTTAGGAGAACAAGAATTTGCAAAGTCATTAGCTTCCTTCCCCAGGCATACAGAGCCAGCAGGATCACCACCTCTCCCACCCCCAAACCTTTGGTAGGGTTTATTTAATTTAGTCACACAAACACATAGATTTTTAATATGGAGAGATACTCTGATTCTATTCAATGTGTTCTCAGTATACTGCAGTTTTTACTTTTTATTTCAGAGAGATCTGAAATATCTCATACTGGGGCAGCAGTTCCCCAAACTGGCAGATGATCTGTGTTGTCTGGAGGCTTTTAAAAAAATAGATCCCAGGGCCCCACTCAGGCCTGCTGAATCAGACTCTTTATCAACATTTAGCTATTTACTAAGTACTTTATCAGTGATGTAATATGTACTTTGTATATTGGATACTTAATATGTGGCTAATAAATTCACTAGAGTCTATTGAGAGGACAAAAGATTTTGGTTTTTTTTGAAAAAACACTTAGTGCATTATATTCAGTGTGGCTTTGTAAGGTGAATCTATTTTTTTCCTGCAGTAAGAATGAATAGTGAAAAGTATTCTGTAAATATGTTTGAAAATGGCCCATTTGAAAATAGACTAGCTCACCTGAAGAGTACCAAATGAGATCCGCTAAATTGCAGAAAGATATTTAATTCAAGGCTTTAAAAAAGAAAGTAATATAAAAATATACATTTATGGTAAACAGGTTGAAAATTAACATGAATAAAACACTTTTGGGGTTAATAATAAATTGTTTTTATTAATTTATTTGTTAACTCACTATCTTTTTTTTTTAATTTTTAATTTTTTGAATCCTACAGCAACCGGTATTCCCAGTCAGTCTCCCATCCAAGTACTAACTAGGCCTGACCCTGCTTAGCTTCTAAGATCAGATGAGACTGGGTACTTTCAAGGTGGTATGGCCATAGACAGCATCTTCTAAAAATTTGATTATTAAAAAAATGTAATCCTTTATATGCATCTGGCTGTCCTTGGGCAGGAACTGATCATTATTTTGCACATAGACTGAATATAGAAAAAAGATACATACTCTGCCTGAAAAATGTAGGACAGTAATGTGTAAAGCCTTCATAGAGTTTTTCTGATTTGGTCTTCTAGTTTTATAGATGGGGAAGCTGAGACCCAGTGAGGGGAAATGAGTTGATTCAAATGTATTAATCAAGACTGTCTGTGGGCACATAACAGTATCTACTTAAAGTAGCCGAAATAAAAGGGAAATGTGGAAAAGATAAGGGGGGAGATATCTCTCATGGAACCTAGGAGTAAGAGTACTGCTGACACTTGGCAAGGGTCTGAAATTAGGAAGAAGAAAGCTAGCAGGAATTTCTCTTTTTGTCTCTTTCTCATCTTCTTTTTTCCTGCTCCTGCTTTGGTCTTCTCTTTCTCTGAAGATGGACTTTCTCTGTTCACCCATTGATATGGCTCAGTATAATTGATGTACTGCTCCCATTTATGCTTTCCATAGTTCAAGTTGCCTACCCAGACTTATACCAAATTCCACTTTTCCAGGAGAGAGGATCTGAATTGCCTTGGGTTAGATGTCCATGGTGGTTGCATCAACTCTGGCAAGGATGGGGTGAGGATATTATTTAGTACAAACATGACTGGTGGGGGAGAGGGAATGTCCACAGAAAGGTGAATCACTCAGTTGGTCAGACTCCCCCAAAGGTTTCTGTTTTGGGAGTGCACCAAGAAATTGCAATGTTCTAGGAGAAAAATTAAGAGGATTTGAAATAAGCCAATGGCAGTGAGTATGGGCAGAAGTAAGCATATTTGAAAGAGATGGAGAAAAACCATTAAGATTTGGTAATAAGTTGGATATTGGGGAGAGGGAGTCATTGAAGATAGGAAATGAGGTAGGTGTTGGTCACATTCACAGGAATAGGGAACACAGGAAAGGAGGCTTGGGAACTGTGTACGGAAGGCATGTCTGGGGCTTGATTTCAATTTCTATATGTTGAGTTTGGGGGCACCTGTGAAAATTACAAGTGGAAATGTCCATCAGGTTAATTGAGCAAATCAAATATATAGGTCTGGACATCTGGAGAGAGTTGTCAATATTATGGATGAAATTAAAGGATGCTTAAATGTTTAATGGGTGAAATACCCAGGGAGCATTTGTAATGTAAATAGAGATGACTCAGGACTGAGACTTGAGGAAACACTAGCATTTAAGGAACAAGAAGAGGATGAGGAACTCTAAAAGAGATCAAGAAGTGGACAGAAATGTAGGGGGAAAACTGAGCACCTAATATCCTTTCCTTTGGAAGCCCAAAGGAAATAGTGTTTGATTGAAGCATGTCACCCATGAAAAGTGCTGAGATGTATCTGAAAAGTGTCTGCTGGTTTAAGCCACAGAGAGGTCCTGGGCCTTGGAGAGGGCAGATGCCACTTTACAAGAGGTTTCTGAATAACTGGAAGGTAGAGTTAGGGGTGGGGAGGGGGAGTATAGGCAGTTTAAAATATCTGGTTGTGAAAGAGAGGAAAGGGGTACTAGCTAGTTGGTTCAAGAAAGGGGTGATGAGATTTTTTTCTTTTTTCTTTTTAAGATCTGGAGCACTTTTAAACACTGATAGGAGAGAGGCAGTAGAGAAGAGCATTTGAAAATACAAGAGAGGGGGACAGTTTCTGGAGTGAACTCCGTAAAGGGGGAGTGATGGGCCCTAGAGATAGGAGGAGGGATGGATGCCAGGCCAGGCCTGATACAGGGAACTTACACTCTTGAGGGAGGGGTGTGAAAGTTGGGGGACACTGGGTGAATTCAGGACTTTTTAGAAGTTGAGAACTGTTGATAGATGGGGTGGTGGAAAGGGAGGAGTAGAAGTCTCATTCAGTGTTGAGAGTTTTAAAGTGATGTTTTTGACCCCGGAAACAATTTTAGATACAAAAGTGGCTGGCTGTGCCGTAGAGATCAGTAGGAGATAGGGAGAAGGTGATGTACCTGGAAACAGGATCTCGTTGCATTTGAACTCTAGTCTGAGCCAGGTAATCGATGTGCTCAGTAACATTGCGTTCTCAGGTTTCCTTAGAATGGAATCACTAATTGCAATGAAGCAGGCTCTGAGCAGAGTCAGCATCTCTTCATATTCAGCATTCAGAGAGAAGCCTAAAGCCATCTCTCTGTTGAAAATTTTACTGAAAACACTTCCCACACCCTCATCACACACTATTACTAATGTAACCCTATTGGGATGTGTTTGTGATCTGATTTTGTCTAATGCTAACTGTATCTCACTTCATCCAAAACTCTTGACTTGCAATAATTAATTACTGCTTGAAAGCTGAGAAGTGAGGTGGCGTGTTCCCTTTTACAGCCCTAGTGGGGGAGGAGGGTAGGGAATGCAGGGAATTCTACTCCTTCCTCCTCTCCAACTCTGGCCTTCCCCTCCACTGCAGACCACATTGCCTCAGGAGCCTGAATTTTTTTAGGGTGCCTTAGTGAAGATGAAGATGAAAGGGATACCCAGGGTCAGTGAAAAGAAGTCGAATTTAAGAATAAGTCCTGATCTTCACCATCCCACTCCCTCCCTGACCTACAGTGCTAGGCTTTGTGGAGATATGCTGCATCTTGGTCTGGGTCCATCCTTCTTCCTGTGGAAACAAATGTGGTAGGGATAAGGAGAGGTCTTGCCAGTACCTGGTCTCTTTTTTGGCACAGAAAGACAGTAGACTGCACCCTGCTTGCTGTTAGAGCAAATGCAAAGGGCAAGAGAAGAGAGGTTAGGACCAAGAAGGAAGGAATGTAACTCAAGCTTTGTAGCTGAAATCCCTCCCACAGTCTGGTCTGAGAAATCATATCTCCTCCACTGTGCTGGAAGGTAGAAGATGATGTGCTGAAAGCCAGTGCACCAGTAGTTACTTGGCACTCTCCCATATGGCTAGTCAGCTCTCCTTGTTATGGGGTATGGGGTGTGAGGAGTTTAACCTAGAGCAGTACACAAGAGGAGAAGTGTTAAGGCACCATTTCTCCCTTACAGTGGGGGCATAAATTATTCAGAGTAGCATAGTTCCTTGGGGAGGCACAGTAGCCCACCCTCAGTATGTGGGGGCCAGAGGTCAGACAGTGGAAAGTGCAGTGAACTCCTTGCCTTGCTGTGTCTCATTTTCCTTCTTGGTCAAATGAGACTTGAGTCTTTGGTAGATGATGAGAAAATCACAGTAGAATGTGCTGGAGGATCCTTTGGAAGCATGTTTTATAGGTAGACTTTAGGAAATGAGCCTGCTAGGCACAGGCTGAGAGCATTGGGGACATGTCCAGGTTTTGGGCAGAAGAACCTGCGGTTGGTTCCCCATCAGCAAGATGGATATAATAATACTTGCCTCACAGGGCTGTCATGAGGATGCAGTTAGATAATGCATGTGAAAGTACGTGGTACAGAGCTGAATCTCAGTGCTATTTTTAAGATGTGTCCTAAACAGATGTGCTATAAAGTAGCTGGAAGATGTGAAGGTCTGGCAGGGAATAGGCCATGTGGCCTCATTTCTGTGGAGCATTATATTGTGTGTATGTTTCTTCCCCCCTTATATTCAGATTGTGCTATTACCAGAGCATTTGTTCAGGTGCTGTCTAGGGTGGTCATGCTTCTGTGATCATTGACTTGATCTTATAGAAATGAGGCTCTGGAGGCCGTTGTTTTCTAGTAATGTACAGAAATGTTACCGGGTGGACCTAGGCCTTGATAAACTTCTCATAAGCATGGTTATTATAATTCACTTTGATTCACTTGCTTTTTGAATGTTAGTGTGCATATCATTTGTTTATACCTTCATTAAAACTCGAGCATAATTGTCAACATATAAATATTTAAAAATAGTATTCTGTTAAAGACTCATAATGTTCCTCTTATGGTTGGAGGGGGATATCAGTCATTGTATATTGTACATTTTTTTAATGGAAAGGGTTTTTCTGTTTTAATCCCAGGAAGTCACTGTGGAGAGATATTGAGCTAGTGGAGGGTAAGGAGGACACTGTAGGAGTTGTGGTCTAGCAGAACCTGGGAGAGTGCGTGGGGCTCTGTAGATCAGATTATTCCTCTCTCCGGGCTATTCTCGTTCTTCTTTTGTTCCTGCTTAGTGCTGCCATCAGACCAGAAAGGAATTGGTCTGCCTCACTGCCCTGACCATGGTGGAGGGATGGAAACATTTTCCAGGAAATTAGCCAGTCCAGATTACAGTAAGCGTAGAAACAAATTAATGCAAAAACTCCACAACGAACAAAATATCAGAATTTGAAATTAAGACAGGATCATTAATAGTGCTGTGCCCAGCCATATTGGACCCTAAGGAAAAAGGAAAAATCAATACTGACCCTGTCTTTATTTAAAAATTTGAAATTTATCGTGGATTTTTTGCCTTAATTTTGAGTTTTTGGAAATATTGCAGTAAAATAGTATTTATTTTGATTGCTAAGTTTTTTTGGCACTTCTCTGAATGTTGTGCCCTGGGCAAGTGCCTCACTCCACTTACCCTAGTCCCCATCCTAGTTTTATACCAAAGACAGACGAAGTTTTCCCCTCGAGTAATTTAGTTCATTGATCGGTGCTGGTGTGCTCATGGTCCTTTTTGGAGACTCAACTTCTTAACAAGCCTCCCCAGGTTTGGAGAGTAGGTTTTTCTTTAAAAACTAACAACCAAAAAAGTTTTTTATAATTAAAAAAAGATATATGGTCAAAAATAGAGAGAAGGATAAGGAAGAAAATAAACATCTAGAATCCCGTCATCCACAGGTAAATCAGTCTAAGATTTTTTCTTGTATGTTTCAGTCAGCATTTTCTTACATTTTCTTCTAGTCTTTTTGCTATACACATGAATTTTTACATAGCTGTGTTCTTAATAAACTTAGAGTTTTATATCTTGTTCTTTATATCTAATGTACTGTGAGCATTTTAACATTTAAAATGTTAAATGTTTTACCCACTATATACTGTTCTTTTGTATGGACAAACTTTAATTTTTTTTTTTTAACCAAATCTCTTATTAGATATTTAAATAGTTTCCATTTTTCATGCTTAAAGTTTTTTTTTGTTTTTTTTTTTTTGGTCTTGGATATTTTTGTACATATTTTGTGGATATTTCAAATTATTTTCTTAAGACAGAGTCCTAGAAGTAGTATTTGGGGGCCAGAGGAGCTACTGGGCTTTTCATACATACTGCTTTCCAGGCGCATACCAACCGATATTTCTTTTTTTTTTTTTTTTTACCAACCGATATTTCTACCAGAAGGGTATCTGCCTAACTCAGACTGCTTGCTGATACGGCTTATAGAATATTCAACTCTCATTCTTTCCCTTTCCTCAACTTTATTTGACATATTGTCTTAACAATAGTACTAGATACTTAGGTAGAATTGTCCTCCTCTTCCTTCCAGGTCAGGTGGGATCCTCTGTTCTTCAAATCTACCTCCCTTCCTAGTTTGGTATAAACCTCATCTAAGCCCTGTGACATCTTGGTTTTTCCTGGTGCCCTGTCGTGGCTCCTGAATGAGTGAACATATTCCTAATTAAGCTTCAGATATTTTTTTCCTAGGCTTCTGGTTGCTCTGCATGGACCTTGTGGCCTTTTTCTTGAATCCTTTGATGAGGCCCCCAAGACTGGTTATTGGAATATTGGCCTTCCTCCTTAACCCAAATTCTGTCTCTGTTTTGTTTTGTTCTAGTACTCATTTATTATCAATCTAGTTGATGAGTTTATATTCATTTGGTTTCTAAGCTGTTAATGCTTCAGTGAAGCTTGGTGTCTTTATGTTTTGTTTGGAGCCTGAGTCAAGTCTGATCTCAGCTGTGCCCAAGAGGGCTTGGGAATGGGCCATCCCTGGAGCTTACTGCATTGCCAGCGCTCCCACTGAGAGCCAGAAACTGACTCCACAGTTCTGGTTCTTTTCCTGTTCCCAGTCCCCTCTTTCTTTGGAGTCACTCACTAAGTTTCTGTTTCCCCCCCTGAGGAATGTCTTGGTCTCTCAGATCTTTCATGGAACAAAGCGGAAGGACAACGTGGAGGGCGATGCCTAGGCAGACTTCTCTACTGTGCAGGCAACAGTTTTCACACAGGGCCAAGACAAGAGTGAGCCATTTGCCTCAAGTGCCAACTTGAAGGGGGCACCCAAAAGTCAGTAATCAAGATAAAGAATATTTGTATGCAATATTTTAAAAATAAAAATGAATTGTGGACAGATTATCAGAATTTAAAATAAAGACAAGATCAGTAACAGTGCTGTGCTCAGCCTTCCTGCAGCCTTAGACAAAAGGAAGAAATTAATACTCTGTCTTTTTGTGGCAAAGGCAAGTGCCATACTCCCATCACCCTAAACCTGGCCCTGGTTTTACACCAAAGGCAGAAGAAGTTTTTCCTTGATGTACTTCAGTTCATTGGTTGGGGCTGGTGGGCTCCTGGTCCTTTTTGGAGATTCGCTTTCTTGACACACCTCCCCAGTTTTGTCTGTGGCTGAGCTTTTATTTTTTCTAAGAAAAACTCCAGCCTGTGTGTTTCTTCCAATTTCAGGGCTAAATCCTCTTCCCTGTGATTGCTTTCTGATAATCTCAGGTAAAAACCATCTTCTCAGCATCCCCAGATGATGAGTGCTCTGAGTGCTGGGGACCTTGTTTCCTCTACTCCCTGACCCTGATCTGTGAGCTCAAGGAAGGTGAGGACGCAGACATGTCCCCCTATTCAATTTCCCTGTTCCTGTCCTTTCCTAAATACATTTTTTGACAATTTTTCCTCCTTAGCTCTTCATATGTTAATGCGAGTTCTATTTTAATGTAAATCTTGTGTTTAACTTAAAAATTCTAACTTACCAAGAGTGATTTTTAAAACTCTGTTTTAATATTCTGTTCTGGATACTTTGTGTTAAAGGAACCTATAATTGTTAAAATTATTAAAACTGTATTAGAGCTTATATATTCTACATACATATTGGTGCAAGCAAGGTGTCTTAGGGTCATGGGGTATAAGGAATAGAAATTTAATTCAAATTAGATTAAGTAAAACAAATTTATTGGATAGATATAGAGGCACCTCCCAGAACCCAGGGAGTGAAGCTAGTAGTGAAGCTTGTGAGTATTGGAAAGTTATCAGGTTACTCTTCTGTTGTCTGTCTGTCTCTCTCCTTTTGGAGCCTCATAGTTTCAGATTGCATCTTCTTCCAAGTGTCTACTTCATTCTTTTATCTTTTTTGCAGAACACTCTTCTTGCTTATTTGTGAGCATGCACATGGCTGATAGTAGCCACCAGCCTAGTCTATGTGGTTCTGTAGCACCATCTGATTATAGCTTTTGGGTTGTCACTTCAGATTCTTAAGGGAGAATGTATGCCAGCTGTCCACACCTAGTCCAGTTAGCTGTGGCCAGGGAAAGGGGGGTCACTTGATATAATGTATCTAATTGTTATTTCAGCATCAGGTGAAGAATATGGCAAACTAGACCAATGTGTTTCCTGCAATGAATAAAAATAAAATCCTTACCCTCTGAGAGAATATAGGCCCAGTGAGAAAGACTGGTATACAGATAAGTGGGATATAATCAGGGTAAAAAAAATCAGGGTGGGCATTCTGTTGGTTGAAAGTTCACACAGAAGTCCTGGTTTGAGCTACATTTGGACTTCAAGCTACAGTTTACTAGATAAAGAGGGGACAGGCATTCCAATTGACAATATATGCAAAAAGAACTGAAGATCAGAGGACACTGTCCAGGCACTATCAGGAATTCACTGTGGGCTCTGGATTATTATGGTGGGACTGTTACTCCATGTTAAAGTTGGGATTTAATCTTGTAGGTGGCTTAGCGCTAGAGGAGAATTATAAGTAGAGAAACAATATGATTGGATTTGCTGTTAATTGATCAAACATCTATAATCACCTACCACATGCTAAGCACTATGCTAGTCCTGAGGATTCCAACTGAAATAAGCCCTTCTTGCCATTTTTGTTTTCTTTGGTGGCTCATTTTTTCAGGTGTTCCACCCAGAGAACAATCTAGAATGTTGTCCTTATGGGTTTACAATATTCAAAGTCCTTAAATGGGTGTAGAAATAACAAGTATCAATTCTACCAAGGCAGAAAAGAGTGGTTCCCTCTTTGCCTTGGTCTGTCTAGTGGAGAGATTAACATATCCCAGTTATTATTTTAACAGTCTTAAATTCCTTTTATCAAGCAAAAGATTGGGACAGGATATTCCAGGAAAGGGGATAGCATGTGTAAACCTCCTAGAGATAAATTAGCAAAAAAGTTAAAGTTCTGAAAGTTTGGCGGTGGGGGAAGAGGAGAGGTGGGAAGTGGGGGAGGAGGAGAGGTGGGAGGAGAGAGTATTGGGAGACAAGGCTGGGTGAGAAGAGGGCATTATTCAAATTACAAAGGGTCTGGAACTGCCTTCAGTTATTGGTGGGAGTATAAAATGGTACAACTACTTTGAAAAAAGAACTGGCAGTATATATATATATTTAATATGTATCTCCCCCGTGGCCCAGCACTTCTACTCTTAGGTATTTACCCAAGAGCAATAAAAACATGACATGAAAATACTTGTACAGGAATTCTAACAGAGCTTTTTTCATAATAGCCCAAATTTCAGATAACCCAAATGTCCATTGTAAGAGAAAGTACAAACAGGTTTTTTCAAATAATGGAATACTAGTCAGCGATAAAAAGTTAACAGACTACTGATACACTTAACAATATAACTATCATGAAGAGTACAATACCCATACACAGAAAGCTGCATATTGTATGATTTCATTTATATGAAGTTCTAAAGTAGGCAAAACTGGTAATAAATGAAATAAATCAAAACAGTGGTTGCCTCTGGAGGAATGTGGGTGGAGTTGTCTGGAAAGGGACCTTAAGAGACTTTCTGTCAGATGGAAAAGTTTAATATTTTGATGGCGGTTTGGTTTACATAAGTGTATGCATTTATTAAAACTCATCCAGTAATATACTTAAAATTTGTACATTTCACTGTAAATAAATTTTATTTACTCCCAACCCCCAAAAGAACCACAAGCCTGAACATTAAAGATATGCATGCCAAAGTATTTAGGGTAAAGTGCACTGAGGTCTGCAATTGACCTGGAAATGCATCAAAAATAAGATGAGTTGATGTTTGGATAGATGGATGATCAAGCAAATATAGCAAAATGTTAACAATTGCAGACACTAGGTGGTAGGTATGTGGGTGTTTGCAGTATGATCTTTTCAACTTTACTGTTTTTGAAATTCTCTTTAATAAAATGGGGAAAAATATAAAGCTTCTTGAATACTACTGCATTAAGGAATTTGGACTTTCCTCTGGCTTGGTGGGACTAATGAATGCTTTTAAGAGGAATTATTTGATATGAGTTTTTTTAGAAAGAGATCTGAGGCACAGAGACTTAGGACTCTATTTTAGTTCATCTAGTAAAGAAAAGAGGGAGGGTGTGAGCTAAGGAAGGAGCATCTGGGATGGAGTGGAAGGGATGGACTCTGAGTTTAGGGGATAGAATTAAGACAATGAAATCCACTCGGGTGATGGTGCAAGTTGGAGTGGGGAGGTGATAAGCTGGTGCATAGTCCTGGGTGAAGGACCATGACCCAGGGGCTTGTGACTAGCAGTAATATGGTCAGACAACCTGAACCTCAGAGAGGAAAGGCTCTAGATGGAGCTAAATTGGAATGCTCTGTAATTAACAGTTGGGAGCTGAGAAAATGTCAGCCTGCTTTCCAGGATGAGAGCTCATCTCCTTTTTGAACTAGAGAGTTGGGGCAGAGTAGGATGGCTTAGAAAAAGTAGTTATGTCTAGAGACCAGTTCTAATGAAACCTAAAGAGTTGAAAACTTTTATTTTATGTACCTTTGGTGCCAGAGCATGTTCCATAACCTGAGCTCAAATCACCACTCTAGAAAGTGCTCTTTCTGGTTCAGGATTCAGAGCTATTTACCCTGATCTTATTACAAAAGCATTAAGTGTGGAAGACTTAGCTTTGAAACATCAAGTTAAACTGGAATACTCTGGAATTAACAGTTTCCCAACTGTTGGCTGAGAGAATGGCAGCCAAAATTTTGCTTTGCTGAATCCTCCATTCTCCTTTGGCAAATGTGGACCAATAATACACGTGGAGTCCTGGTGGAGATGATTAGAGCCAGAGCATGGGGATCTGTTGCATCCAGGTTCTGATGCTGTTCCTCTGGCTGACCTCAGCTGCTCTATTTGTACACCACTTATTAGAAGATTGCGGCCCCGGTGGCTTAGCAGGGTGAGCACAATTCATCCCCAAGAGGCTCTCCACTCCTTCAGGTGAGGGTTGGTTTAGGATTGAGCATGGGGTTATTTGATTCTTTCCCTTTTCAACTGAAGAGGATTTTCATTTCTAGCACAAGTGTTATTTCTGAAAGAAGGGATTGTGCATAGAACAAGTGTTTGTTATTGTGCCAGCATGGAGATTTCTGTGAAGCTCCCTGTAAAGCTGCACCTTGAGCATATTGCCCCGGGGTGAAGGCTTCAGTCAGCTCTCATCTCACGCTGCTCTCAGTTGTGCCAGGTTGAGCAGCGCAGGGTTTTCTCTGTGGGGGTAGACTACCTTATCACATAGAGGGTGTTCTTTCAATATATGTCCTGTCTGTCCCATACTGGGTTCTAACCTTCTGAAAATCTGGGACTAGGCAGTGTGTTGTTGCTGTTATTGTTGCTTTGTTTTGTTGTTTTTTTGTATCTTTTATGGTACTAGGCAAACACGTTGTATAACAAACACTTGAGTACCTGCTATGTAGCAGGCTCTGTGCTGGGCGAAAGAGATGCCACAGTGAACTAGTCATCAGCCCTGCCCTTGTGCAGTTTACAGAGTACAAGGGAAGGAGGCATTAAGTGGGAACAACCCATGTAAGTATGTAATTATACTCATGATATGTCCTCAAGGAAAAGTGGAGGATGCTGTGAATAACAAGGGATGTAACCTAATCAGAAGGGATTGGGGGCCAGGGTAATCAGGAAAGCTTAGCCAAGGAAGTAACATTTAGTCTGAAACCTGAAAGATGGTTGGTAGGAGTAGATCAGGCCAAGAATGGGATGAAAAGAGCAAAGAGAGAAACATGTGGAAAGATCCTTAGGCAGGTTGCAGCATAAGCAACTCTGAGTAGGAAAGAAGGCTCTGTGGCTGGAACAGAGTGAGCAGTGGAAGGCTATGTATGAATGAGGCTGGAGAAAGATCACATCACCTAGGGCCTTGAAGGCTGTGGTCAGCATTTGGAGTTTTATTCTCTAAAAGCAGTGAGAAGCCACTGAGGAATTTCAAATAGGTGAATGATATTCAATTTCTATTTTATTTTATTTTTTTGGCAGCTGGCTGTTATGGCGATCTGAACCCTTGACCTTGGTGTTATCAGCATCATGCTGTAACTGAGTGAACTAACCGGTTAGCCCTCAGTTTTTGTTTTTAAAAGATCACCTTGGCTGCAGTGTGGAGAACAGAAAATGGCTCGATCTGACTTAAGGAAGCAGTTCTGTGGATTTTAATGAACAAAGAATATGGCCCTACTGATGTCTCTCACCATTTCTCTCTACTTTCGCCAGATAGCTAACTCTATGGCAACAGTACAGCAAAGGTGGGACCAGGTAGCTCAGTGAAAGACCCTCTTTTTATCAGCCTTAGCTGTTGGCAGGCCAGGCTCAATGTGCTCTGGCTCTGTGTGCAGTAATTCATAAGCCTTTGGTGTGTATGAACCAACTTGGTTTCTTATCCTTCTCCTTTGTTCCAGGCAGGCAGGTGCCTTTCCTGGAATTTTTTTTTTTTTAATTGCAGGGAGAGAAGAGGAGAGTCTTGCCAAACCTCTAAAGTGAATCCCCCGAGCTAAAGAAGCTCCCCAGTCATCATAGTCCTGGAGAGGAAAAACCAATTGCTGGCATTATGCATTCATCCTGGGCTGCAGCCTTGACTTGGTTCTGTTGATGTTTTTGTACCACTGCCAATGTTTGCCAGTCTCTGCTTTTGTGCACACAGCCCAACTGGGGAGAGAGGGAGTTGAATACCTCAAGTCATCCCCCATCTGGGTGTTCTTTCTGTCTGGGGAAAGGACTGCTTTGACATGTTCCCCAGAAGGAGCCGGCACATGGTGATTTTTAATTTGAGGCAAAGGAAGAGAGGTTGATGTTAAAAAAAAAAACCAAACAAACCTCAAACCCCCACTGAAATCAGTGTTGACACATGCTTCAGATTGACCTTTTCTCCTCTTTGCTCTGCTCCTTGCCATCTGTTCTAGAGTTTTGAGAATTTTTGTTCCTTCTGAAACTTCTGTCAAAGTTGTCTTCAATGTGAATACATTGTGGATGGGTGCTGGTTAGCCTCTTGATCATAACTCCCTGGTGGGAGCTCACGAACAATGCAGACAGTGCACCCAAGTTCTCACTGCAGAGAGGACTCTCTCCTACCTGATCAGCTAGAAAGGCAGAGCTTTGGGCAGCCCCCCCTTGCCTTTCACTATGACTTTTATCCATTCCCTGTGAGTGGAGATGTTCCTGCATGGTCTGCTGCTGAAGGGAGGGGACGGCAGCTTGAGAGAAAGGACCAGGAACTGGCATGCCTGGATTCTGGCCCCGGCTCTATCACTAGATGACAGTATTAGGGAGGCCACCAGGGCTTTTCTCTGTGCCTCAGTTTCCTAGTCAGTCAAGTGGAGGTTGTAATACATGGCCTCCTTACTCCACAGTCTCTTGTAAAGATTGAAGCAGGGCTATCTAGTTCAGTCCTATCCTAGAGATATGTTTTCCTTAACCTGCACATGGTTTAAGAGATTTTTTAAAGTTTGTTGCCTGGATTTGAAAATCAGATTTCACCTAAAAATCCAGCTTCTCTTGAAAATCAAAAGACTTGGCTACCCTCAGCCCACATTCCTCCATGGCAACAATTGTTTGGCATTGAGGGGGGGGTTCCCTCATGAGTGGTTTGCCACAGTCCCCACCATTCCTCCTTGTGATCTCCCTGACATAAGTCTGTGTCATCATACTCCATCTATACATTTTGTTATACTTGGACTTGTTATACTCTTTATATAATCTGTCTGGCCCCTTTAGGATTTGGGTTTTTGCCCTTGATACCAAGAAGATATTCCAGATATTCCAGGTTTAGTAAACTATCATTCAAATACAAAGAGGTGTTTTTTGGGCTGGGAGGGGAAAGGAGGGAACACCTGTACTCATCACATACTTCCTATGTGCTAGGTGCTTTGCCTATCATTTAATCCTCCCCAAAGCTATGAGAGAGATCTTAGCTGCCCGTGACAGGTGAGAGGATGGCCTCAGGGAGATTGTAGCTTGCCTGAGCCAGGGTTTGAACCTAACCTATCAGACTCTAAAGGAATACTGCATTGTCTCAGGTAAAGTGGATGTAGTCGTGTAGCCCCCTCTCCAGAAGCTGCCTGTACACATTTATGCCTACAGTGGGAATGTGAGTAAGGGCTGTTTGCATGACTTGCAGTGGTGAAGGCCTTTTGCCTTTATAAAATACTTTTACATAGATCTACAGAATGTTCCTTGAGTAATTTGTTTTCACCTCTAAAGCATCTTTTCCAGAATTACTATTAAACAGTGAAGCTGCCTTGTTTGAAGGAAGTTGTGTGCAGAGTCTTACCTGTAAGTGGAGTCCGTTTTTCCTTGTGCTGCCACTGAAATGCCTTCTGTAATCCTACGGCTTGGAGGAACCTAGTTTAAAAACCACTAATTTGGTCTTAATTTCTGCAGTTGAGGAAATAAAGGCCAGAGGTATCTAGTAACTTATTCAGTGTTGCTCTTCTGTTTACATCTCCTGGATAAATTCTTTCTTTCTTTTTTTTTTTTTAATTTTATTTTGTCGATATACATTGTGGCTGATTATTGTTGCCCATCACCAAAACCTCCCTCCCTCCTCCCTCCCCTCCTCCCCCCCTCCTGGATAAATTCTAATTTAACTGGGTTCTCTGATTCTTTAGAAAAGCTTCAGCAGGCTGTTTTATTTTATGCTCATTTTCTCCTCTCAGGTAATTCAAAGAGAAGCTGCATTAAGTAAGCAGCACTCATTGAGTTTATCCTTATTTTAAAAGAGAAACAAAAAGTTTATAGGGCAGAAAAGTGGAAGACAAAGAGCAGATAATAGGCTTGGATGAAGTTTTTCTTATTTTGGTATACTCTGGCTCCTTTATTTCGTGTCTTCTTTTTATCTCAGACAAGTGGAAGCTATTCCCAAAGGTGTAAATGGGACTTAAGTTAGGAAGTGAAGTTTCCTTTTAGCTGTAGGAAATAGGCAGGTGGTGGATTATAGTGCCTAGAATCTAGGACCGATTTAAAAATATCTAGCAATACCTCTTTGACAGCAAATCCAGAAATCCTGTCTCAGCACCATGATGGGCTGCTTTGTCTCATATGCCTGGTCTAATCAGTCTCATTGTCTGCCCAGCTGTTTCCCATCACAACTCAGATAATAATCAGTTTGGTGTTTTTCTTTTCTTCTCTTCCCACTCACCTTACCTTCCCTATTCCTTATTTTTCCTTGCTAAGTGGAATTCACTGGTGTCCTGATTCATTCAAAACATCCAGGTACCATCTAGCACAATTCAGTTTTTGATACGGAACCAGACGAGGTACTACATACTTCTTCCAAAGCTCCATTGCTGATGTCAAATATCATGGTGAGGCTCCTCAAGAGGTTTTATCTTTGTTTTAAAAAAGTTTTAGTTGAAGACCATGATCTCTCATTGATGTCAGAACTGAAAGAGATTTTAAAGATTATATAGTCCCCCTCTGTGTGTTATAAATTCTCACTGACCTTCTTCTCCCAGCAGAGAACTAGGGATTTCTATAATCTTTGCTTATATGAGAGGTAGGAGTCCAAGTTATCTCAATAATTTCATTGGTCCATGATCCTATGGTTATTAAAGCCTTTTATCAGGAAAGTGATGGGAAGTAACTAATTATAGGCGTTTAAATGAAGGATCTATAGGGAAATGCAAATTAAAAACACAATGAGATATCACTACACATCCACTAGAATGGCTAAAATGAGAAAGACCTATGATACCAGGTGTTGGTGAGGATGTGAAACAACCAGAACTCTCACGTGTGTGGCTATTGGGAGGGTAAAATGGTACAACCGCTGTTGTACTATTGGCAGTTTCTTATAAAGCTGAATATATACTTACGATGTGACCCAACAATTCCATTCCTAGGTATTTACCTAAGAGAAATAATTACCTAGGTCCATAGAAAATATTTTTATATGAATGTTCAACTCATAATAGCCAATAGCTAGAAACAATTCAAATATCCTTCAACAGGTGAATGGATAAACTAATTTTGAAATATATATATGATGGAATAAGTTGTCAAAAAAAATTTTTAAAAGCCCCCAAACTGCTGATACATGTAACAATGAGGATGAATCTCAAATATTATGCTAAGTGAAAGAAACTAGCTAGATGCTAAAGAGTATATACTATATGATTCCATTTATTCTAGAGCAATCAAAACCGAACTATAGGGACAGAAAGCAGATCAGAAGTTACGTGGGGTGGGGCAGGGTGTGGATATTGTCTACAAAGGAGCATGAAGAACTGTTTGCAGTGATGGATTGATTGTGGCTGTAGGGAAAACATAGGAAAATGGTCAGGGCCCCTCAGATATTCAGAATCTTGCTGAGCATTTGATGTTAATATGTACATGTGCCCAGGTGTTCCTTGGCTATTGTCTGATGTAGATGCATGTGGGCACCCAGGTGTCCTGGGTTATCAGACTTAAGTATAAAGGACTAGTGGCTCTGATCCACGGTGTCCACCGTCCTCATGGTGGCCGCCACTGGATCTGTAAGCTTCTACTGCTGAAGAAGGTGAGGACTGAGCTTGTGTTGTCTGCCAACGGCTCCTGGGATCTTTTCTCAATCGTCTAGCATGGACCTGCGTGTGAGGTCTGGTGACTCAGTCTGTATAACAGGTTTGAAAGGTCTGTGGGCCTATAAAGCTACATGACTATGCTGGTTGTTGAGTTACAGCCATTTGTAACTAAAGCCAAGATGTTTCATTATTTTAGTTATACTAAGTTTCCATTTGTATTGTCCAGGCTAGGGCTCAGACCCTTTGTGGAGTAAGACAAATCATAATTAATGCCAGAATGTTTCGTTATTTTATGTATTGTCAGGGCTAGGGCTCAGACCTTTCAAACCCATTGTATAGACTGGGTCACCAGACCCCTCACACGCAGGTCCCACGCTAGGTAATTGGGAAAGATCCCGGGAGCTGTTGGCAGATAACGTGAGCTCAGGCCTCAGCAAGGGCAGCAGCAGCTTACAGGTCCAGCAGGTTACAGTTCTGGTGGTGGCAGCAGCCTCTTGGAGGGTCCCGGTGACCTTGGCAGCAACAGTCTCTAACAGTAGTAACAGCTGCCGCATGGGACCCCTGGGGGAGGGGGGCACTGTGGATCAGAGCCACTGGTCCTTTATACTTAAGTCATAACCTAGGACACCTGGGTGCACATGCACAATTACATTGGACAATAACCAAGGAACACCTGGGCGCACGTGCCTGTTTATATCAAATGCTTGGCAAGATTCTGAACATCTGAGGGGCCCTGATCATTTTCCTGTATTTTCCCGACAGGGCGCTAACCCCTAGCCCTGACAATACAAATGGAAAACTTAGTGTAAATAAAATAATGAAACATTTTGGCTTTAGTTATGAATTGCCTAGCCATACAATTGGCATAGTCACTTAGCAATACAATTGGCCAGTTGGCAGGATTCTGACAATGGCCCTAACCCGATAGTGGTGGTGGTTACAAGAATTTATGTAGTTGTGAAAACTCATCAAAGTGTACACTTAAATGGGAGGTTTGTATTGTATGTATGAGTAAAGTTGATTTAAAAAGAAAAATTAATTTTTTTTCTGAAGCCAATGTATCATTTTTATTACTAACAGAGGAAGTGACTTTAGGTCTGTTAGGGCCAAATATGGGAAAATGTACACTTTCCTCCCTTCATGGAGATGCTGGTCATCAGTCATGCCAACTATCCAGCCTGGAGGAGATCTTGCTCCTAAGACAAAGAAGAGGAGAGCTGGGCTTATTCTTCCCAAATTTACAGATCAGATAAGTCACTCTCCCTTTCCAGGATAGAGTGAATTAAAGGGAGAGGGGATGTGAAGAAGCCAGGAATGTCACATCAATGGAGCTACCTCCATCTGGGAGAAGATATCAAAAGTGAATATCAGTATCATTCTGTTGGGAAAATAGAGGAAAAATGGTCAGGGCACCTCAGATGTTCAGAATCTTGCCAAGCATTTGATGTAAACAGGCATATGCCCTCAGGTGTTCTTTGGTTATTGTCTCATGTAATTGCACATGTGCACCCAGGTGTCCTGGGTTATGGACTTAAGTATAAGGATAAGTGACTCTGATCCACGGTGCCTCCCATCCCTGGGATGCCCTGCTGTGGGGGACATGGGGAGGCTACTACTGCTGCTGGATGCTGCTGCTGCTAGTGCCCCCAGGACACCTTGCAAGGCTACTGCCACTGCTGGACCTGTAAGCTGCCGGACCTGTAAGCTGCTGCCGCTGAGGAAGCTGAGGACTGAGCTCATGTCATCTGCCAACAGCTCCTGGACTCTTTCCCAATTACCTAGCATGGACCTGCGTGTGAGGAGTCTGGTGATCCAGTCTGTACAATGGGTTTGGAGGGTCTGAGCCCTAGCTCTGACAACATAAATGGAAACAGTGTAACTAAAATAATGAAACATTTTGGCTTTAGTTATGATTTGCCTTACTTTACACATTCTCTAACACAAAAAACCTTAAGTAGGAACAAATAAAGAGTATCCGCTCTGGAAAGATGAAGAAAAGTTACTTTTAGGTCGCTGAATTGTAAACTGAATTTGTATAAAAAACCAAAATCTATCAAAACAAATGAAAATGAACTTAATTTAAAAATAAGTATTTGTTCAGGAGGAAAAAGGGTTCTTTATAATAATAAATTAAAGCATCTATTTTAATAACTGATTAATCTTCATAAAACATTTGAGTCAGTGAGTTGCAGTGGCAATTACTTTGCTCCTAGTGAAATAAGAGCACAAAGTGGTTGATGTACTTGAGTTTTGTCAAAAAGAAAAATTTAAAAAGGCAATAGATCTAGTCCAAACTGTACCACTAACTAGCTTCAATTGTTCCTGTGAAAGGAACGTAATCTCTCTGCATCACTTTTCTATTGGGAAAATGGTTACTATAGGTTGCTCACCTACCTCATTCAGTTATTGTGAAAACACAAATGAAATAATTTATTTTGAAATTCTTTTAAAATAAGTCATATACAAATGTTGGGTTGGGGAAATAGTCCATAAACTCTTTAGGGGAAAAAAGCAAGAACTGGGATAACCAATTGTTGGGGAAATATAGGAAAATTGTCAGGGCCCCTAGATGTTCAGAATCTTGCCAAGCGTTTGATGTTAATATGTACGTGTGCCCAGGTGTTCTTTGGTTGTCTAATGTAATTGTGCATGTGTGCCCAGGTGTCCTGGGTTATTGGACTTGAGTATAAAGGACGAGTGGCTCTAGTCCACAGGCCCCCCTGATCCACAGGATGTCCCTGGGGGGAGGGCTGCGGAGAGGCTGCTACGGCTGCTGGAGGCTGTTGCTGCAAGCTGTAGCTGCCAGGGCCTCCGGGACCCTCTGGGAGGCCACCACCACTGCTGCTGGAGGCTTCTGTAAGCTGCTGCTGCTGCTGCTGCTGCTGCTGCTGCTGCTGTTGCAGACTGAGCTCATGTTGTCTGCCAACGGCTCCTAGGATCTTTCCCAATTACCTAGCGTGGACCTGCGTGTTGAGGGGTCCAGTGACCCAGTCTGTACAATGGGTTTGAAGGGTCTGTGAGCCCTTAGCCCTGACAATACAAACGGAAACTTAGTATAATGAAACATTTTGGCTTTAGTTATGAAATTGCCCTAGCCATACAACTAGCATAGCTATTACCTTAACCCGACAACTGGTGTAGTCATGTAGCTTCACACCAATGTATGAGCTCTTATATGTATTTTGGAATTTATTTGCAAGTCATCTTCTAACTTTGTGGAACACGGGGTGTGTCACTTCCCCTCCTTGGCCATCAGTAAAATGAAGGGGTTAGACTAGATCAGAGGTAGAAGACTGGAGGCTCAGATTCTCTAAAGGCTTTAGATATTTTCTTTAGCCTTTACAGTGTTGGCCTCTCCAGCATTAATTTAAAATGTGACTTGTTACCAGTGTTTAAATCTGGAGATTTCACATAAAGTTTTGGGTTTCCAGCTTATCTTTAGAAATTTGCAGGTCTAACAAAACTGGATCCATATTCCCACATGGTAACAATTACCTAAGTTGTATAGTAGCTGTCTCTTTACATGGACCATACACATTAGTTTCTTATAGTCTCCACCACTTTCTGTATTCTTTTCTGTTCTTTAGAAACAATTAAGAGGAAAGTTAATTTACTATTGAGTGCCTGCTGTGTGTTAGGCACTGATGATCCAGAAGGGAACCAAACAGACAAAATCTTGAAACATGGTGAATTGTAAATACCTATCCAGATCTCCGTTAAAAATTAGGCAGATAAAGTTAAACCAACAGTGCTATATATTTTAGGGAAAATGGGAGAAAGCATGTTTCTTTGTGGAAGTAAAAGAAATCCCTACATATTTAATAGGATTTTTAAAAATCCCTACATAAAGTGTGTCTGTGTCAAAATTGCCTTGTCTGTTTTCACTTACTTACTTCAAATAATAGACTAGATCTTTTTTCCCTTTGTGATTCAATAACTTGTGGATGAAATTATCTTTGTTTTTCGAAAAATACTACTAGGCAGAGAGACTGGTACAGAAATGTTAAATTTTCTTAATTCTGTCCAAACCATCATCCCCAACTCAGCTTTAGATTTTTCCATTTAATCAGGATCTTGGGATGCAACTCCATCTGAAATAAGCATCTCTGTTGATAGTCTTCTGTAACAGCCTGAACCCTCTAGCTCTGGCTGAGAGTCTCGTTACCCTGATCCGTGTGGTGGACATGGACCTGTGCTCGAGAAATATCTTGAGTGGTGCCATCTCCTCTCTACCTTCTAACCTAGTAGTTTACATCTTCATTTGGTCAACTACACAGTGATAGTGGCCAATGTTTTAGACTGATGAATCCTATTAGGCTTGGATTTTGATTTCATGATTTAAATGCTTTTCACCTGCAAATAAGCCCTTTTATAGGTGTAGATGCTTAATAATGTGTTTCTGTCTATGTTAGGCAGTGATCCATTGCTTTGCTTTTAGATTTATCATGGTCATAGGCTTTGAGAATCTGGGCTGGCTCTCAGCCAGTTATACTTGCTGGATTGTGTGGTAGGAGACTGACCCATTTCTTCCTGCCCAGCTGGAAAGGTCATCTTGCCACCTGGCAGAGAAAACTACACTATTTCCATCTGGTGGTAGTTATCTCAATTTGCAGCATCATCAACCTGCTTCTAAAAGGACTACCTTGTCCTTTAGTAGTGCCAGGTATCACAGAATTGTGGAAATACCCATTCCCAACTTGTTTCATGGCTCTATTAGATGTCTCATTATCTAATGGTGTTTTACATGGTTTTTTCTGTGATAAGTGAAGTGGAAGGAACATTTTTTGGACAGGTAGGAGAGTAACACTGCTCCAGGTTCTGCCCATAACAACTCATGGGACTCCTAAGCCTCACTTGCTTTCTCTACCCTTAGAGCAAAATGCTTTGATTTAATGCTGTCTAGGAGTGCTACTGGTGCAAAGTCTGTAGCTCTATGATTTTTTTTTTTTTTTTGGCAGCTGGCTGGTATGGTGATCTGAACCCTTGACATTTGTGTTAATAACACTGCGCTCTAACCAACTGAGCCAACCAGCCAGCCCAGTTCTATGATTTTTAAAAGAATCTATAAAATGAATACCTACTTGTATTATTTACAAAACAGTTATGAATATACGTAGAAATTTTATAATTTATACTACCATTTCCCCCATTTCTAATTATAAGATGTATCATGGGCTATTTTGGGGGAAAAAAGAGATAAATACCACTATAATAAATGTACATATTTATTACAAGACAAATTCTGATACCCTAAAAATTAAACTGTAAAAAGTGTGCATCTAAGCATTGAGGAATTTGTGTGTGTGTGTATGTGTGTGTGTGTAAGATGTCTAATTTTCAATGCTAGGTTTTTTTAAGTAAATACTCAAAATTCTAGAATAAAATTAATAATTGAGCAGTATAA
The DNA here is from genome assembly GCF_027409185.1 of Cynocephalus volans. Lineage (NCBI taxonomy): Eukaryota > Metazoa > Chordata > Mammalia > Dermoptera > Cynocephalidae > Cynocephalus > Cynocephalus volans. Next base: position 66,200,820 of record NC_084473.1, on the reverse strand, counting down.
GTGTAACTTAAAGTATTACAAGAAAATGGAAAATGTTATTGAGGTAGAAAGATTAAAGAGATGACAGTTAAAGACTTCATGGAAAATTTTAGTGTTTATCTGAATACTGAAGAAGAACATAGTGACAGGAAATATACAAACATGTAGTGTCTGGTAAATCATCACAATGAACATTTAGAACACCTAAGACCATTCAAAAAAAATTTTTTTTACAAAATTATGTGTGTCTTTTATGAAAACATGTAATACTGCTATATGATTAAGGCTCTTTTTGCTGGCAAGGAACAGAAACCTATTCAAGCTAACTTCCAAAAGAATAATTATTGTAAAAACACCATAGGAAATGCCATGGATATCCATAGACAGGTATTGAAGTGCTGCTGAGCCTCAGGGAATTAGAATGGCACAGTCAGGACCTGAGTCTTATTTCTCAGAGGCCTGTGTTCTCTATAATGGCTGCTTACTGATCTGTATCAATTTTGCACATGGCTGCTAGCATCAGTACTACGTTATAACTTCAACTCAAGCTCCTGTATTTTCCTCTGTGTTCACCTTTCTCCAATTTGTGACCACCTCTGTGCAGAGACTAGCCTAGCAGGTTTTTTTGCTGCCCCTGGTCAGTGGACAGGATATTCAAGCTAAATGGTGGAGGTGTAGGAGGCAGGCAGATGGACTGTGTGTCCAGTATAACTGTGCTTATTTCAAAGCCTTCAACTTTGACAGTTTGCTACAACTAATCTAGTTAACCTCTCTTAACAATGTCATTGAACACTTTATACAGTGCTTTGGGAGTGATGTTGAGGTAAGTTCTAAGAACTTGTGGAACACAACAATGTAACAAATTTAGAGCATTTGAGAATTCCTTTCAGAGTTTTATAAATTTCTGTTAATGAACTGTGAACTTTCAGAGAAAGGTTAGTGCGGATGTTAAAACATCTGCCCCCAAATGAATCATACTTGCCTAGTGTCTGCTGTGTAGAATAGCACTTTCATATGCCCATATCTTGTATCATCTCAATAGCCCATGCAGTAGGGAGGGCAGGAGGAATCATCAAGGTCTACTTGAATTGCGGGATGGAGTGAAGAAGGATGAGAAGAAGAGATTCTTGAAATTAATTTACAACTATTTATAATAGCAATTATTGAAATAATTTCCTAACCTCTTTGGTATGAGGGAAGGAGGGCTGGACTTATGTTTTTTTAAAAAGTTCTTGGTTTGAATCAAATCTCTAAGCCTCTGTTTTCTTCAGCTAATAATTGTTATTTTAAAGGGAAAAAATAACACTTGGCCTCATAAGGTTGTGGTAAGAATTAAACAAGAGCATGAAAATGCCTAGGACAGTGGTTGGAATGTCTTTTTTTCTTCTTTTGTTCATTCATCTGTTTATTTGTAGGTTCTTTGGAAGATAATTAACTATTCTTCTTTTATCCTGAGATACATGTTTAGGAATAATTTTTCTGACTCTTGCCACCCAATGCCGCAAGTAATATCTCTGACTTTTGAGAATGCCTTCTAGGCCATGCTAGCCTTAAGGGCTGGCTGATGGTGGCATCAATACCATTAACAGTGACAACAGCAGCCTGCAGCCACCAATGTCATCTGGTTGACTTTTTGAATGTGACTCAAAAGAGCTTGTCTGTGTTTCTCTCACAGGTGGATTTGCTATTGTGTTTCTGGTGAGGACAAGCAATGGGATGAAATGTGCCTTGAAACGCATGTTTGTCAACAATGAGCATGATCTCCAGGTGTGCAAGAGAGAAATCCAGATAATGGTAAGTCTCCCGCTTGGACTTGGGACTGCTTGTTTAAAATGGGTGCAGAGACTGTGCCCTCTTGTAAGAAAGCTAAGGGGGGCTTGTTCCCTTCCCTAAGATGGCTGAGAAGCCCCTGGACAAGATGGGAGTGAATAGCCATGGGATATAGGACACTGCTCCTGCCTTGGTCACTTTCAACTGGAAAGTTGAGGAGAAAGGAGCATATTGAGAGAACTGGCCAATTTTTAGGTCAAAGAAAAGCTTATATAACAACTTGGTTCCCAGAAATTAATTGTGGCAATTAAATTGGAAACCCTAACTTTCCAGTGAGCCTCCTCTTCTAGTCTTTTTTTCTGTTAGTTGCCAGTCCCCAATCCCAGTTTTCAACCCTCCTTAGCTCTTCAGCATTCCATGAACACATCCTTACACAACTTTGTATTTTTACATTCCAGCTGGAGTACTTTCCCCCCTTCTTTTGGCCTAGAAACCTAGGCACCCTAGAACCTCATAAATACTCTGATTCTATTTATAGAAGTCCAAGAATAGGCAAAATTGCCAACAGAGATAGAAATCAGAAAGTGGTTAGGGGTGTGGAAAATTGACTAGAAAGGGGCATATGGGAACTTTCTGGGCCATGGAAATGTTCTGTGTGTTGTTTTAGATAGTGGTTACCAGGGATATACAATTGTTGGAAGTCAGTTGAATACCTTAAGATCTGTGCATTTTATTTTATGTTTAATATACCTGAATTTTCAAAAAATTACTCGATTTTCTTTTCTTTTTTTAAAAGATGACCAGTAAGGGGATCTTAACCCTTGACTTGGTGTTGTCGGCACCACACTCTCTGCAGTGAGCTAACCGGCCATCCCTATATAGGGATCCAAACCCGCGCGGCCTTGGTGCTATCAGCGCCACATTCTCCCAAGTGAGCCACGGGCCGGCCCTATAAACTTGCTCATTTTTCAAGATTCAGATTCATATTGTTTAAAGAAAGAGTCTCTCTGTGTTAGAGATACATGCTGAAATATTTACGGATGAAATAATGTGATGTCTCAAAAACAATGAGTGGGTTTAGAAAAGAAACAAGATTGACCATGAGATGAGGATGATCAAAGCAGAGTGACAGGTTTATGGTAGTTTGGTGGAGTAGTCTTTTACTTCTACCTCTGTTTGATAATTTACATAATAAAAACTTTAAATATACAGTCTTTTATTCCTTTGAGTTTCCACGGTACTTTTTATACCAATTACATTGTTATGTTGTAAGTAGTTCTGCTACCAGAAAGTAATTTATTTAAAAATAGAAACTATACTCCAACATGCTGCTTGACATAGCGTAAATACTTAATAAACTTTGGGTGAAATGAATATATGAATAATGGTAATAGCGAATATATGGTTCTTTTGTGCTCTGGATTTTAATGCTTTTGTAAAAAGCAAAAACAGATCCAAAAAATGGGTGGGGGGCATTGTAGGGCTTCCACCAGGCTTTGCTTGCTCCATCCACCCTTTGTGCTGATGCCCTTTCAGTGGCTGCTTAGAGTAACTAGTTGTGCTGCAGTTGGACTACTGAAAGAAGAACTCAGGATTTTAGAGAGCCTGGTACTACTTTTGATTCCAGAAGGCTGAAACTATTTGGGAAAACTGCCTCCCTTACAAAACAAACCACTCCTGAGGCTTGTAGACATACAGTCAAGACCACGTGGATCTGTCTTCCTGCTCCCCTGCCCCACAGCTCTCACTGGATCTTGCTTCATACGCCCAGTGGGTTTTTGGGGTGCTTGTCATTATTCCTTCTCCTCCCTCCTTGTCCCATGCTTGCTCAGCTCTTGCTCACTGTGTTTCCTGTCTTTGCTTCTGCTGTTTCCTCTGCCCTTGTCATACAGAAGTAATCCCATTCTTTCACTTCCTCCCACTCATTTAGAAACATGGTTGAGGGCTTACTTTGTGCTAAGCAGTATCACAGTGGTGGAACTAAGAAGCACAGGCCCATTTGGAGCTCACAAATTAATGGAACTGATTAGGAGTTAAATTACATGGGCTCAAATTCTGGTCTAGTCATGTAGTTATGACAGTTTTGTTTTTTATTTAGTTTATATTTTTTCAAAGCTTAAATATTCAAATAGGTGAACTAAAGCTTGTTACCAAAAACATCAGGCAGTTCCCCAAAGGGTTCTCCTATGCCATTTAAAGGTCCCAGAGGAGAAATTGGTAAAGGGTCACAAAAAATGTTTACATTGTGTAATGATAAACAAAACAAAACCAACAACAACAGAAAAAACACAGCTCTTTTGATAGAAGTGAAAAAAATTAATAAAGTTTAAAAAATAAATAAAGGATCTAGAGGCAACCACCTTAGTTGATTCTTTTAATGGATTTCTAAATAACACACTAATATAACATACTAGTATCACTAGTTCTTGATTTTTTCCTCATTTTAGGCATTATCTCTGTCTTGGTCTATTTTCTATTGCTATAATAGAATACTTGAGACTGGGTAATTTTTTTTTGTCCTTTTCATGACCGGCACTCGGCCAGTCCTATATAGGATCCGAACCCGTGGCGGGAGCGTTGCAGCGCTCCCAGCGCCGCACTCTACCAAGTGCGCCACGGGCTCGGCCCAGGAGACTGGGTAATTTTTTTAAAAAGTTTATTCAGCTCACAGTTCTGGAGGCTGGGAAGTCCAGGATCAGGTGGTCACATCTGGTCATCTTTTGGTGAGGGCCTTGTGCTATGTCATAACATGGCAGAGGGTGTCACATGGTAAGAGGACAAGAGCATGCCTGCTCAGGTCTCTCTTCCTCCTCTTATAAAGCCACCAGTCCCATTATGGGGGTACCACCCTGATGACCTTATCTAATCCTCATTACCTACCAAAGGTCCCACATCCAAATGCCATTAACATGAATTTGAGGATTGTTTCCAACACGTGAAATTTGGGGGACACATTTAAACCATAGCAATCTCCGATTGGAAGTAAAGATTAGCTCTCTGTCATCCCCTGCATGCCCTTCTTCACAAATACTTGCGTTATTCTCATCTCCCATTCTTCTAAAATACCAGTAAGTTTTGGCAGTATGTTGGTTATATTAGTATTAGTTTTTAAATTAATTTGTAAGAAGAGTCTATTCCTGCCAAATCTCTAAAGGACTGTGATTACTATGCCTTTCCCATACAACTGTTTTCACTAGAATTAGTAATAGTCTTTTTTTTCTTCTTTTGGTTTGAGTTTTCTGTGTACTTTACAACAGTGTAATCCCAAACTCTCCCTAAGTTGTGCAGACCATTTTTTGAATAGCTTTAGATGCATTTAGTATTTGAAGATTTCTCCCTCAGTCTTTGGATGTGATGGAATCTAGGCTGGTTGCTCTCTAATTTACAGTCTTATCTTGGGATTTCCGTAGGCATTTCCTTTGCCTCTCTTTTTTGTTAGATCCAGTAGCTTCCTGGTGCATGGTAGGCAATTTTTGGAGAACTTGGAGGTCTGGAAGTATCTTTACTCTATGCTCAGACATGTGATAGTTCGAGTACAAATTCTGGATTGGAAATCATTTCATTCAAAAATTGTAAAGCGTTACTCTACTATATTTTAGCTTTCAGTGTTGCTGTTGGGGAATCTGGAATCATTCTAATGCCTGGTTCTATAGGTGTGACCCATTTTTCCCTCTCAGAAATTCATACATTTTCTCCATTTCCAGTGTTCTGAAATTTCTTGATACACCTTGAAGTGTGCAGTTATTATTTATTGTGTTAGGTTTTTGGTGGTCCTTTTTAATCTAGAAACTCATATCCTTGCATTCTGGGGACTTTTAGTTTGTCGTATTTAATGTTTCTCTTTTCTCTCTTCCCTTTGTCTGAAATTTCTGTTATATGGATATTGGCTCTCCTGCACTGATTTTCTAATTTTCTTATTTTCTCCTGTTTTTCATTTCTTTGTCATTTTGCTCTACATTCCAGCAGATTTCCTCAGTTTTATATTCCAGCCATCCTCTAGAACTGTTTTATTTATGACTTTTTAAATTGTAAGGCCTGTTTTTGTTTTGTTTTTAATTTTGATGAAGTTCAGATTACCAGTTTTTCTTTTTATGGATGTGCTTTTGATGTCAAGTGTAAGAACTCTTTGCCTAGCCCTCAAATCTGAAGATTTTCTTCTATTTTTTTTCTAAAAATTTTGTAGTTTTACATTTTACATTTCGATCCATGATCCATTTTGAGTTAATTTTTGTATAAGGTGAGAGACTTAGATTGAGGTTTATTTCTTTGCTTATGGATGTTTAGCACCATTTGTTTAAAAGGCTATCTTTCCTTCATTGAATATTTTTTAAAAAATCAGTTGGACTTAGTTGTGATGGTTCATTTGCAGATCCTTTTCTATCCTGTTCTGTTAACCTATGTGTCTCCACCCATACCACACAGCCTTGATTAGTGGTAGTTATGTAATAAGTCTTGAAATCAGACTGATTCCTCCCACTTTTTTTTCATAATTGTTTTAACTATTCTAGTTCTTTTTGCCTTTTGTATAAATTTTAGAATAATCTTATATATGAGTATCTACAAGTCTTTCTGCAATCTTGATAGGAATTGCATTAAACCTGTACAGAAATTTGGGAAGAATTGAAATCTTTTCCAAGTGTAGTCTCTAAATAAGTGAACATGGTATGTCTCTCCATTTATTTACATCTTTGATTTCTTTTATCAGTGTTGTGTAGTTTTTAGTACACCAATCTTGTACACTTGTACATGTTCTTAGTATTGTTCGTAGGTGTCTGTTTTTTTTTTTTTTTTGAGTGGTTATAAATGATACTGTATTTTAAAATTTTTATGTCCTTGAATTTATTGCTAGTATGTGGAAATATAATTGGTTTTTGTATGTTTATCTTGTATCCTGTCACCTTGCTGAACTTGCCTACTGGACGTGGGAATATTTTTGTAGATTATTCAGGATTTTCTGCATAGACTGTCAGGTTATCTGCAAGGAAGGACAGTTTTATTTCTTTCTTTCTGATCTGTACTCCCTTTATTTCCTTTTCTGGTCTTATTGCACTGGCTAAACCTTGCTATGTTGAATAAGAATGGTGAGTGGACATCCTTGCCTTGTTCCTAATCTCAGGAGGAAAGCATTCAGTCTTTTAACATTAAGTTAAGATTAGCTGTAGTTTTTGTATGGTTTTTAAATAAATTTGAGGATGTTTCCCCTCCATTCCTATTTTTCTAAGAGATTTTATCATGAATGTTGAATTTTGTCAAATGCTTTTCTGCATTGATTGATACAATCATGTGATTTTTCTTCTTTAGCCTGTTAAGATGGTGAATTATACTGATTTTTTTTTTTCAAATATTGAACTAGTTTTGCATCCCTATAATAATCCATTTGGTCATGGTCTATAATTATTTTGTATGTCGTTGAATTCTATTTAATAATATTTTGGTAAGGATCTTTGCATCTACATTTATGAAGGATAATGGTGTGTAGTTTTTGGTTTTTTCTTAACTGTCTTTCTCTAGTTTTGTTATGAGGTCGACAATAGCTTCATAACATAAATTGGGAAATATTCCCTCCTCTTCTGTTTCCTGGAAGAGACTGTATAGGATTGGTGTTCATCCTTCTTTAAGCATTTGGCAGAATTCTCTGTAAAGCTATCTGGGCCTGGAAATATCTTTTTTGGGAGTTTTTAAATGACAAATTTCATTTCCTTAATTGTTATTGGGCTGTTTGAATTATCCGTTTCATACTGGGTAAGTTGTGATAGTTTATATTGTTAGGAATTGGTTCCTTCATTTAGGTTGTCAATTTATGCTTGTAGAGCTGTTTTTTTAATTTCCTAATATTTTTTAATATGATGTCCTATGTGATGTTTTTAACCTCCCCCAGGCTCAGACTTCTGTCTAGTAGAAGCCACAACTCCAGCCCTACCTCTCTCAGAGATTTTAAGAATTGTGAGAGGAATTGGAAGATGTAATATGCTTTTTAACGTGCCAAGGCTTGTGTGTGTTAGTAATCAAAGAAGCAGATTCCTCTCTGTATTTACAGAGGAGAAAGGATGTGCCTGTTGCACCCAAACGAAAGGAGAACCATTAGTGGTTTCATTAGAGTGGTTTCACATTTTACTTTGATAAATGCTTTCTATCATTTATTAGAGTAATCTTTTGATACATCTGGGATGTGCGCTCTGATAGAACCAAAGAGATTCTGGTTTCTGATGGACAGTTGGAAGGTGGGTTTGGACTTCTGTCTGATCCCGTTGCCTGAAGGCAGGAAAAGAATAATTATCTTCAGACTTAAAGGAATAAGAACAGTAACAGGAAAGAACTATAGTTCAAGAAATGTCAAGTGCTGTTCTGTGTTCACATCTTCTGGCCCAGATGGATTACCTCCTCATTGATCTGCTAATAATGAGGACACTGAGCTGCCACTGGTGATGTTTGAAGACTTGCTTACAGCAGAAGAGATATCAGACCATTCAAGGCAGGCAAATATTTTAATATTCCAAAAGGGGAGGAAGGTAGATTTTGTACAGTTAGGGAGCTCTGAATTGATCTGGGACAAGAATCTGGAACAGATTATTTTTTTAAATGTTTTGATGTTCTCTTTTGTATAAGAAAGTTTTTGTGTTATATGTACATAATACATCATATTATTTGAATTTGCCTGAAAGAAACAGTGGAGGGATGTTAGAGAGAGAGAGAGAATATAAGTAGTTCCTTATAGGGATGGGAACTTGAGTGGGAAATAATTGTCTAATATTTTGTACTATTTGAATGTTAATATATTACCCATTGAAAAAATAAAATAAAATTTTAAGTTATTTTGTAGTCACTTGGATAAGTAAGCAGAGAACCAAAGATCCTTCAGGTTTAGTAAGAACGAGTCATGTCATATTAACATCATGTCCACCTTTGGGAAGGTTCCTGGGTAGGGAGCTGGGGGTAGTGGTGCAGTAGATCCAGTATGTGTGGATTTTGGCCAGTTGTTTGGATAAGGATGCTCATCAGAGATATGTGAGCAAGATGGATTGTCTAGGCTGGATGCTAATACAGTTAGGTGTTATTCTACTGGTTATAAAGGTTTCTGATCAATAGTTTGATATTAATCTGGAGGAAACTTTCTAAGAAAAAAGCACTGTGGGTTACCATTAGCTTTATACTACTTTACTCTTAATGAATAACTTGGTTAAAGAAATAGAAGAAACACATCATTTGTGTACCTAACATAAAGTTAGAAGATATAACAATTACATCGGGTGGTAGAAGCAGGATCCAAATGATCCTTACAAATTGGAGCAATGGATGATTCTAATGAGATGAAATAACAAGGTCAGGTCATATACTTTGGTTTTTATTTTATTTTAATCAACTTTACAAGCATAGTTCTTGGGAGACAGAGAGTAAAAGCAGCATGAGTTGAAAAAGACTTAGGTGTTTAAATGGCTGATTGATTCAATATGAACTTACAGTATGATGTGGCTGCCAAAAGAAAAAGAATGTAATTTTTATCTACATTAATAGAATTATAGAAGGTGATAATGCTTGTCTACTCTGCACGTGTCATACCAGGCCTGGAGTGTTTCATTTATTTCCTGGGGCCATTCTTATAAAAAGAATATGGCAAAGCAAAGTACATAAATGTGAGTGCAGCCAACATGGTTTTAAAACCATGTTGAAGAAAGTGGGGATGTTTAACACAGAGATGAGAAGATTCAGTCTAAATAATACTATTTGATCTGTTTAGAAAGTGAAAAAATAGACTAGACTTGCTAATTTTGCTCTAGAGAGGACAATCTAGAAAATTAGGAGGTGGAAGTTTCCAGTTGGATATAAGGAAGAACTAACTGTCCTATAGTGAGGGCTATAGATAGGCTGAGGGCCTAAGGAAGTGGTATTATTCTAAGAAAACAGCTTGTCAAAAGGCTGTAGTAGGTATTGAGATATGGGCTCCTGGTTATTCTATGTCAGTGCTACTCAAAGGATCTTTTTTCTTTTGCTTTTCTCCCTCTGTGTGTTTACTTTTTAAAAAATTGTATCCCCCCATACCCCTGCTTCTTGTTTACTTTTTTTGAGTGCATAAATTGAGATAAAATTCACATACCATAAATTCACTCTTTTAAAGCATATGGTCCAATGATTTTTAGTATATTCACAAGGTTGTACAACCATCACCGCTGTCTAATTGCAGAACACTTTTTTCATCACCCCAAGAGGAAACTTTCGACCTGTTAGCAGTCATTCCCCATTCCCCCTTTCTCCACCTCTCCCCAGTCCCTGGTAGCACTCATCCACTTTCTGTTGCATATTCTGGACATTTCATATACATGGACTCATATAATATGGGACCGCTAGTGTCTCACTTCTTTCACTTAGCATAATGCTTTCAAGGTTCATCTTTTTTGTAGCATGTATCACTACTTCATTTCTCATAATGGCTGTATGATATTCCATTGTATGAATATACCGCATTTTATTTATCCATTCATCAGTTGATTGACATGTGGGTTGTTTTCACTTTTTTGGCTATTATGAATAATGCTGTTATGAACATTTATGTACAAATTTTTGTGTGGACATCATAATTTCACTTCTTGGGTATACATACAGGAGTGAAATATCTGGGTCATATGGTAAGTACTTTTTGAGAAATTGTCAAATTGTTTTGTCAGCTACATCATTTTATTTTGCTACTAGCAATGTATGAGGGTTCCAATTTCCACATCTTCACCAATTTTTTTTATTATTTGTTTTTTTTTTTTTTTTTTTTTTTTTTTTTTTTTTATTTATTTTTTTTTTTTTTTAATTTTTTTTTATTATTTGTTTTTGATTATAGCCATCCTAGTGGGTGTGAAGTGGTATCTCATTGTGGTTTTGATGTGCATTTCCTTAACGATTGATGATGTTGAGCATCTCTTCCTGTGCTTATCAGCCATTTGTATATGTTCTTTGGGAAAATGTCTGTCTATTCAGGTTCTTTGCCAATTTTTACATTGAGTTGTTTGTCTTTTTTGTTGTTGAGTTGTAAGGTTCTTTACATATTATGAATACTAAATTCTTATCAGATGTATGACTTGTAAATATTTCCCATTCTGTGTGTTGATGGCTTTTGACTTTCTTAGTAGTATTATTTGAAACACAAATGTTTTGGGCCAGCCACTGGCTCACTCGGGAGAGTGTGGTGCTGGTAACACTAAGGCCACGGGTTCGGATCCCATATAGGGATAGCCAGTTGGCTCACAAGGTGAGCATGGTGCTGACAACACCAAGTCAAGGGTTAAGATCCCCTTACCGGTCATCTTTAAAAAAAAAAGAAAAAAGAAACACAAATGTTTTTAATTTTGATGAAGTGTAACTTGTTTACTTTTTTCTTGATTGCTTGTGTTTTGGGTATCGCATCTAAGAACTGATTGCCTTATCCAAGGTCACAAAGAATTGCACATGTTTTCTTTGAGGAATTTTTAGGTTTTTGATTGATTTTGAATTAATTTTTGTACATGGTGTGAAGTAGGGGTCCAAATTCATTCTTTTGCATGTGGATATCCACTTGTCCCAGCACCACTTTTTGAAAAGATCATTCTTTGCTCATTGAGTTATCTTGGCTCCCTTGTAAAAAATCAGTGGGCTATAAATGTGTGGATGCTACTCACAGGAGCTACTCACAGGATTTTATGTCAGAATGTAAATCAATGATCTGCTTCTCTCACAGGTAAAATCTTCCTAACAAATAAACAAACAAAAAATTAGCTTAGTGATTTGATTAATTTATGTCCCAAAGCAAGCTCCTTATTTCCTTATCTCTGGACTGGCAACAGATTACTAACTAGCAGATGTTTGTACCATACTTTGAGTAACACTGCTCTAGATCCTTGCTCCTTTAAGTTCCCCTGACCAGTAGCATCGGTACACACTTGTTAGAAACTTAGAACCGTAGGTTCTGTCCCAGGGCTTCTAGATTAGAATCTGCTTTTTAACAGGATCCCTAGGTGATTTATATGCCTGTTAAAGTTTGAGCAGCACTGCTCTAGAATCAGACTCTAGATGACTTTAAAGATCTATTCAGTAAGTACAGGATTAACTAATGAGTAAAACTTGGGAAAGGGAAAATAAATGTGGGCATAGGGAAGAGAAAAATATCTGGGACTTCGTACGTAGCAGAAGCTCAAAAGGGACTCCAATAGAACTCCAGGGCCAGCCTAGATCTCAAAGTGTTTTTGTTTTTATTTTTCACTACTGCACTACTTGATAGTTTTTGTTTGCCTGTGAGTAACTCCTCTTCAAGAGAGTTATAAAGGAAATTTAGGGTTACAGAGAGAAGAGGGAAGGGAATAGTAAAGCAGAAGACTATTACAAAGCAACTTTAGGAGAAATAAACTAATTCCAGGCCTTAGAACTGCTTTCCTTCATATTTAAGTTAAAAAGAAGCAGGAATTTGCTTAAGAGGATCTGTTGAACTATAGCGTGATTCCAGAAGTAGGCAGCAATAGTGCTCTGAGTCATAAAATCAGAAAGTATTGAATATTTGAAAGGATGGTCAAAGCAGGTGAAAATAGTTCTTTGGCAACTTACAGTCTGCAAATGCAAGCACTATCAGCATCACATATCATGCTGAAATTCCAAGGAAGGGTAGACTGAGCAAATGATATATAGGAAAATTGGTTTGTATACAATGCTCCTTTTTACAATTTTGAGGTGAATTACATGTTATTTATATGCTACTTAGAATGCTGTCTGTTTTCTTGGACATAAATGTAAAGGTTTTCATATATATACTTGGGAATTGAGTACTCAATTTTCCACAGAAGGCCTTAACTAAGAACTTCCTGTCACAGGAATTTTGTGGCTAGGGATAGTATACTGTTCTGCGCTACAAGCACCGTTAATTAGGACCCCAAATCTATAGGCTCTGGGTTGAAGGCCTGGTTTTCAAAAATGGTAGCTTTCGCGTGTATTATGAAAAAGGCTTTTTTCAGTGCTTCAAGCAGTTAAATATAAAAGTTATAAGCTAACTACAAGCCATTTTAAATACCTATTTAATGAAGCAATCTTCTAATAACAGTTTACCAGCTCTTTATTAATGTTATTTAATGTTAATTAAAAAATAAAGTTTAAAATGACAACACAAACTCTTTAGACTTATCACTGCTTAAATCATGTAGTAGGAACTGATCTGATCTGTAGTTAACTGAACATTCCCCACTGTCCTGAAAATCAGGTCTTGACTTATATTTATCATATAGACTTTTATCACAATTCTCCAAATAATAGCATCTTCCCCACATCTTCCCTTTTCCTGAATAAGCATGCGGTTTGAGGTGCTCCCCCTGTGGGTTCCATCCCATATCTCTATGTCCCCTTTTGTACTGCAAGCCTGGGGCTGGTCTTTTAACTAAAGCCAGAGGAAAGCTTGGGTACTTCTTGCCTGTTGCTGCTGTGAATTGGGCAGGAGCTGCTGCCAGTATACCCTAAGGGCAAGTCACTCTCAATTTGCAGTAAGATTTTTCTCTTGACCTTTTCTACATTTCACAGCCATTCAAACAGATCTTCTCCATCAGAGTTATAAACTAGTGGAGTTTTACTCTAAAATCTGAGATGTGGCTGGATCATCAGATTATTAAAGGTAAATGCCATTGTCTCCCACCAAAGAGAGGGATCTTTTCTGCTTGGAGATATCTCAGGATCTCTGCAGGAGACAAAATGAACAGGAATTTGGACTTGAACTGTTTAACAAACATCTTGGCAAACTGTTCTAGGGTGCCATCTGGAGATGTTAATTATCCAGTTTTGGTCCTCTAATAGCTGTTGACCTTCTCTTGGCTCTACCAAAAAAAAATTTTTTTTCCCTTCCAGATGCTTTATTATTCCACTTGGGGTGAGACAAACTCAGAGGTAGTGTAGCTGATTCTTTTTCATGGTTAAATGTAGAGACAGTAGTCTCTCATTCCTTTTTGCGGACATATGGAGGACAGGATCTGCTTTATTTGGGATGTAAAGAACTTCTCTCTAGTCCTTCCTACTCCCAGGACTGTGTAAATGCAAACAAGTTCTAGAAGGGTTGGTTAATGATGGCACAGAAAAGCAGAGGGTAGAATAGGCCTCTAAAACATAAACCCTGAAATCGCTTTTTGTTTTGGAAAAATGTGAATTCTAGAGACTGCTTACAGCCTCATCATCTCCCTTATCTGTTATCCAAAGCATATGGTTCTAAGCCTTTTATTTTTCTTATCAAGCTTCTCATTTCTGTACACATCGAAGATGGCTTTGCTTTCTACCAAAATAAAGCAATGGATCTGAACTCACTCAAATTCCTTTTTTCTTTAGCCTTAAACCAGTGTGCACATCCATGTCTACTTCCTGCTTGCCTGGAAAAAAAAAATGTCACTCTAAGACCAGTCCCTTTAACAGTACTCTTAACACCCCCCCCCCTTTTACCTAAATGACTTTGTTCCATCAATTTTCCTAGTCCTCTCCAGTATCTCAAAGCTTTATTCTCCTGGCCCCCGTTACTCTTTGGTGCTCAATTTTCTTTCAGCCTAAAAACTCCTTCTCTCAATGCTGCTCCTTTCTTAAGCACTAATGTTCTGAAAGAGTAATCTGTAGTTACTGGGTCTACTTGCTCAACTTTCTTTGCAAGTCCAGTTCCATTCTTACCTCCATCCCATCCCTTCTTCCAAACTACATTCACTGAGTCTCCAGTGACTTCCAACTCCAGTGGTCCCCTTTGTTTATATTTTTTGAGGGTTTACCTCCTTTTGTCTACCATTTCTGAGGCAATAGTTGTTCTTAATTTGTCACTCAGGAAAATTCTAATGAGTTTTGACTTTGATGCTCAGGGTTCAGGTTGTTTACTTGATACTGTGAGACAGCTTCTTATTTTGGTATGTAATTTCAGATTAAAAGAGACTTTATCACTTTAAACAGCTGAATCTCCAGTTGGGTGATGGTAGTTTCTGTTCTTATGGTCCAAACTGCCAACCCTGTATGGTGGCTCTCATAGAACTACGTATTTTCCACTCCTTCCCCCTGACATTTTAAAACAAAAGTAAAATAATTTAGTAAAACTAGTTAAAAGAAATCTTACCTTGTATTTGTGTAAAAATCTTGTGCCAACCTTGCTCACTTTTTCCTCCTCCAACTTAGTTCTTAATAACCTTGGATTTTGAAAGTCAGCATTAGGAAGATTTGCCTCTATGGACATTGAAATGGCTATACCAAGGTGTGAAGCAATTTCCAGTGCCTAAATGGGTCCCAACACCTGGAAAGTGCTCAATAAATATTTGCTGGATGAATGAATTCCACAAGTAGCCCTGAGAGATCACATGGAATTCCAGCTAAAGAGCTGGAAACATGCCCCATCTTATACCCCAGTTTGTTGGCTTGAAAAGTTTAGTTATGAGCAAAGTGCTTAGGTCTGGGTACTATTGTGGTCCCTTCAAAACTTTGTAAAGCAGTCATTCTCTTCATATTTCCTAAAGGGAGAAAAACAGTATCAACCATTTAAAAGTCAAGTTAAATTCACTTTTGCTCCTATGATCAAGAAAAACTTTAATTTTATTTTTCTGAATTAAAACTTCACATATTTAAATAGTTCATGCCATCACTCTCCTCTTTACCCCTTTGCAGTGTTTCTGGAGAGAGGAGTCTTTGCTTCTGGCTTACGTGGAGCACTGATGTAGTGAGCAAGTAGGCACTGTGTGTGCATTTTACTCCAGAATTTAGGTTCTGGAGAGTGCTGTGGTTTAGTAAGGTTATGGAATTGCTATTGAAGATATGGTCGTGAATCTCAGAGACCCCTGGAAAACCTGTTCATCATCCTGTTCCTTAGTCTTCTCAATGCTGGTAGTGTCGTCTCTGTGTATTTAAATTATCTGTGCTAGTGGATCTGACTGGCTAATTCTGTCCCTATTGGCATCTGTGATTGATGATATATTTCTCAACTCTTGTTTACAGAGGGACCTGTCAGGGCACAAGAACATTGTGGGTTACATTGATTCTAGTATCAACAATGTGAGTAGCGGTGATGTATGGGAAGTTCTCATTCTGATGGACTTCTGTAGAGGTATGTATATGAACCATACCCTTAAGCTCTCATTTCTCTAGCATTTTGATCATCAAGGGCATGGGGGTCATTTCATTTAATGTGCACTGCACCCTAAAGTATGTTCTGGTTTTACAGATGGGAAAACTAAAAGGGTAAAAGATATAGAGTCTGCTGTCAACTCTTGGTTATTCTTATAATGGCTAGGAGGAGTGGCAGAAACAATTGAAAGTGATGGATAATATAAAACTCCATTTTTGTTAAGTTTAGGAAGGTTTGGTGACTGTATATAAATGAAAAAATAAGAGATTGAGAATCAATGTGTTCTTTGTGATGCTTTGAAACAAATGATGAAGATACATAATAAAGACCCAACTCCAGATGGACTCAAGAAATAAAGCAGCTTCCCCACTCCCTCACTCGTGTGTTCTCTTTCACACTCACATCACCGTCTTTGTGTAATGGGATAAAAGAATCCTTTTTGTCTAATGGAAATGACCTTTCCATCCTTGCTCTAGAGCTGTAATTATTAAGAAGGCTGTATGCAAATGATGCTGCTATTAACAGTGGAGTTAAGTAGTTGAAAGCTTAAAGTTTCAAATAACATTTATCTTGGGAAATCCAGACTAACATGAATTTATTCAGAGTCTTCTGCATTTCATACAACCATAGTTTGGAGGTTTAGGTTTTTTGGCCTAAGAAGCTGTCACTTACAAGCTAGGGTCATTGTCTTACTGTTTTATGCCCTGTTTTGTAACCACCCTTAGTTCCACTAACGTTTTTCCTGCCGTTAAATACTGTCCATAAATTAAATATGTGTTAATCCAAAAAATCCCCCCAAATTAACCAGTATTTTCTACTTTCATTGTGTTAACTGTTAACCTGATTTTGTAAAATGCTATCAAATTTAAAAATGACAGTTTGTTTCCTCCTGCGCTTTCTTTTTTGGATAGTAAAATCTTTAGGGACCAGGAAGTAGGAACATCCCAGGGAACTGGATAATTTTGTAAGTGAGGCTATCAATCTTTTGGTCATAGAGATTAAATGTTGGTATAGCATTTCCACAGGCCAAGCAGTAAGTAATAAAGACAGAGAGACCAACCTGTTTCTAGAGTACAGACTCTAAAGCTATCCTCTTCCTGCCCACTGGGTCTATTGTGCCATCTGGTTCTTACTAGAAGATAAGGCAGGTTGAGCCTGTGGTCTCATCTCATACATAACAGGGTCAGTGTAACCTGGCAACTACAGCAGGACCATATTTTCAGTTCTACTACCAATCATGAAGACATAAAGAGGGCAGTTCATGGCTGGGGTGCTTTATAAAATTAAGAAACTGTTTTTGACGTGTTTGAGAAGGGACTGGATTGTAAGAAAATAAATCCTGGGTTTTAATCCTGGCTTGGACAATTCTGTTACCTTCGTTTAGGCTGCTTCTCTTTGGACAGCCATTCATTTTCTTGGTCTAAGTGACAAGTCTGAATGTTTATAACCTCTCCTTTGCTCTGCACCCCTCTCAGGAGGCCAGGTGGTAAACCTGATGAACCAGCGCCTGCAAACAGGTTTTACAGAGAATGAAGTGCTTCAGATATTTTGTGATACCTGTGAAGCTGTTGCCCGTCTGCATCAATGCAAAACTCCTATTATCCACCGTGACCTGAAGGTAACAGACCACACTGTTTCATTAAGTGCGTTCTTACTGAGTATTTTCTGTCTGCCCCGGGGATGTGAGAGCATTTTAAGGCATGGTCCCTTAATTCTAAGCTTACACTCTGCCTGGAGGAAGAAAATACAGAGGAAAAGTACAGTACAGGTATCTATTTTATTACTTAACTAGCCTCTGGAAATTCTTTATAATTATCAAATGCCTGAACCCATGTTTTTTTAATTTTTCCTGATATACCCCCAAATTCACTTTTCCAAGGTCATAAAAAGTAATATGCTAATTTAAATAGTTTGTAAACAAAAATGCTTCATTTTTAAAGTCTATTTCATATTTTGCAAAATCCATTAATTATTTTAAAAATTTGCCTACTAATTACCATCACCTTGCACCGTGCCTTTCATATTTTTGTCACTTGACAATGTTTGTTGAATGGAGTTGGCACCTGGTTAGGATTCAGCTTAGCATTTATTGAGCACCAACTATATGCCATGTACTTTACTATACTTTATGTACTCTGAGTCTTTGGAGAAAGACATTCTTCATTATATTTTATAGTTATGGAAACTGAGGAGCAGAGAGTTTATATGATTTGCCCAGGGACATATAACTAGGAAGGAGCACTACCACAATTCGAATACAGCTCTTCTGATTGTAAATTACAATTTCTTTTCATAATACCTGTATTTCAAGAAACTTGCTACATGGCAAATAACTTGGATCAGTATCCCCTAGTGTGCTTATTAAATGCAGAATACTAGTTTCCATTGGAATCTGTTGGGCTAGAATTTTGGCGATGATGTCAGGAAGGCCCAGGAATTCATATCTTAATAAGCACCCTAGCTGGTTTTTGTATACTCTAAAGTTTGAAGATCACAGCAGCATACTTACATTTCTAGATATAATTCACATACCATAAAATTCACCTAAGTTATTTGCCATGTAGCAAGTTTCTTGAAACACAGGTATAATGAAAAGAAATTGTAAAATTCAGTAGTTTTTAGTACATTTACAAAGCTTTGCAACCAACAGCATTATCTAATTCTAGAATATTTCATCATTCCCAAAAGAAACATTGTATCTGTTAGCAATCATTTCTTCCACTTACACTAGCCCCTGGCAACCACTAATCTACTTTCTGTCTCCATGTATTTTAATGTTTTGGACATTTCATATAAATGGGGTCATATAATATGTGACTTCTTGTGTCTGACTTTTTTTACTTAACATAATATTTTCAAGGTTTGTCCACGTTTAGCTTATATCAGTACTTAATTTTCATGGCTGCATAATATTCCATTGTATGGATGTACCACATTTTGTTTATCCCTTTATTCATTAATGGACATTTGAGTTGTTTCCACTTTTTGGCTATTAGGAATAATGCTGCTATGAACATTTGTATACCAGTTTTTGTGTGGACGTATGTTTTGAATTCACTTAGGCATATATCTAGGGGTGGAATTGCTGGGTCATATGGTAACTCTTTAACTTCCTGAGGAGCCTTCAAACTGTTTTCCAAAGTGGCTACACTATTTTACATCTATCAGCAATATATGAGGGTTCCAATTTCTCTACATTCTTATCAACGCTTGTTATTGTCCTTTTTTATTTTAGCCATCCTAGTGGGAATGAAGTGGTGCATACTGGCATTTCTGTACTAAGGTAGTTAGGTTATAGGAAGATAGGTATATACCTCCAAAAGCCTAAGGTAGCCTTCTCCAGTGTACCTCTGCCCATAGTCAGTCTTTTTTCTGAGTAGAAAAAGGAGAACGTATCTTGGTAAATATTTATTATGAGCCTAGCATAGTACAAGTACATAATTCTGTGGTGATGGTAAAGATATAACATGGTTCCTACCATCAAGATGTTGAAAGTGTTATTGGTAAACAGATATAAATGAAATAGACTTGAAACAGAAATAGGTGAAATACAAAACTGTATAGAAGAAGTTGATAAATAGAAGAGAATCAAGTAGCTTAATGTATGGTCAAATAGTGGGATCAAATAATGGTGGTTGGAATTTTCTGGAAAAATGTAGTTTCAGATGACTGATGGGATTTGGGTAGTCACAGAGATGATAAAGAACATTCCAGGCAGAGAGCAGAGCCAAAGGGCTGCCTATAGAAGGGAACAGCAGAGTTCTTACACATGGAGAGAAGGAGGTAAAGGCCAGTGCATAGCCAGTTACAGGTAAGGCTAGAGTGACTGCAGCCACCACTCTGAATACATATTGATACTTTATTCCTAGCTGCCTTTAACAATGAGTGAAATTCTTGGTTAAATACTGTTAGCATGTATTTCAAAATAGACAGTGGTACCAAAACTTAAGAACCTGACCTCTATCCCTACTGTCTGCTTTGGAGAAGAGTTTGTGAGGGGTACAGGAATAGGGGAGAAGTGTGGCTGGTGGGCACTGCTTCTGTGACCCGTGTGGCCTTGGGCCTTGGGCCTCTCCATAGCCCTGTTCTTGCCCCCATGTCAAATAGGGCTGGATTTCATTGAACTGTGATTCTGCAGCACTGTATGACTGATAGTGACAGAATTGTAAGTGTGGTGAGAAATGAGCATAGGCAGCTTCCTCCATGTTGTCAGATGCAAAGGACATTTTTCAGTCCCTGTCTTATTCTTCCCATGGCTTCTGGCTACTTTGTGACTGTCTCCTTTCTTGTCCTCTGTGACAGCGTGTTCTTCCTAGCTCCTCCTTCCCAGGCTCTGTGGCTTGCTCCTCAATTCACTTAGCCTCTCTGAGCTCCAGCTTCCTCATCTGTAAAGTGGAGATCACATGCCTGCTTTGTTAGGGTTGTGGTAAGGTTGAATGAGAGAGCATGCCAGTCTCTAGGCACTTCCCTACACAGCAAATGCTTGAAAGGGCACAGAGGTGAGAGCAAGAGGGAGGCAGAGAGAGCCATAGAGGACCCTTTAAGAGAGTGCTATTCCCGTGTTCTTAAAGAAAGTCTTCCTTTATTTTACTTTTTAAACATTTATTGGATTAAGTGAAGCCTAAGTGATAATAATTTCATACCAGTAAATAATACCTACCCAGTTCACATATTTCCATGGTAGTAATGTCCTGTGATGTTCATAGTGCTACTGAGAGGCATTTGGTCAGGATTACACAGTGATGGGACCTGAGGTGCAGAGCTCAGTGTCTTGCTGGGGTACATAGGGCAGGTCTATGGTAGGACTAAGGCAGCAGGGCTCAGACTCTTCCTTCACTGCACTGAACAGCTGCAAGGTATTTCAGCAGGGGAGTGTGGAGCAAGCTGGAGTCCCAGGGGGAGGCAGCTGCATAAGCAAGAGGTGGCCCTGCTCTGTTCCCCAGCCTGCTGTCAGCGCTCCTAGGGGGAAGCAGTGCAATGCTGGGGTTTGCTGCTGTTTGCTCATGATGGTTCAGGAGACTGGCTATGTTTCCCTTTCTACTCTACCTTGGAAATAGGGAACAAAAATAAGGACTTGTGGAAGGAGACCTCAATTGTGGTGCCATTGTTTTTACTCGTATCCTGGTGGTTTTGATTGAAGCTTTCTAAAACTCCCCAAATCTTACACTTAGTGCCATCTAGATGCTTTCATTTAGCACATAAGAGTGTGTTGATTTCTACTAGTACCTGCATGGTGGGCAGTGACATTCACCTGCTGCTCCCCATACCTCCTGTTTCCCCTGGCCCTGTCATTGCATTACATGGTTTCAGCCACTCTGAGCTCCATGTCACTGCTGGAACCAGCCACCGCAGTCCTAGTGGTAGCCAGGCCAAGAAGTTCATTTTCCTGTTGGCCAGAGGAAGTGCTGGTTGCTTCTCTGTGAGCAGGATTTCCATTTGGTGAGGAGGCAGCACTGTGAATAGTGAATGTGGGACATGGGAAAGAGCATGGGCCAGGCCTGACATGGGCCTCGTTGAGCCCCTGTGTCTGGGTCTGCTCGCTCATGTGCAGAACTGAGGAAAGCTCCTCTTGCTCTGCCTACCACATATAAGGCCTTTCTTTCCAAATACATAGAGGAAATAAGCCGAAAGCAGCCCCTATCCTTACATAGCTTATATTCTAAAAATAACCATAACAGAAGTACTGTTCTATATTGAAGGGCTCTCCTCAAATACATTATTTAAACCCTTCAATTATTTCCCCCATTTATTATTTTCATCTCTCTGAAGAAAGATAAAGATCATTATTGCAGATCATGGGGTCATAGATCTGGGAATGTCACCCAAGCCAGCCCTCTCCTTTACCAGTGAGGAAACCTTAGCACAGAAAGGCTGTATAACCTGCACAGCTAATTAAGTGATCAAACCAGAGTTAAGACCAAGGTTTTTCACTACTATTTTGGGGATTTCATTTATTTTGTTTTGTTACAGCATAGCATGCTATCTGTCCAAGCACTTAAGAAAGGGTAAGAAAGCGTTAAGGCTTAACAAGCACATTCATGATGAAAAAGTCATAGATGTTTCCTTTTTTGTCAGAAAAGAGATTTTGACCTCATGAAGTATAATAGGATGAAGATTCTTGTCCCATTTTTAGAAACACAGGTTTGAAAATCTGTATTCATGTTTTTCATGTAGTTTTCAGTACAGGTTTTCCAGTAGTAATACATTCTCTGACTGAAATGCCTAAATATCATACCTGTTTGGAATAATATTGAGATGCAGAGGTCAAAAGGAGGTGACTTTCCAGATCTTTTAGCTAAAGCTGTAATTGGAGTTTGGGAGTGACAACTTGAATAGTCCCCTGAAATTGATAGGTTGGGAAATATGGTGGGCAGCATCAAACTCTTAAAGAACTGAAAGATTTGAGGATTGTGAGCAATGATAACCAATCTTAGCCTTACATCCTAAGGACTTTGCCAAAAACAAAGTCACTATGCAAATTCTCAGAGGCTTTCAGAAAATGGTGTATCAGTATCCACTTGTTCCTCTACTTTACTAATCTTGTTTCATCTGTCCCCACCCACCCCTTTCTGTCCCTACTGGCCTTACCCTAGACCCAGCCCCAGTCATCTCACACGTAGACCATTGCACCTGCCCTCACTGTCTTTCTTCTCTTGTTCTCCCTCTTCTTTTGCCAAGCTAATCTTCCTAAAATGGCTGTTTTCATGTGCTGCTGATCTGTTAAAAATGCTGAATGGCTCCTGAGTGGCTGTCCCCAGTCTGCCTCCATCTGCTTCTGCGGTCCTTGCTCCTTCTGCTCCCTTCTTTTTTGCCAGTCTAAACTGTTCATGCTCCTTAGGCGCATAAAGCACATTAGTGCAGTAGGTGAGGGTGTGGTCTGAGCAGTCAGGCAGCCTGAGCCCAAATCCTGCCCCTCCAGCCTTGTTACCTCAGGTAAATTAAGTGACTCCTCTGGCCTCCCTTTTCTCATCTGTTAAGGGGGCCAATAAGGTTTTGTAAGGATTACATGAAATGTTATAGGTAAAAGTGCATGGAGCAGTGTCTGGCACTTAGTAAGTACTGTTAGCTACTTATACCAGCATTGTTATTATCACACTTGCCTCTGTGCTTTGTTCCTGTTATTAATTCCACTTATCTAATTCCTTTACTTCCTCTATGGCCCTCGCAGTATCTCATCTCCCCTTCCCTGACAGCGCTTGCTTATAATCTGTCTCGTCCCATGTTTTCAGCTTTCTTTGCGTTATCAGTGCCAAGCATAGTGCTGGTCCAGACACAGTGGCATCCTCAATGCCTCTGTCACTTTAAGCACACTCCCACCTCAGGGCCTTTGTGCTGACTGTTTTCTGCTTGGAATGCTCTTCCCCCAGGTGGTCCATGGCTGCTCCTTCATTCAGATCTCTGCTTTGCACATCAAAGACCCTCCCTGACTGTGCTGTTTAAAATAGTATCTTTCTTCACCTTATGTATATTAACCTGCTGGCTTTTTTTCATAACATTTATCATTACCAGCCAATTATAATTATTTTCTCACTATCCTCAGTTGGACTCTAAGATTCATGAGTATGAACTTTGTTTTATCTACAGCATTATATCCCTAGCATTATATCCCTAGAACCTAGAAAAGTGCTTGGCATGTAGTAGGAGTTCAAACGTGTTTCTTTCATAAATGAATGCTAATGACAATCTTACATTTGTATAGGGAGATTTACAGTTTGCTTTCACATACATTCTCTTCCTTGCTTCCTACCAACAGTGATGGAAATATTATCAGCTTCTCTTTGCAAATGAGAAATCAAGCAAAAGAGGCCTAAAGCCTTGGCCAAGGTCAAACATCTTATATAGTCTCTGAGGTCTTCTGTTCCCTAAGCCCAGTGTCGTTGCCACGCACTATTCTTTGTGTTAAGTGCTTTGGTGGTGGTGGTGGTGACGGAGGGCAGCAACAGCGGCCAGCTTGGCCTTGGAGGATTTCACAGGAGTTACAAACCACAGGGATAGACTGAGGGGGGTGGAGAATGCAGCACCTGCTACAGTGGCTGAGCCAAGTGATTTCACCTTCCTAATCGTGTTTGATCCTCCCAGCAAACTTGCAGAGTATCTAGAGCAGGGGTTACTGTTCTTATCAGGCCAACAATGTGCCTCATCTTTGTTCTCTCCTCTGTCTATTTTATCCTCTCCTTTGTCTTTTTGCTTCTCCCCAACAGTGATTTAGTTCCTATACCTACCTTGTTTGTGTTTTGATGTGAATTAACTTTTAAGTTTTCTACATGTACATTCCAGCATTAGAAGTACAGAAACTGACTGGGAAAGGGAGTGCACACATACATGGTATCACATGAGCCCTGTAAGCTGCACGAGGTCAGGGAGGGAGATTGTTTCTGAATGACACTGAATAAGTAATTTCATCAGCAACATTTAAGGGTCACTGGTGTGTGTACAGTACCAGACTAGGTGTCATGGGAGATACACAGGCATACTACAGTGTCCTGCCCTCAAAGCTTTTGTACTCTACTTGGCAAGGCAAGCATGAATATGTAAGAAGTAAAATACCAACCCACATTAGAAGAAATATTGCAGAATTCTAAATGATTATCAGTGATTGTTATAGACCAAAGGTTGGCAAACTTTTCTTTTCTTTTCTTTTCTTTTTTTCTTGGTGATTGACCAGTACAGGGATCAAACCCTGGACTTTGGGGCAAACTTTTTCTGCAAAGGGCCAGATACTAAATATTTTAGGCTTGTTGGCCATACAGTCTCTGTCACAACTTCTCAACTCTGCTGTTGAAACTCAAAAGCAACCGTGGAGTATACAATAAGTAACCAACGGGCATGGCTTGATTTGGCCTGAAGGCCTTTGCCTACCCTTTCTCCAGTAAGTTCTGTAGATTTTGTAGTTGGTCGTGGAAGGTTTTACTGAGGAGTTAGGAATTGAGCAAGGTCTTTAATACCAACTAGGATTTGACTAGTGGAGAGTAAGCAATTGAATAAAAGGACAAATTAGGCGACATGAGGAATGCTTAGGAGACATTGGACAAACCAGCCTGGTGAGTGTTTATACACTTGGCTCCTCATTGACTAGATGTCTTTTATAAGGGTATTTCTGAACATAAAGAACTAAGCTTGTATCCAATGCTCTGGGCAAGTATAAAGTCACCACCCCAACTGCAGTTGGAGAGTGGGGTTGGGGGGCCTTGAGTAATTGCTCTGCTTCTAAGCTGCTTCCTCCCCTGGTAGAAATGTAATTACTTGTCCTCTTAGGTTCACTGCCAGATCTACCACCTATTAGCTGTGTGACATTTAGCAAGTGACTTACTCTGTGCCCATAAAACAGGGATAGTAATGATGTCGTTATGAGCATTTAATGGGATAATCCATGTAAAGTGCTGAGTACAGTAGAACTAGCAATAGTAAAAGCTCAGTAAGTGATGGCTGTTATTTTTATAACCTCTAAATTAGATTGAAGACATTTGTGTTGCTTTGTTGCAATTATTTTAGATTCCTAACGTGAGTATATGCTGAAGATAACTCGACTATTTCACTTTGTATAAATAGATTAAACTGATGAGCTTTTTAAAAAGATTTAGAAGGTGGGAATATTTTTCTGCGTTAGTCTTATCTCAAGGGACCAAATCCCTCCTAATCATTCTTAATTCATAATTCTTTGATTAAGAATTCTTAATCATAAGAGCATATCTGCTCAGGTTGATGGCCATAGTTCACACTGCCTGAGAATCCCAAGGTAAAAATTTTAGATTAAAATGATTCCAGGTTTGTAGTGCCCCCAGGTGCACCAGCAAATCCACTCTGAAAGAACAGACTTTAAACCCAGGTCTCAAAGACTTCCTACAGATGAACTTCCAGTGAATATGAGTTAATAACAAGAGCAAAACCCCTCACTATAATACCATGAGTGAAGTTCAGTAGGAATAAGAAATAATAAACTGCAGAATTGTTTTGCAGCAGAGACATCAGATGTTGGACTTAGCAGATAAAGACTATAAAATGTTAATGTAATTTTTAAAAGAATTAAAAGCATGGAAGAAGAGATAATTGTAATTGACCAAATATTTTTTAAAGAATCGGTAATAGTAGTAGGGCCTGGGTATTGGCTGGCTCCTGGTCTTGCATCTGAAAGAGCAGTGCTCTTTCACGTGCAGACACACACACACACAGAGTTTTCTGAGTGTTTCTATTTTTTTGGTTTGTTCCATTCAACAAACATTTTCTGTACCAAGCACTATGTTAGGCACTGGGTAGAGAAGACTACAGATATGGTTAAGAGATGATGCTTGTCTTTAAGGAGCTTATAGTCTACTCTTGCCTTTGTTTTCCAAAGGTGATCAGTCTTTGGAAGGCTGAAGACAAAAGACAATGGAGACTTCAGTCTTATTGGCCTAACAAGATTTTTTGGCTACCATTTTACTGCCCACGCATAGCCAGGTCTGTCCACCAGCATACCAGTCAGCTCAATTCACCTGTACTAAAAATTAATTAGTACATCTCGAGTACATAGTGCCCACTATTTTGGAGTTGTTACTTCATTGGTAGACTTTTTTGATAACAGGGATTTCTTTAGTTTTTGGTCTTTGTAAGCTCCCTGCTACCTAGAACTTCTAACTCACTGCCCAAAGAATTCATTTAAAAAATTAGGATAATATTTGAACAGGGAAACTGCCTCAGGCATTTTATCACTTAAGTAAAATATTAAAAAATATTAATTCTTAAAATCATAACCTAGTGTAGTAAAGACATTGATATATGTACTCATAGGTCCAAGTGAAGTAATCAGCATCATGGAAGAATGAAATACTGAAAGAAAATGGGGGAGTGATATTGGTCTCAGTGGGGGCCTGAGGAAACCTTCAAAAAGGAGGTGGCATTTGAATTGGGTTTTGAAAAGTGACTGGGATTTTGATAGTTGGAAAAGAGGTGGGGATCATGGGGAGCATCCTTGAATGAAAGAAGAGCAATAACGAAGGAACAGAGGCATGAAAGTATGAGGACTGTTTCTGCAGAAGTGAGAAGTGTCTCTGGAAACCTAGAAAAATGGGACTTCCCCCACTATGGAGTTTCTTCACCACCCTCATTTTACCCTGTTACTGTGCATTTCATTTTATTCCACTCGGGATGCCCCCTGTTGAGATACTTGAAGGGGAATAACTTCCTTGTGCACATTAATGAGATTGTCTGAAATAAAACATTTTATTTATGTGACTGTGAAACCAAATTTTCACATGCATTACTAAATGATATCTTGAATGGGTGGTTGGGGAATGTTTTTCAGGTTGAAAATATCCTCTTACATGACCGAGGCCACTATGTCTTGTGTGATTTCGGAAGCGCCACCAACAAATTCCAGAATCCACAAACTGAGGGAGTCAATGCAGTAGAAGATGAGATTAAGAAGTAAGCTTTTCCTCCTTTCTTGGAGTTTTGTCCATTAACAAGTCTACTTTCAGTTTATGGATGAGAAGGTCAGGGCGGGGAGAGAATGGTTCTAGTCAGTTGTCCTTCACCTGAGAGCATCATATTCACAGTTGGGTTGTTTGACTTTAAGTGAAGGATAAGGAGGGTGTTCACAAGCATTGATCACAAGCAATCTACATAGTACTTTATCAATTTCTTATCATTGTATATAGATATTTTATGACATCATAAAAAGCTTATAGCCCCTAAAAAGCTTGGTGATGTACACACCATAAAAGTACTGTGATGTTTTTAAGTGTGATCACAACCATGACATTGTCAGTCAGACAGATGTGCATTTTACTGAAACCTTAATTGCTGCTTCCTTCCTGCTTATAAGGAGTCCACCTGCAGCCTGGCGGAATTAATGGTGAGTAGGATTACTGAAGTCTACAGATATTGAATCACTGACTTCTATGAGAAAAAGCTTCTTTAGATTTGTGACTCCAGTAAAAGCCTGACCCATTTTCCCCTCTTGTCCACCGTGTTGAGTTTTTCACAGGCAACAGCACTTACTGTTACTACTAATAAATCAGTAGTCTAGCCTGCACACTTATATCCTGATCCTCTCTCTCCTTTCGTGCATCACCCCAGGCAGCCAAGCCTGGGGAAGAAGAATTCTGGTCCAAGGCCGTGATGGACATCTACACCAGTCCCATCTGGGATCTAGAGACAGACAGCACAAATCACGTGCTTGGTAACACCAAGACACTCACTTTGCGGATGTGCTTTACACGACTCTTTTCTTGAGCCAGAGATAAGAAAAAAGCTGTTGTTTCAGCCCTATTCCAGGAGCAAAGAGCAAGGGCTCTTGATCCCATCAACCTCCCACCCCAGCGCAGGGCCCACTTTCTAAGGTTCACAGCCAGTACTGCATGTGCTTTAAATATGTTGAGCCACATTCAAAGGGTTTACTATTTTAAAAAACAAATCAGCAAAATATATCAGACAAGGATTTATAGAAAATTTTATCATTTGAGGACCCATGAAAAGTTGTTTTTGGAGTTTATTTAGTGCATTAGTGTCTGGGTCCCCACATGACCTTAGATTAGAAGGACTGCTGCTAGAGGGCCATGGTGTGATGATATAATTGTATCAAGGACAGCCTTTCATTTTATCTGCACTAATATTTTCTACTCTCTTCTGCAGATTGCTCCCAGGAAATTGGATTCTATTAATCTAAAAATAAAAGTATTTCTGCTGCTCCTGGCTTTTAATTATAGCATTGACATATTTAACAAAAAATGAATCTCTTGATTGTAGATACACAACACTGTCCTATCGAGCACCAGAAATGGTCAACCTGTACAGTGGCAAAATCATCACTACGAAGGCAGATATTTGGGTAGGTGTCAACTAACCTATCCATACCTCAGATATCAGCAGTCTTGATTGTAAACTCCCAAGTTTAATGCAGACAGTTCTATAGCACAATGGCTGCTGTACCATGTCACTGTTTACTTATCCCTCAGGGTTGTTCTTGCTTGATGTGAGTGGACCAGCCACTGCTTCTTAAAGCATGACAAAGAATATTACTCTAGAGCTCTGTGAAAATTATTCAGGTGGTTTTCACAAATATATTACTAGTTCTTAAGAGAAAAACAGGTAAACTACTTGTTCTTTAGTAGAGCATGATTTGATAATAATGGTAGAAATACTATAATTCGGCTGATATTGTCATTGGGTTCTAAATTTAAGTTTCTAAGAGATTAATAATATGTAGTTTTTATCTGTTAGTAAATGTGGATGGGGCCGGTATCTCTCACTAGATCCATTTGCAGTTGTGTAAATAAACTACTAGTAGCAGTTTGCTTTCTTTATTTTTTTAGGCTCTTGGATGTTTGTTGTATAAATTATGCTACTTCACTTTGCCATTTGGGGAGAGTCAGGTGGCAATTTGTGATGGAAATTTCACAATTCCTGATAACTCTCGATATTCTCAAGATATGCACTGCCTAATTAGTAAGTATTGCAAGTTTCTAGTTACATGTTTTATCTCTAACACTAAGAATGAATTGGATTAGATTCAAGGAGCAATGGATTTGATGCATACATAAAGAATTAGTTGATAATGGTTGGGAATTTCAAGATAATGTAACTGTCTAGTTAGAGTGGTAGATCTTTTTGCTGGAAATCTAAACTCTGTTTCACACCTAAGCCAGCCGCACGGGCAGAAATCCTAACTGTGCTTTGAGCCGTATAGTACTGCTGTGTTCTATTGCAGTCTGTATGAAAGCTCTGGTACCAAAAGGAATTCAGCTGACTCATACCAAGCGATAAAAAATTCATCTTTAAAAAAAAAGAAAAGAAATTCGTCTTTGCAAAACTGGAAGCAGCTCAAGTGAAATTGATTGCAGTGCATTGGCTGGAATGAATACATAATTAAGACTATATAATTCCATGGAACCAGGTTTTTCCCCTCATTTAGGTTAATCACTGGATTTTGATAACCAGCATCTAAACTCAGTGCTTTGTTTAAAATAATCTTAAGATTCCCCACTCTTTCAAATCATCATAGCAAGCATATGTACTAACATTCATTAACCAGATAATAGAATAAGTAATCTTTGTGCAAGCCCCTGTACTAAAATTCTAAAGAAACAGAAGATTTTTATCATCTTTCCATATTGGTCAAGATATTTGGCATCTGAGTTTTAACCATTATACGTTATAAATCCTGAGCAACCCAGTTTGGGTACTGGGTGGGGATACACTGGAAAAAATAGAAGCAACAAATGTGGGGAGGAGCCTCTGACATTTGTTGGGTTCTACTTGTACCTCATTTAATTCTTAAAACTCTTTATATATTAAGCATAATTATCTATCCCTCTTATGCAAATGAGGAAATTGAAGCTGAGAAAGTATAGGTAACTTACCCAAATTAACATAGTCACAGCTTTTAAGTGACTGCCCAATCCATTCTGCCAGTTTTATCAATCAGCTTCTTCCACTTATCAAAAAAGGTATGTAAAGAATGGCATTTAGTGATTGTTGGATTGTTTTCAGAGTTAAAGCATTATACCTATACTAGAATTGGAGCTATGTAAGTGAGATTTGAAGGAACTATGGGAAAATGGCCAAATATGATTTTAGACAGGATTTTTTTGGTAATTTTTTTTTTTTTTTAACATTTGTGCAGTAAATTCACACTGGGAAAAACAACTCTTTATGAATGTCTATAACATTGACATCCTACCCAAACTATTTCAGTTTACAAACTATTTGAAGATTCTACTGTCACCTTAAACTCACAGGTCTAAAATAAAATTTATCATCATTGCACCACCTCCCTGCTTCACTTACTCCCAATACGAAGTGCCCCATCTTCTTTTCAGTTTTTCTCATGGTATCACCATTCAAGCTTAGATAAATGAAATTTAAGATTTTCTTCTGGATCTAGCTAGCAAGAGAGAGTGAAGAATTAGCCATTTCGTAAGCTGCATTAATTCTCTTTTTGGAGTTTCTCCTGTTTGCAGTTCATTCTCTTTATTCTCATCACTGTCACCATAGTATATATTGACCCTGCCAGCTAATGCCTGTACTATATTGGCCACAACCTTCTCTCTTCTGTCTTCAATCTATCCAACATACCCTTACCTCAAGAATAATCTTATAAAAACATCACCCTCTCATGTTCCTGCTGAGAACTTCAGCGGCTTGCCAGTGTTCTCAAAGTAGGGCCCAGATTCTCAGCATGGCATTTAAGGTCCTTCGTATTTGGTTCCATCTCACTCACCCATTCTCTCTCAACCCTGTCCTTCTGGTTCCTCTTGCCTTTCTTCAAGTCTTTCTTTGCTGAGGGTATTCTCTCACCTGGAATGTCTTTTTCTCTGCTTTCCCACTGACTGCCCTCAAGGACTAGCTTAAGTCCTCATGCAAGGCCTCACAAAGCTGCAAGCTCACTGATCTTTTCCGAACTTGGTGTCCAAATCGTTCATTTTATTACTAAAGCAATAAACTGCCTTGCATTGTCATTTGTATATATATGTGTGGGTTTGTGTTTTCTTAAGGATTTTTTTTTTCTTGAGGATTTTTCCAGCTTCAGAGATGGCAAGAAGCTTAAAAGACCTGCAAATAGACAGGTGATCTATAGATCACAGTAAAAGTAGATATGTGTATGTTACTTTGTAATGTCTTTTAAAACTGGCAACCAGCTAGTATCTCTAGGCAAAGAATAATTAAATTCATGAAGTTTGGGTTTTGGTTATAATTGTTAAGAATAATCATTTGTTTAGCAAGATAGTATGAACCAAGGAAGCCAGAAATAAGACCGTGTAACCTCCTGGGTATAGAATATGAAGGTGCTAACTTTCACATTGAGAGCCTGAGTATCTGTTGTGCAAGGCACAGAATATGAACTTCAAGTATCTTGTTTACAAATTCAAATACTTTATTTCCTTGTGGATATTAAATATTTAGGAAAATTAGAGCTTCCCCTTTCTGAGAGGGGAGGAAAAAGGATAATTGTTCTGTCT
Source organism: Cynocephalus volans (assembly GCF_027409185.1). Taxonomy (NCBI): domain Eukaryota; kingdom Metazoa; phylum Chordata; class Mammalia; order Dermoptera; family Cynocephalidae; genus Cynocephalus; species Cynocephalus volans. Next base: position 66,169,065 of record NC_084473.1, on the reverse strand, counting down.
GACTTTTTTGAGAAAAAAATTAAAAAACAACAAAACTTTGGTAGTAGAGAGAGGAAAAATTATGCTTCCTAGCTAATGTAGTAACTGTTAGGCTGTTATTAAATATGTTCACGTATGTTTGTCTTAGGGTATATGTTGGAACCAGACCCTGACAAAAGGCCAGATATTTACCAGGTCTCCTACTTCTCATTTAAACTACTCAAGAAAGAATGCCCGATCCCAAATGTACAGGTACGTGAGTGGTGCTTTTTAGGGGAAGTAAACATTATCAAATTGCCATTTTGAATTCCTGGGGTACTAATCAGCTGTTTAAATGAATGCAGATATCCTTTGCTTTATCTACTAGAGGGCATTCAAGCAAAGCTAACTGTGAAGCAATTGTTATAAAGAGAATTCCATTTCCCCATGGCATTTAATTATAAAACTGAGGCAACTACACTGAAAAAAAGATATACCCTACGGATTGAGTTGAAAATTTGGGGTGAAGATTGACCAACTTCATGTCTTGCCAGCTTTCACAGTTCACCAAGTGTCACATGCCTATTGTATTTAGAGGTGGTTAGGCAGGCTGCTTTCCTGAGGCAAGGCGCTGGACTTGCACCTATGCCTTTTGGAACTTAAGTTCCTTGTCCCTGTTTTCCTTCCTCGCAGTGGAGCTTTCTTGATTTTGCTTCTGAGCTTGGCATCTGTAACTCACACTCCTTTTTCTCTACCCTCCCCACACACATCAGGCCATAAAATGTTTTCTACACCTAGTAATCCTAAATTCCACACTCAGTTTTCAGTGTAAAATGCTTACAAACACCCTTTTTACAATCTTGGCATATTTTTCATGTCACATTGTGATCCAATTCTCTTGTATATTTCACTAACCAGCGCTATAATAAATAGATTCCAATCTGAAATTTTCTTCCTAGTTTCTCCAGAAATGAAGTTTCAATGTCACTACTTGCGCTTAAGAGTGCTGTTAAATAATACTTATCTTTTACTCCCACGTTTGGAATCAGTTGCAGGACTCATTCAAGCAGAGCTCAGAATATTGACTTTATTACTAATAGGGTTGTGTCAGAGGACAGAGCTTGACCGGTCAGGCTCCCTAACATTAGATCCACATGACTGAGGTGTCACAGCCTGATTCCTGTGGGACAGGTTCTTATGTGACTAAGGGAGGGTAGGGGCAAACCAGTTGAGCTCACTTTTTCTCCCAGTCGTATCAGTCAGATAAGTTACTCTTGGCTGGGAGAGGAATGCTTGAAGGGTGGAGGAGAAGCTCAAACAATGTTTTTAGCAGAAATTCCCCCCACCTGAACACATGAAGGAAATGAGAGTACCCTCCTCAAAAGCCAGTTTTACAACTAGTATTTTGTCAGGTTTTCCAGGTTGAAACAAGTGATACTATACAGTAGCATCACATGACTGTGTTTTCTTTTGCAGGCCCACTTTCCCATTCATAAAGTTAAATAATGTGAAATATAATTGGAAGCATTCGAATTGGTAACTAGTTTTACAAAAGTAGACTTTGTAAGTCCCATGTCATTTGGTGAGCAGTTGTTTCATGACTGGCAGCAGCTAGCTGGTCCTCCCTCAAGAGGTGATATGAGATAGATGGTGCAGAATTGAGTAGTGCTGCACACTTTTGGGAAGGGGTGCTGGCTTGGCAGCCAAACATTCTGGGTTGCTGTAGTTTCCTCCCAGCATTCTTAACTAGAAGACTGAATGCACCCTGGTTGGCACATTAGTCAGCTCTAACTTCTCCAAGATCTGGCTGGGAGTTTGTATATAATATAAGTGATAGAAATCTCATTCCCATTCCTTTCGTAACATCATACCTGAACTGTGCTGTAGGAGGAGAAAGATACTGAAATCAAGTCACAGTGAACTTAGCCTGACACAGAGATGGAGAATAATCAGTGAGAGTGTGCTGCGTGCAGGCAGCTCTCTCTTCTTTTCTGTTGCTTCCCTGACCGTGGCTGAATCTGATACGCATTTGCTTAACTTCCCTTTCCTCTACTAGACAGAGATCCAGGCCTGAAAGCCACTCCCGAAGATCCCAAAATGTATTTCCATCAGCCCCAGTTAGGCTGGTTATTCTTTTAAAGAGGAATTTGTGATGTCCTTTTTTTTCTTTTCTTTCAATTCTGTAGAACTCTCCTATTCCTGCAAAGCTTCCTGAACCAGTGAAAGCCAGTGAAGCAGCTGCAAAAAAGACCCAGCCAAAGGCCAGGTAAGAAATACCTTAGTGTCCTCAGGTTGCTGCATCAGCAGGGGAGGATGCCTTGTGTTTCTTGATTCTTATTTTTGCCTTGATTGGAGGCTGCCCAGATCAGGAAAGTAAGCTCTGACTCCCCCAGGCAGAAGCTGTTCTTTGGGAATGCAAAGAGGAGTATAATGAAATACCGTCATCTGCATTCAAAAGATAATCAAGAACTCTACAGCTGTTTCCTTTGATGCGGCCTTCAGAGATGAGTCAACCACAGACTTTAAATGTTGCCACTGTAAGAGAGTCCTAAACATGTGTCCTGGCATTTGGTTATCCTAGCTCACCACTCTAATCCTCCACTTCCCTTTCTTTCTGACTTTCTATGGCTCCAGCCACATTAGGAAAGTACAAGTCAAAGCACTAGGTTCATGAACAGCAGAAGACCCTGTGGGTCATAGCTAAACACATTCTGGGCAACCTAGGGTCTTCTGGGAAGTAGATGCCAAGAGAGGATTAGCCAAGCAAAGATATTATTTGGGGAAATGCCTATGTGAGAGGAAACAGGGAGGGAGCCAGGAAAGGCTGGGAGAGCCATCAATAGGAGATGCAAGTCTGACCCAGAGAGAGGGAAAGAAGGATGGGTGGAAGTAACTGCCACACAGTTTAAGTAAGGCTCGCCAAAGATGTCAGGGAGTCTTCGCACCAAAGTCTAACAGCAGAAAAATCCCCTATATTCCAGGAATTTCTGTGGCTGGGATATGAGGGATGGGAGCAACCTACAGGAAGTGTGGCCTCAAGGCAAACAGGGCAGTGGATTTGGGGAGCGCAGCTGCTGGACCATTGGTCTTTTACATCCCATGTAGATGAAGGTCTACAAGGCACATTTTCATAGCTTCCACATTTCAAATGTCACATTCTGGATGTAGCCCAGGAGATGTTTATACCCCTCTTTTTTCTATCACCCTCAAATGGCGAGGAAACGTTAGCAGCAAACTGTGTCAACTAAGTACCTAGATAGGAATTTTAATAGAACAGTAAAATAACTTCTATATTTAAAAAAATTCTTGAATATTTATAGAATGCCTGCTGTGTACATAGTTATTCCAGATGTGGCTTAAAGTAACGAGACTTTGTTTTTTAACAAACTTAGCAAACTTTCTTAACAAACAAGCAAAACTTGTTGCTTTGTTGTCTGTCGATTTCTTACAGTAATTCTGCCATGCTCACCTCTTTGAGAATTGGTTTTGGAGCTGATTTAATTAGCTTACTCTTTGGGTTTATGGCCTCCTTGTATTAGGCCCAAACCTGGTATATACAGAGGCTAAGCAAGGACCCCTTTCCCCATTCCCACAAAGCACAGGCATTCAGGTCTATACAAACTAACATTTTGGACACTACAATTTATAGAATGGTTTCGCAGTTACTGATAACATTTGATGTTCACATCTGCCTTATGATATAGGCATTTGTATGTTTCTCCATTTTACACATGGAGGACCCAAGATATAAAGAGGTTAAATGGCATGCCCATTATCACACAATCAGTTAATGGGGAGCTAGAACTCAAATATAATCTTCTTTTACTTCAAATCCCTTTGTTTCTAAGATGCTTTCCCCAGAAAGAGACAATTGGAGGTTCCTGCATTTGGATTTCTACAGGAGACTGTTCACCTCCCTCACCCTTGGCCTTTTCTTTCTTACATCTTTGTCCTCTATTCCAACATCTGTCCCACTTTTTCTTTTAACCTCCCTTCCCCAGGTTACAGCCTCCCCAAATGTGATAGCTTTTGTATTACCAGTTCTCCACCCAGCACAAGAGCATCCCTCTAACAGGATGCCAGTGAAAAGTTTCTGGGTCCAGCTTGGACATATGTTGGGGTTACGACATGGGGCCAGCTACTTGGCCTTAACCTCAGTTATACTCCCTAAAGTGCAGTTTCAGAGGACAGTCAACTGATCTGAGTTAGGTAGTAGCCAGCTGCCTGGGCTGTTATACGTGAATGGAAGTTAGTATCTGGGCTTTTGCACCATTGCAAAGAGCAAGCAGAGAACACAGCAGTCCTCCCTGTATTAGTTTGGATTAGATTTGGCTGTAAGTTACAGGAAGTCCAAAATGACTGACACTGGCTTATAGGAGATAGAAGTTTTTTTTTTCTTTCTCAAGTAAACAAAGTCTGGAGGTAAGTAGTCCAGGGCTGGTATGACAGTTCTGCTCCACAAAGCCCATAGGGACCTACGTTTCTTCAAGCTTACCCTTCTCCCATCTCTACAGTATAGCCATGACCTCATGTATCAGTATGGCAGCATCCTTGTTCCAAGCAGAAGGATCAAGAAATAGCCAAAGAAGAAAAGAGACAAAGGGCATGAACCAGTTATTTCTTAAGTTTTCTAGAAACTGCCACGCAATAAACTGCTGACAGCCCATGTAAGGCTAGAACTTAGACAGATGGCCATGCCTGGTTGCAAAAGAGGGTGATCCTATATGCCCAACTAAAAATTGTATTACTGTGGAAAAAAGAGAATATGAGTATTGGAGGAAATGGAATTCCTTTCACACTCCCCATTTAAAAATCCTTTGTCTTGAATTATTTACTTATTCCTTCTAGTGTCCATGTTGGATTCACTCATTTGCATGCTTTTTATTGTAGAGATACCATTTTCATAGCTGATTCTAACCAAATTTGAGTTTCCTCTGTGTCTGAAAACAACCTGCCTCAAACTCCTCTTTGCGTCATTACCCAAAATGTATTCTGTGAAAATCTAGAGGTTATTGGGTAAAAGGGTCCCAAGATCAAATAAACCTGAGGAACACTGCATTCTACATAGCATTCTTTTTGAGATTTTCCGTGCACACTCACACGTGAAAGGCTCTGCTAGAAAGGAATCTGATCAGTATATTTTGATCAGTGTTAAAAACATATTTGCCTACCAAGTGCCTTTTTTCAGAACATTTAGTAACACTGTAACATCCTGGGGACCATCCTTTGGGAAGTGTTGACTAAACAGATCTGGGAGGTTTGGATGAATGTTGACAGCAAGCATCATGTGCTCTGCCCACCTCTTTTCCATTTTCCCTTTAACATGAATCTTTTTCTTTCTTTTCCTTTTCTAGACTGACAGATCCCATTCCTACCACAGAGACTTCAATTGCACCCCGCCAGAGGCCTAAAGCTGGACAGACTCAGCCAAACCCAGGAATCCTTCCAATCCAGCCAGCCCTGACACCTCGGAAGAGGGCCACGGTTCAGCCCCCTCTTCAGGCTGCAGGTCAGTAACTAGTGTAGATTGATTTGAAACTTGATATACCTCTTTGGTGTCCTAGACAATAGAGATGTCTTAGAAAGCCTGGTTTTGCTTCCTTGAAGAATAGGAGGTAAGCTACAGTTGAAATTGTATGGCAAGTGGCTGGCAAAAGGGAAAACCTCTCGTTGAATTTTGGGATGGATCTCCATGACCCCTGAAGCCCGTTGTCTCTATTTTTTCTATCCTTGGCCCTGATTTTGTGGTGTGGTCCATTTATCTCTTACCTACCTCTTTAACTCACATAGCTCTCTTTGCCTTTAAAGAAATGACTCACCTCTTTTTGACACTCACAGAGGAATATTGCTTCTTTAATGCTTTGTCTCTTGAAGCACTCTTGTATCTATCGCCCCTCCATGTTTTGGTATTCTGTTTCTAATGAGATGAGTGAGCTTTATTTTATAAAGAGGATTGATCCAAAATATGAAATAACTGAACACAGCCATTACTTCCCCTACCAGGAAGCTGCCTTTGGTGAATTTGTGGCCATCTACTTGTAGCCAGGCATCCAGACTGAGAGGTTGTGTAAGCTACACGTAAAACATGGAAGAATGCTTTTGCCATGCAGCATGCCAGCAAGTGCAAGGATTGTGTTTATGTACAGTAGCATCAAAGGCCACTTGAATATGTAGATACTCAGGGTGCTGACTAAAGGAGTAATTGACTAAATGGGATGATGGATAAGGGAAGACTTTCTGAAGGAGGCAAGTATTGAACCTTGTTTTGAAAAATTTGAAGCATATGGCTTAGCAAGAAGATGGAAACACATTCCAGGTGGGACAGAGCATGTGGAAAGACAGTGGGGAGCACATGGATTTGGGATAATTTGCCCAGTTATCACCCCCCTCTTCATTGCTTTGACAAGACAGATAGCTGTTTTTGTCTGAAAGAGTTTTGAACTCACTCTTACTCTTTATACTCTTTGCAGGACCCAGCAATCAACCTGGCCTTTTAGCCAGCGTGCCCCAACCAAAAACCCAAGCCCCACCCACCCAGCCTCTGCTGCAATCTCAGCCCAAGCAGCCACAGGCTCCGCCTACCCCACAGCAGATGCCTTCCACTCAGGCCCAGGGTCTGCCCACTCAGGCCCAGGCCACACCCCAGCACCAGCAGCAACTCTTTCTTAAGCAGCAGCAGCCACAGCAGCCACCACCACAACCACAGCAGCCAGCAGGCACGTTTTACCAGCAGCAGCAACAGCAGGTGCAGACTCAACAGGTAAGATGGTCAAAGTGTGACCCTTGCTTTGCATATCTGAGTCACGACTGTGAAAAGACCCACTAGGTAAAGGTATGTTCTTTGGGAAGCACTGGGAAGATAGAAAGCCACTAACCATTACATCATTGTTTCTCATAGATGTAGATGCTAGAGCATCGAGAAGTGGATTGATTACTTGGACTCCTTTCACTGTTCTTCTCAGGCCGTGGGGAATTGATCACTTGGTTGATGAACCTCAGTGAAGGAACTATTTTTTAAGGACTTTTTTTCCCCTTCTATTTCTAACATAAGTATGACACCGTTATCATACTGGGGAAAAAGTAACAGTAATTTCTTATTATCATCACATATTCAATAGTGTTTAACTATTTCTCATCTCATAATTCAAATTGGCTTGCTTTGGTCAGGATCCAAATGAGGTCCACATAAAGTATTTAGTCAGTATATATTGTTTTCCATTATCTTTTCATATATATTTTTCATAGTTTTTACTATGATCACAATTCATTTTACAATGACTGATATATCTTTGAAGTCCTTTTTTACCCATAGGTTCCCTCCCTCCTTTTTTCCCCTTTGCCATTAATTTTTTTGAAGAAAATGGGTTATATGTCCTGTTGAATTTTCCACATGCTAGATTTAGCTGATTGCATCCCAGTGGTGTCATTTGATATGTTCCTCCATCCTTTGTGTAAACTGGTAATTTCTTGAGGCTTGCTCTATATTTGACTCAGCTTGACAGTTCTTTGTTCTTCCTGTTGTATAACATCAGGAGGCCTATAATGTCTAATTTTCCTCTCTTTTATTAAGATCAGGCAATGTGTTTAGGTTATCTGTCTGATCTGTTTGTTTAATGTTCCCCATTAGCTTCACAGCCATTGCTGATGATTTCCTAAATCTGTTAATTTGTCAGGGATGGCAAAACGATATTTTAGCATTCTGTCTTCATTTAGGGGCTGCAGTTTTGCTATGATGAACTTTTCTCATCAGCTATTTAGTTACCCCGAGGTACTGTTTGCACAGAAAAGGCAAGAAAAATGCTTGCTTCTTTCCCTTTGTTTACCAGTTTTCAGAATAATGAATTTGTTCCGTACTGTCATCTAGAGGTGAACAGTGAACTTTTGTTTAGTATCATTATGAATTTATGGATTTTAACATATTTGATATCTTTCAATATATTACAGTTTTTAAAAATTTATTTATTTTGATGCTAAAATTGTTCTAACTTTGGCCAGTGAAAGTTTGTCATAGTCCATTTTCTGCTGCTGTAATAGAATACCACAGACTGGGTAATTTATAAAGAAAAGAGCTTTATTGACCCATGGTTCTGAAAGGTGGGAAGTTCAAGATTGAGGGGCTAAGGTTGCATCTGGTGAGGGGCTTCTTGTTGCACCATAACATGGCAGAAGGCATCACGTGGCAAGGAAACTTGTGTGTGTGAGACAGAGGAAAGAGGCCAAACTTATCAGGAGCCTTTTCTCTCGATAACTAACACTAACCTGCACCTGTTATTACAGCATTAATCCATTCAAGAGGGCAGAGGGATTTAATCACCTCTTAAGTGTCCTGCCTCTCAGTACAGTCACAATGGAAATTATATTTCAACATGAGTTTGGAAGGGACATAGCAAATCTCTTCAGATTGGTTCCTGGGTCCTTTGGTTGTGACCCCAGTAGTTTTTATTAACAAGCTCTTCCAGGATCATTCTGTTCTTGACCTGGAATCATCCATTTCTATGTTTCTTTTTAAGAAAATATTTAGAAACTGCAGTTTTGGTGCTAATGGGTTGGGTCACTTGCTAATGGGTTGGTTGTTGTTTCTAGGCCTTTTCAGTGGATAGTTAGAAAATTTGTTTTGTTTTGTTTTGTTCTTTAGAGAATATGCATTATGAATTCAGATTTATATTCCTGATTCAGATTTGTAATTACAGGATTTTTGTTTAACTTCTTGGATTTGGTTGTAGTTTTCTCATCTGAAAATCTTGATTTCTAACAGTATTAACATAGTTAATTAATTTATTTATAGTTTCAGGATAATATTACCAATATGATACTGAACACAATTTAAGACTTCTTTGCCCTTTTTACTCTTAGAAAGTTTCGCAGGGGCTGGCCAGTTAGCTCACTTGGTTAGAACATAGTGCTTGATAACACCAAAGTCAAGGGTTTGGATCCCCATACAGTTAAAAAAAAAAAAAAAAAGTTTAGCACATTATTTTCTGGGGAGTTTAGCTACCAATTTCAAGATTCATTTCTTGAATCTGCTACAAAGATTCATTTCTTTCATTTTGCTTTTGATTTTTAGTTATTGATTTTTAAATTTTGGTTTAATTTTGTGAATATGTAAAACATTTACATAGTTTCAAAGTTAAATCTGCAAAATTCTTTTCCTCCCTCCAACCCATATATAAAGGTATCCCTCATTCCTATCTACAGCTTGAGAATGTTACACTTGATATATCCTTCAGGATATATCATAGTTTATTTAATCAGTCTGTTGATTGACATTTGGGTTGTTTCCAGCATTTTGCTGTTAAAAATAAGCAGCTATTTTTGATATTAGCTTCTTTGCTAACCCTTTAATTTTGCTCCCATAGTCAAATAATCCTCCCAATTAACTCAATAACTAAATAACAGTATTTGGGATATACCAAGATGAGATCTTGACTTTTGTTTATCAGCAGCCCCTTATTTTGAGCTCTGTTTGTGTGCCTAGCACATAGTCCCTAGCATTGGGGATTAAAGAGACATATAAGAAGTGTCATAGGGTATACTGAATATTTTGAATATTTAAAGATGGCAGAGTTTAACAAAGATAGAACTACTGGGAAAGGCGAGTAATTTTCAGAAAGCCTTGAGTTGAATCATAATAGATGGGTTAACATTTAGGTTATTCTTTCCAATGTCATCATTGCTTCTTCCTGTTCATCTAGGGAAACATTGTAATCTTGGCTACTTCAGATCCCTTAATGAGAGGGATTGCTTCTGGTTGGGAGACCATTTATTAACTTCTGTTACACTCCAGCTTGTGGAGTCACATGATGTTTAGTCAGATAACTTCCCTCAGGCAAGGCCAAGAAACCTATTTATAAGGCCAGTAGTGCAGGAGGTAGCCCAGTGGCTAGAGCCAGGCAGTGTAAGGTACTGCTGTGTTTATTTTAATGCCCTGAGGTTCCTACCATGAGTCTTCAGGCCTAGCTGAAAGACTTATACCTGCCCTTGCCTTTGGCTTCAGCACTGGTCTTCCTGGATATTGAGATATTCATCTTTTGTGAGTGTGGTTCTGGGACAGGTTCTTACTCACCTCCTCATTTCTCACCACTTTCTCCTGCTCAGTTTCAGGCAGTACATCCAGCAACCCAGCAACCAGCGATTGCTCAGTTTCCTGTGGTGTCCCAAGGAGGCTCTCAACAGCAGCTGATACAGAACTTCTACCAGCAGCAGCAGCAGCAGCAACAGCAGCAGCAGCAGCAGCAGCAGCAGCAGCAGCAGCAGCAGCAGCAACAGCTGGCCACAGCCCTGCATCAACAGCAGCTGATGACTCAGCAGGCTGCCTTACAGCAAAAGACTGCTGTGGCAGCAGTACAGCAGCCCCAGGCGCAGCCACCTGCAGCCTCACAGCCATCCCCTGCCCAAGAGCCAGCGGTAAGAATCACCTGGGCCTCAGAGCATAAGAGCAGAAGAGGAGCGTGCAGTGAGGGCTCAGGAAGGGACAGGAAAGAGGTGGCTGCAGCTGATAAGAGGGCCTCTGAACTAGGGCTAGGTTGCTTACCCACCCTAGTGATTAAAATGTTGCATCCTTTCTTGATATATTCAGGAACAGTATGAGGTATTCTATAGAAAGCAGAGGTTTTTAAAAAAAATTCTAGGCTATGATGAAGAAGAACATTCTTATTTATCACTCTGAAATTAGACTGGCAGAAAGAGCTGTTCATTGTCTCTGTCATTGCCACTGTTGAACAGTGAAAGACCTAGGTAAGATTAGAGCTAATCTCTTTCCCTTCTTCAAGGAGCAGTTTGATCCATTGTCCCTTTTCCAGTCTCTAGAGGTTTATGTGGGCCTCCACCTTTACTCTGAGCCCCGACAGAGTTGTGTTTATTTTTTGTCTTGAATGACATTACTAGTCACATCATTTAAGTCTACCACACAGCACCCTTCAAGGGCCTGCTTGCCTGGGACCATTTACCACGGCCTGATCTCTCTGGGCACCAGAGCATCTGAGCATCCAATCATTTGAACCATCTTGTCAATTTAGAAATTGGGCATGTCTGCTTTTAGGTTTTGGCAGAGTACAGCATCAGAACCCCTCTTCTGATTGGCCTCTACAGTTTCAGCATGCTCAGGCACATTGTGCTTTGGCCTTTAATAAATGACCTTTATTTTGTACTCAGATTTTTCTAAGAGATAGTAATAGAAAATTTTATAGCGATAGAAGGCACTTTGCATACCCAGCCAATGGAGTGTCACAGCTACTCTCTTATTCCCAGGGAAGTCCAACTACTAGATGAACGAAGGAAAATTAAGAAACCATCTTTCTGAGGATTGATTTCTAATAGCATTTTGTCGCCCATCTTAAACCAGAAAACCTACATCCCTTCGAAAGGAAGCAGTGCCGTAAATAGATTGTCTTCTTTAAGTCTCAGCTAAGTGTGTGTTCACTGTCTTTACACCTTTGTTTCTGAAACAACTCAGCCTTCCTGCAGGCATGTGGTAGACAGCTACTGTCTATATTTTTAACCAAGAGATAAAGTTCTTCTTGTTAATGGAAAAAGTTTTTAAAAAATTATTACATGATATAGCTAGAAGGGATCTTAATTGTCCAGTCTAGTCCCCTCATTGGAAACTGAGGCCCAAACTAGAAAGTGATTGCCCAAGACTTACAGACTGACAGCAGAGCTGGGGCAAGAACCAAAGAATCCTGATCTGTGTTTGAGGATAATAACAATAACTGCTCACCCAGGGTGATGAAATGATCATCTGCTCCTGCCTATACCTTATTGTGAGGTTCCTTTCTTCTTTCCCTGGACAAAATTGTCCACTCTCTTGGGAATAAATTATGAACCTTCGCTATGTTCTCTGGATGAAAAAATATTTTGAGCATTTTGTTCTGGGTTAGTTGATTTAGGGGACAGAGAGAGAATAGGAGCAGATTGTGCTTCGGCCAGTTGCCATTGAGCTTCCCAGCTTTGACCCATCCCTGTCTCTGCTGACTCTTGGCAGGGCTTATCTAGAGATGCAGGTGAGTGACTGTAAAGAATACCCTGCAGCCATCTTAAAGCAATAATTGGCAAAGGGAAAATGGGCATATACCCTAAATGTTTATTGTAGTCTTACTAACATAATAGTCCAAAGAATGGAAACATCCTAAATTGTTCAGGAACCCAACTGTGCAGCCATTAAATACCATGGTTATAAAGTCTTTACAACAGCTAAAAAAAAAATGCTCATTAGGTAATGTTAAAAGAGCTGTGAAATTATGGAAAAAGTTTGTTTATTTGGAAAAAGACTTAAATATAAGGCACCAAAAACATAACAATAGTTGTATTAGAGTGGTGGAATGGGAATCTCTTCTCTGTGTTCTTACATTTTTGGATGTGATTCTACTTATTGTATAATTACGTATTTTGTTTTTATAAAAAATCTTCAGCAAAATAGACATCTGAGTCTACCTCTTTTTTTCCTTCTCTGGTGGTTTGTCTTTCCCTCCTCCCCCTTCCTAAACCTGTCTTTGGATGAGGAGGAATTGTGGTGCAGAAAAGACCCCCAAGTGGCAGTCAGGAGACATGGATTCTGCTTCCAGTCAACCTTGTGACCTCAGATAAGCTCTTAGCCTCAATGGCTGTGGTCTCATCTCCTCTAAAGTGAGGGAGTTGGAATCTGTTTTCCCTAAGGTCCTTTTTAACTCTCACATTCTTTGATTCTAAATGAAAATAAAACTGTCTGCCTGACAGGGTTGTTGTGAGAAGTACCTGAATGGTTTGGATCCACTCTGTTAGTAGATTGCTGTAATAGGGTAGGTTACCCTCCTGGTAGAGGTATCTGTTCTTCAGTGTGCCACATATGGAGAATAGAGAAGAGGAGGGAAAAGTGTTCCCCAGGCAGTATGACTCTTCAAAATGAAGGGACTCAACAGTTAAGTACTCTTTTCAGAGTAATGTGACTTATGAAATAAGTCAATCCAGTTTTGTCCTCAAAACCCTCAGGCCCCTGTGTATGCTGGCGTTCAACACGCCATTACAGGCACAACTCTGGACCCTTGAAGGAAGTTATAAGCTGGAGCTCCGGTCTTCTGTACAGAGCACTCTGCTTCTCCCTCTACGGAGCTTCTAACCTCAGTTTGATTGATATTAGAACCTTATGTTGTATCAGTCAGCCTGTTGTGAAATGGGTATACTGCCACATGTACATAGTCTGCCTCAATAAAGTTTCCAAGTCCTGGAGACAATATGAGGACAGTAAGTATCCCAAGCTATAAGCATCCTGATCCAAGTAACCAGATGCTCAGGTTTCCCTAAACTCTCTTAGGGCCTGCCTTCGTAGACACAGAATATGGGAACTGAGCTGCAATATGGAGGGCCAATGCTAATCTGAGATGAGGGACTGGAGGGAAGGGATAGTTAAATCCCAGGGCATTTAATTTCCTAAGTCATTTTATCTCTAGAGTGATAGAATTAAGAAAAGGGATTAGGTGGCTTTCTTAATGTTTTTTGTTCATTTTCCTTAATATAGGTGACTTACGCATGTGGTCACAAGGATGTTCCAACCTGTTTGTTGTTCTGTGGTGGCAGTTTGACCTGTGTTCTGAAAATGGCCCACATCTCAGGAATCCTTATATTATTAGCTCAGTTATCATCAAGAACTTTTTTTCTCTTCCTCCTTATATTCTTCAGTTCTTCAATGCCATTTTCAAACTGAAGATTGGAGCAAATTAATCTCACTAAACCAACATTGTACATTTTCTCAAGGGTTGCCACAGACGTAGGATCTTACAGACCCATCCCATCAATGAAATGAAGAACCTTAACAAACAAATAAGCACTGCCATTTATTAATCACAGTAGAATTCTATCTCACTCTTGACTTGTAGTACCAGTTGCAGCAAAGGGACAGGGATTGTTTGGCAGAAATCATTCAGCTTAAGTGTGTTTTAGCTGGAGGTGTGTCTTCATTGGCTTCCAACTATTTTAATAAGATCTACTGCATGCTTTTGGGGAGCATTCTGAATGAATTCCTAGGTATCCTCAGAAGCAGAAAGTAGGCTGGCCAGTTACTCAGTTAGTTAGAGCATGGTGTTATAACAGTAGGCACGGTCAAGAGTTCAGATCCCCACACCAGCCAGCCACCAAAAAAAAAAAAAAAAAAGTGAACCTTTAAGATACAGTCTAGATCTTTAGAGCCAAGAATAACTTCTCCAGTCTTATGAACTGGTCTGAATTACATATGTCTACCCTGTATATTATTGTTGATGAAGATTGAAATTTGTGTGTAAGTACTAGGCAAATACCATGTTTGTATCAGTCTGAAAGTTGCAGCTCAGATCATCAAAGTCTGGTTTTTTTCTTTCTGGGTGTTGTTGATAAACTTAGCTATTTGAGTTCCATGTTAGCTTTACATGGCCATTTTTTGTTATGCTTGTCTGTTTGTTTTGTTTTCCCTTTTCCTTTTTTTTTTTTTTTTTAAATTTTATTTTGTCGATATACATTGTGGTTGATTATTGTTGCCCCTTACCAAAACCTCCCTCCCTTCTCCCTCTCCTCCCTCCCCGCCAACAATGTCCTTTCTGTTTGCTTGTTTTTTTTTTTTTTTTTAATGAAACACTTTCCATCTCTCTTCCTAGCAGATTCAAGCCCCAGTAAGACAACAGCCAAAAGTTCAGACAACCCCACCTCCTAACATCCAGGGTCAGAAACTTGGATCTCTCACTCCTCCATCATCCCCCAAAACCCAACGTTCTGGGCACAGGAGGATTCTCAGTGACGTAACTCACAGTGCAGTCTTTGGGGTCCCTGCCAGCAAATCAACCCAGCTGCTTCAGGCAGCTGCAGCTGAGGCCAGTCTCAATAAGTCCAAGTATGTGGTGCTTCTCCTTTGTTCTTCTTACCTGTGTGGACAAGGTCTGCCCTAGGCCATTATTATGTGGTTCTTTGCATAAGCATGGAGAGAGAGAGAGAGAGAGAGAGAGAGAGAGAGAGAGAGAGAGAGAGAGAGAGAGAGAGAGAGATCTCCATGCTCATATATATATACATATATATATGAAATAGTGTGTGTCTGTGTTTAACAAGAAACTGTGAATTTGCCTGTGGTGGTGCATGTACCATACTAATCCTAAGAAATAACTTCCTGCTTGGCCCACTGTTTCCAATCTCTCATCTGTTCCATGCTGTACAGAGTGTTTTCTAAACTCTTGATCTGACCCAGTCTCTCTGTGCTGAACATCTTTCATTGGCTCCCCATTGCCTGTAGGATGATGTCTGAGTCCACTGGTTAACACAACACGGCCTGTTGTATCACACAGCTGGATGAACCCTTTGTTCATCCTGTGCCCTCTCCTGGGACTGCTGCTCTCCTCCTTGTCCACCTAGGAAATGTTCATTTGTCAAGATCCATGCCAGAGGTCACCTTTTTTCACCCTTCCTCTGATATATCATTTTTTGTGGACCTCTTTTTGAGTATATATCACATTATATTATCATTAATTAGTTGTATGTTTGGCTGACCTAGCCTGAGTTCTGCGAGAGAAGGGCTATGTCTTAGGAAACCTTTGTAAACCCAGTGACTGGTGCTGTGCCTGACATAAAGTAGATTTTGATGACTACCAGTTGAGTAAGTGCAATTTCAGACCCTCAACTTTCTTGGAACCATGCACCCTAAAGTTAAAAATCTTGAAATTAAGTCAAGAAAGACTTTAGGAGAAAATGAGGTAATGATACCTAGAAGAACAAAATAATGGTAGTATCTTTATTTCTCCTTAATTGTAATGGTGGCCCTTAATTCTGGGCATACTAGATCTTGAAAGATAGGAAGCAGTCTAAATAGGTCTCAATCACAGCCCTCCAGGGATCAGTTATTATGGGTGTTATGATGGTCACCAACAGAATGAACAAGCCTAGGAATAGGTTGCTTTCTGATCCTGAACTGAAAGTCCTTGTAGATGAGACCGAAAAAACTAGGCAAGAGAGATTAAAGAAGGAGTGGGAGGTAGTGAGTCATGAAGGAAAGGAGACATTCATTTCACAAGTGGAAGGGATGTCTGCGGAAACTGTTCAGTTGCCGTGGAAAGTCCTTTTAGGAAGACAATCTGGAAAATGAATGTTTGACTCAGAAAATAATTTCATCCTGAAACAAAAATAGGTTGACCTTTTCTGTTTTGTTCAGTTTTTACATGTCTTTATTTCGCGGGGGTGGGAACCTACCTAGGTCTGCCACCACCACTCCATCAGGCTCTCCTCGGACCTCCCAACAAAACGTTTATAATCCTTCAGAAGGTTCTACATGGAATCCCTTTGATGATGACAATTTCTCCAAACTCACAGCTGAAGAGCTGCTAAACAAGGACTTTGCCAAGCTGGGGGAAGGTAAGTTGTGTCTTTTTTGTGATTCTTGACTGTAAATTCTCTGTACTGAGAAATAACCAGAAGTTAGAATGAATCTTAGCTCTAGAGGGGTATCTGTGTGAAAATGTAGGTGTAGGCCTTTGATTTTAGAGTATGCATACAAATCGATTTTTATTTTTACCAGAGCTGAAGTCTTTTCATCTTTAGGAAATCCTGACCTGTTGTGGGTGGCAGCAAGGAGAGTGTAAATGTTAGGGAAGAAGCTTTTAGGAAAGATTTAGTAGCATGGATCAGGATGATGGTGTTGAGCACGGTCCTTCTTTGGAGAAGTGTGATGGTTCGCTCATGTTAAGTGAGTTGATTGTCCCAGGAAGTGGTCACTTCTTGTCCATGAAAATATGTCCTCATATGGACACTGAATCTTTCACTATGATCAGTGTTCTGTATTACTGTTGACTAGCCACAGAAAGGAAATTAAATAGAAGATATAGTTCTGTCCAAAGAACAGTCTAATTTGGAAGGCAGGACACACACACACACACACAGAGGCACAGGTACATGCACACATTTTGGCAAACAACAGATATATCCTGGAAAGATTCTATAAAATGCAGTTCAAAAAGGGTACCCTCAATGTAGACAAGAGCACAGAGTAAAGGACTGATTAGAACCAAGTGAATGATAAGCACTTCTGACCAAAAATTTTAATTTTAACTGTTGTTCTACAGAACTCTTTTAAAAATCGATATTAATTTTCTACCTTTTCAAACGGAAGAAAGGGCATAGGATTAAACTTTCTTTGACAACTCAGTTTCATTGTTATCTGTGCCAGTTATTGTTCTGGTCTGTAAACAGAAATACCTCTATGGACTTTTGAAAACTGTAGTATTCTTGTGCCTGATTATCTAGCCCCTGAGTTTTTTAATTCTCCTATTTTTAATAATTTTTTGTCTCTCTTCTTGTTGTTCAGCTGTCAGCTTTCATGTTAAGCTACTGTCCTTCATAACATCTCACTGCTGCCCTCTCCACCACTTCTCCCTAAACTGCATCCAACATAGAAAACAGATTGTGAAGTCCATTAGAATTATATAAATGTAAATAGGTTACATGTGAGGGCTGGAGGCTTCTCTGAGTAATGTGCTTGAACTGTAGGGCTTTAGCTCTGTGTTCTCTCTTTTCTGTTATTTTAATTTATTTATTTTTATTTTTTGTTTTGTTTTGTTATTGTTTTTGTTTTATTTCTTTGTAAAAACAGTATTTTCTTTTTTTTTCTTTTTTTGGGGGGTGGCTTGGCTGGTCCAAGGATCCGAATCCTTGGCCTTGGTGTTACAACACTGCGCTGTAACCACCAGAGCTAACCAGCCAGCCCCCAATTAAAAAAAAAAATTTAATTGTGGTAAAATAAACATAACAAAAATTACTATCTTAACCATTTTAAGTTTACAGTTCATTAGTGTTAAGTACATTCACACTGTTGGGCATCCAATCTCCAGAACTCATTTCATCTTGCAAAACTGATGTTCTATCTCTTTGTATTCTTAACAGTTTCCTTCCTTTTCTTGGCTGTTCTCAGTTATTGCAATGACTGAATGAAGACTTTTGAATAGCTGAGGTATTGCCATAATGCAGTAAAGAGTCAAGTCTAGAAGTCAGTGCAGAGGGTGCCCTTTACCTCTACCGTGTGGGGGGTGGTCACAGGATTTTGCTAGAATGAACTGAGTCGTGTTTTTTCTTTCCAGGCAAACATCCTGAGAAACTTGGAGGCTCAGCTGAGAGTTTGATCCCAGGCTTTCAATCAACCCAAGGTGAAGCTTTTGCCACTTCCTCATTTTCTGCTGGAACAGGTTAGTATGGCCAAACCCTGAAACACGAGGCTCACTGTAGTTACCTTCACCCTGTTTTCCAATCCATAGATAACTCTAGCATGCCAATGAGCCCTAAATTCTGGCAGCAACTTATATTTTCCTTTATTCAAAAGCTTTCCAATCAAAAAGGGATAGAGAAAGATCTAGAATCACTTTGAATTAAAGTGGCAGGATGATCTGGCAGTAATATCCTGGACTTGTTCTCTCTAGTCCACTGACATGTCTTACGCAGATATTTCTAAATTTGAGAAATAGCATCTGTTAATCTCTTGTAATTGCTTAGGCTCTTTGCGATGACTTGAAAAGTTCTAAGAATTAAATGTTCTGTCCTATATCTGAGTCTGTACTAAGTTCTGTGCGTATGTGTGTGTGTGCGCGTTGCACACATGCACTTTTGGGGAGAGGGAGGTATTTTTTTAAATGTAACCTTTTTAAAAAAAAATTTTAGAAGCAATGATAAGAGACTAATTTTTCCCCTTAATTAATAGAAGGTAAACATATTTATTATATAAAAGTAAGTTATAGAGAAAGTTAAAACTCCCCACAATCTCAAAGGGCCACAAATATCTGTGAATCTAATGAACATTATAGATCTCCCTCACCAAAATACACAAGACCACAATTTTGTACGATTTTAGGCCTCAGCTTAAGACTCTGATGTACATCTTTACAGTCATATTTTAAAACCTAGGTTTTTCACTTAGTAAATGTGGCATGTTTTCCCCACATCATTAAAGAAGCTTATAGAATGTAATTTTTTAAATAACTGCATTAAATTCCTTTATATACATATATCCTTTATATACATATATCCTTTATATACATGTATATTCCTTTATATACATGTATATAAAAAATACATCTTTTTTAAACATTAACTTGATTCGTGTTTTACTATTGTGAATACTTCAGCAATGGATGTGAGCTTTTGGATGTATTCTTTGTAGTATATAGAGTTTGATAGGCTTCTAAATTTAATCTTTTTAATTATACTGATTAATTTCCACTTTTAACTTTATGTATTCTTTCGGTCTGCTTTCTTTAGGCATGTTAGTAGTTTTTGTAAACTCATCAATTTATTTCTGATTTTAACTTTGGCTGCCATTCTGTAATATTTGATATGTAATGCTCTCTATTCTCATTGTTTTCTGGATATTTTTAAATTGAAGTTTCAATTTCTTCTTTAACCAGGAGTTACCTAGTATATGTTTTTTTTTTTTTTTTTTATGAGATTTTTTTTTTTTAATTTTATTTTGCCTAGTATATGTTTTAATTTCATTGTGAACAGTATAGTGTATGAAGTCTTTGCAAGAAGTTTTTACTGAAGGGCTTTCTGTGACCCAGTTTGTTATTCTTTTTGTGAATGTTCTGTGGGAATTCGTAGTTTTCCATGTCAATAAATATTAATCAACAATATGATTTTTCATGGAAGAGTCAGAATATTTGTTTATTTTGCGAATATTTAGGTTGTTGTCAATTTTTCACTATATAAACATTTTGGAAGCTAAATTTTTGTTTATTTTTATTACAGCTTCTTTAAGATAACTTATAGGAGATTATATGCTGGATCAAAAGATATGTATATTAAGACTTTTGATACATATTTCCATGTTGCCCTCCAAGAAAGTGATACAAATTTATTTTTTATCAACAGTGAATGGGAGTAATTTTCCCTGTCATTTCCCCACCTAGCCCGGCCCAGCGGCTATAGACAGAGGTCATTGTTTACTGGCCATTTTTAATTTCTTTGGGGATTTGTATTATTCATGTCCTTTGCCTTTTTTGGTGTTGTGTTCATTTTTTTCTTATTCATTTGTAAGTGTAAGAGCACTTTATATGTCATGTATTGTGAGCCTTTTCCCCACTTTGTCATTTGTGCTGTATGAATACAGTCTCACCTAACACTCTCAATAATGCTTTGAGGTTGGTATTTCATCCCCACATTGGTTACAGTTGAGGTGACTGAGGCACAGAGACTCTCTTTTCCAGGGTCACCTGCTAGCGAGTGGCAGAGCTGGTACATTGACCCTTTGGCTCCAGAGTCTCCTCTCAGGTTTTAGGCCTCTTAATGAGGCAAATTTAGTAATTATCTTTTCTGGGAAAATCATCTGCTATTTTAATTGTATGTATTTGTGTTGCCTTTTTCTTGGTAACTCTAGCTAGAGGTTTGCTATTTTA
Organism: Cynocephalus volans; assembly: GCF_027409185.1. Lineage (NCBI taxonomy): Eukaryota > Metazoa > Chordata > Mammalia > Dermoptera > Cynocephalidae > Cynocephalus > Cynocephalus volans. Next base: position 66,148,750 of record NC_084473.1, on the reverse strand, counting down.
TTATCTTTTCAAAGATAACTCTTAGATTTTGAAAATCTACTGTTTTTTCCATCTTCTTATTCTTTAGCCTTTGTTTTTATCTTTTTGGTTGCATTTCCCTGTTTTTCTTAGTTTTGCTTTGGTGACATCAAGAGGAACGTGTAGTAAAATTTTTTTCAATTCTTTTTTAAAAAAATAAAGTATTTGAGCCATGAGTTTTTCTCTCAATATAACAGTCATTTTCAATCATTGGAGAGGGGAGGAAGGCTAATTGCATTCTCGAGAAAGGCTTTTTCACATGTAGATTTTCCAGTATCCTCTTTTCTCCTCCTCCCTCCAGTTGCCCTACCCCAACCTTTGAGGATTTCACTGTTTAGTGAGAGTGCTTTCTAATAAGGGTGTGTTTCCCTAGTAAGAAAAAACTGGAGTTTAATGGAGCTTTAATCATATCTCATAAGTCTTCATATGATGTTCTCATTGTTATTATTATGGGGTTATTTGGGAGTTATGCTTTTTAATATTAAGTAGTTAAAATTTTTTGTGTGTTATTTTTAGCTTTGTCTGGTCTGTGTAAATTTTAAGTTTATTGATATTTTGGTCAGGTTTTAAAATGTTCAAAGACCAATTCATGGTGCTTGAAGTTTGATATACCAAAAATACCAAATGTATAAAGCATCAACCATTATCCTTGACATAGAGCATTAAAATGATTACCAGCCATGGTCCTGGGTAGGATATAGTTTCCCTGGAAAGAGGGTCATGGAACAAACTCTAGGACAGTCTTCTTTGCTGCTGAATCCCAGCATTTAGCACAATGTTTGGCTCAGTACAGATAGGTTGAATGCGTAAGAATGGTTGCTTTTTGCCAAAGCTTAGGAGCTTGGATCCACTGATAATAAATAACAACAAAAGTTCCTAATTATTTTCCATCCACCACCACCCTACCAGCCCCAGTTTTAATGCCTAATTCTCATTTACCACATATAGTTATGTTTCATTGTTTGTCTGTAAGAATTGTTTCTTTTTTTTTTTACAAAGGTCTATTTTGTTTTTGCTTCCCTCCACCACCCGGTTTATATTTATTTTGAAGGCTGCAAATGGCAGTATATTTTTTTAAGGGACTTAAAGGCTCAGCCACAAACACATATTTGAATAAAGTTTTGACAATAATAATAGTGAATGTGTATTATACACGTGATACATGCTAACCCCACTAGGTAAGTGCTTTTTCGCATATTATCTCAAGAGATCTTCACAACAGCCTACCTGCCCAAGGGCACAGTTAGAAATGACAGAATAGAGATTTGTACCCAGGCAGCCCAGCCGGGAGGCTATAGTTGTAACCACGTCTGAGGAATCTCGTAGATCAGTGACACTGAGCATTTATAAATGTTATAAAATGTCTTCATGTTTTCCTCAGTTTTTCCAGCATTTTTCTATGAACATTTGGTATTTTCCTTGTTTCTTATTTGTGGTGTGAACATTCTTTTTCATGCAACACCTTTATCCTTTACAAATTAAAGAAAATTATATCTAGATCCCAGAGACTCATTTGCCCTAATTTGTATGAACAGGATGGCACCATTTTCTTCAAATTTTCTAATTGAGTTCAGTTTACTGAGTTTAAACCTGACTGATGAAAGGAAGAACTAAGCAGGAAATTTGGTAATGTGTTAGGGAGGATGACACAATGGTTATCTTAAACACTTTTATGGTAAAAGCTGCAAAAATGTTGATGAACTGTCTATGCGTTGGAAGAGGACCAGGCAAACATTTGAAACTTGACATTGTACCTCTTTAAGATATTTTCCTATTGATGTTACACACATTCATTTATAAAACTTTGGAGAAATGAATGAAAGCCCAAAAAAGTAAGAAAAAAGAACTCATAACCCCACTCTGAGAGAATAGTATTTGTTGACATTTTACAGTATTTATATCTAGAACCTTATTTCTTCATATATTCCTTTTTCAAATATGACAACTGTATATTCAGTTTTATAATTTGCTTTTTTCTTTCAAATATATTGTGTCTCATTTAAAAATATTTCAGAGACTTAAAAGCATTATTTTACCTTTCTCTTCCTTCTTCTACCTTGAATGAAACTTAGTTATAAACCCACTGTAATAACAAAATTATAGAGATTGAGAACAAGTTAGTAAGTTTCCAAAGGAACAGGAGTAAGGGGTGGGTGTGACCATAAAAGAGAATCAGGGAGGTCTTTTGTTTGAAAGAATAGTTCCGTATTATGATTGTAATGGTGCTGGTACTAATCTATACATAGAATCAAGTTGCAAAGAACTGTACACACAAATTGGAAGAAGGGAAGTTCCCAGAGGGAATTAGCAGTCTGAGGAGGGAGTGGTTTAGAGATGGGGAAATAGAGTTTGAAGGGGGACTTAGGGGCCACAACAAGGAAAATCGAGAGTGCAAAGTGAAATTGAGTGTTGGAAGGTGTGTGGTCAGGATCCCAGGGAGTATTGGGGGTCCAAGAAAAGGGGTGAGGGTAGAGAGTGGGAATTTGGAGTCCAAGGAAGGGACGTGGGAGTGGGGTTGGTAGGCTGTCAGAGGGGGTTGGAGGTGAGCTTCCTTCCCACCCCCTTCCCACCCCCTTCCCAGGGCAGGCCTGGAGAGGCAGAGGGTAGGCACTCATAGCCCGTGAGCCTCGTGTGCCAGTCACTGAGCTGAGTCTGGTAGCAGCTGCTGGCAAAGTAGGGCTGACTGATCACTGGGTAGGACATGGCTGTGCAGGGGGGAGGGTGGTAGTCAGGTGGTAGGCTTGCAGTGCCTCCTGGGCCCCCTACACCCCTGCCACTCTTTCCTCTGCTGGGCAGTCTAGGTGGAGCCACCAGGCTACCCACTGAGAGGACACCACTGTGCCTCCCCCTTCCCATCTGCCACATCTGGGCATTGACACCCCAGTCTGTTCCTGTTGCCACTGCCTCCTGCACATCTGGTTGAGCTGGGAGTGGGGACTTCTGCATGCCTGAGAAAGGGTAGGTGCTACATGTACTGCCTCCTCTTCATCTGGGCCTGAGGTGCAGGATTCCTACATTTTGGGGACCTCTGGGATGGAAGCAGGCACTATATGTCTTTGAAGCCAGGGTGCCCAGGGGAGGAAGGTGGCTAGGTTCTGGGGATTAGGAGGGCTGCTGGTCTCTCCAGCAATCCCACCTTTCATGTTGTCATGCATCTCAAAGTGCGTCTTGCTGGCCCTGAGGAGGGGGCACTAAGGACATCAGAGGTGGCTGTGGTGACAGTGGTGGAGTCTGTGCAAGAGAAGCTGGCTACTGGGGAAAGGAGAGGAGGGGAGGGGCAGAGGCACCAGGGACTGGGCTCTTGGGTGGAGGAGAGAAATAGGGATTTCGGGGGCATTGAAAAAGACATGTCCAGAGGGATAGACAGTAAGAGATATGAAAGGAGACAAATGTGAGTGGGGTGGGGTGGAAAGAGAACAGAGCAGAGGGCTGCAGTGGGTGCTCCTACCTGCAGTACTGTGAGGGCGGTGATGGAGACAGACATGTGGGTGACATGGGCACTGAGTGAGGAAAAAACAATTATACACACACATGTGTGCATGTAATCACACATGATTAGGTGAAAACTGACTAGGTGAGGTAACAGTATTGTGCCAGTGTCAGTGACATTATATTACACTTCTGTATAACACCACTGGGGGAAGCTGGTTAGATGGTTCACAGGACTCTATGTACAGCAACTTCCTGTGATTCTGTAATTACTTCAAAATAAAATGTTTTTTCAAAACCCACTTTTTGAAAGCAAAATGAGATTTTAATTAATGAACAACTAATACTAAAATGCATGTTAAGAATAATCAAGTAAGAACTGAGAGAGGTGGGTTGTGATACTAGTTCTGCTGGTGGATCTCTGGCTAATCTCTTAACGTTTGGGGTTCATTTTTTTTTTTTCTGGAAAATAAGGAAATTGTGGTAGAAAATTCTAAGATCTCTTCAAGCTCTGATATTCCAGAGGGTGTATAAATTTCTTTAAGTCCGTAATTTGCCAAATACAGAATGAATGCCATTAATATGTTAGATATGGTCCAGAGGTGAGGGCTTATATAACCTTGTAATAGGCAAGAAGTCTATTTCTGCCTCTTCCCGTGTGTCTGCCTAGCACTATATTAGACATTATGGTGATACAATACAACTTAGTCCCTAATGGACTTCAAGAGGGTAATGGATACATAGGAAGTACCTGTACACATGTACTAGATTACAAAATAGGCAGTGTTTGTGTATGTTTCAGAATGTGTGATCTGGACAGTAATTCCTATAGGAATTCCAAAAGAAATCACTGTAAAGGACATGGTCCGCTGGCCAGTATGGGGCTCTGAACCTATGCCCTTGGTGTTATAAGACGGTGCTCTAACCATCTGAGCTAACTGGCCAATCCGATGAAGAAGTTTATAGAATTTTTTTCCTTATCCCTAGTGTTCTGCAATTTAGTATTGTTTGTTCCTTAGTATGGGTCTTTTAAAATTCATTATGCTGAGGACTTTGTGGTTCTTTTAAAATGGAAAACTGAGAAACGCCACCCGGGCTCTTCAGGGGCTTGAGGTAAAGCGTTTCGCGTCGTTAGGGAAACACCTGCTGTTGAAGAGAGGCATGGTGGGCTGCATCTTGGAAACAATGAGGACGACGAGGAGGAGGAGCCGAGCTGAGCAGAGCGAGCACGGAAGGTCTTATAAGTAGTGGGGCTGCCACTGAGTGATCCAGCAGCACGGGCCAGAGCGCACGGAACAGGGAGAAGTCCTGCACGGGAAGTGGAAGGTCAGCAGAGACCACACACCCTGTGGTACTGCCCCATGATCCAGCAGCCCAGCAGAGTCCAAGCTGACCAGAGAGGTGGTTCCCCGGAGAGGCCCAAGACCTGAGGCAACCACACACACAAGGCACTAGAGGCCAACTGAGCAGTCACGGAGGTAGCCATACGAAATTGGCAACCACAGCAACATCTTAGTCAGTCAATAGTCTCAAACCGGTGGACTGTGAAACCCCCTGCCACAATGAATAAACATCAAAAAAAAGATACCAGAAATACAAAAAATCAAGAAAGTACACTACCAAAAGTTAATAAATCTCAAACTCTAGATCCTATAGAACAAGAAGCCCTTGAAATGACTGACAAGGAATTTCGAGTGATAATTCTAAGGAAACTGAATGAGATACAAGAAAACACAGCTAGACATTATGATGAAATGAGGAAAAGTATACAGGATCTGTAAGAGGAAATGTACAAGGAAATCAATGTCCTGAAAAAAAATGTAGCAGAACTTGCTGAACTGAAGAAGTTATTCAGCGAAATAAAAAACACAACGGAGAGTTTAACCAGCAGGCTTGTCGAAGTTGAAGAGAGAACCTCTGAACTTGAAGATGGGCTGTTTGAAATAACACAAGCAGACAAAAAGAAAGAAAAAAGAATCAAGGACATGGAAGAAAATCTGAGAGAGATATCAGACAACCTTAAGCGCTCAAATATCCGAGTCATGGGTGTTCCAGAAGGGGAGGAAAATGGAGATTGCATTGAAAACATATTCAACAAAATAGTGGCAGAAAACTTCCCAGGTATAGGAAAAATCAGAGATCTTCAGATCCAGGAAGCTCAACGATCTCCAAACGTATTCAACCCAAAAAGGCCTTCTCCAAGACATGTCATAGTCAAATTGGCAAAACTCAGAGACAAAGAGAGAATCTTAAAAGCTGCAAGAGAGAAGCATCAAATCACCTATAAGGGAGCCCCAATCAGGCTAACATCAGATTTTTCATCACAAAACCTAAAAGCTAGAAAGGAATGGGATGATATATTCAAAATACTAAAAGACAAGGATTGCCAGCGAAGAATACTCTACCCTGCAAGGCTATCCTTCCGAAATGAAGGGCAAATAGTATATTTCTCAGACAAACAAAAACTGCAGGAGTTCACTACCACACGACCACCCTTACAAGAAATCCTCAAGGGAGTACTGGGTTTGGTTCCTGAAAAATAACTACCACTGCCATAAAAACCCAAGAAAAATCAAAACCCACTAGTATAATAAAAATGGCATTCATGAAGAGAAAACAAACAAACAGAAACGCTATCTACAACCTAAGGAACCAACAAACACAGAAACCAAACAGTAAATCAGAAAGCAAGGAACAAAAGACACCTAAGACAACCAAACAACCAATAAAATGCGAGGAATAAATCAACACCTTTCAATAACAACTCTTAATGTAAAAGGCTTAAATTCCCCAATCAAAAGACACAGACTGGCTGACTGAATTAAAAAGGAGGACCCAAGTATATGCTTCCTACAAAAGACCCACCTCGCCCATAAACATTCACATAGACTAAGAGTGAAAGGATGGAAAAAGATTTACCATGCAAACAGAAAATAAAAACGAGCTGGAGTGGCTATTCTTATAGCTGACAAAATAGACTTTAAATTGAAAACCATAAAAAGAGACAATGAGGGACACTACTTAATGATAAAAGGACTGATGCATCAAGCAGACATAAAAGTCATAAATATGTACACACCCAGTGTTGGAGCAGCCAGATTTATAAAACAAACTCTATTAGACCTAAAGAGGGGAATAGACACTAATACCATAATAGCAGGGGACCTGAACACCCCAATGTCAATATTAGACATATCATCTAGGCAAAGAATCAGTAGAGAAACACAAGATCTAAACAATACTCTAGACCAATTGGAATTGGCAGATATCTACAGAACATTCCATCCAACAACCTCAGAATATTCATTCTTCTCATCAGCACATGGGTCATTCTCCAGGACAGATCACATATTAGGTCACAAATCAAGTCTTAATAAATTCAAAAAAATTGGAATTATCCCATGTATTTTCTCAGACCACAATGGATTAAAACTAGAAATTAATAACAAACGAAACTCTGGAAACTATACAAACACATGGAAATTAAACAGCATTCTACTTAATGAAATATGGGTCCAAGAAGAAATCAAGCAGGAAATAAAAAAATTTATTGAAAATAATGAAAATAATGATACATCATACCAAAACCTGTGGGATACTGCAAAAGCAGTATTAAGGGGGAAATTTATTGCATTAAATGCTCACCTCAGAAGAATGGAAAGATGGCAAGTGAACAACCTAACACTTCACCTTAAAGAACTAGAAAAACAAGAACAATCCAAACCTAAAGTTACCAGATGGAAAGAAATCATTAAGATCAGAGCAGAACTTAATGAAATTGGAACCCAAAAAACAATACAAAAGATCAATGAATCAAAAAGTTGGTTTTTGGAAAAGATAAATAAAATTGACAAACCATTAGCATGGCTAGCAAAAAAAAGAAGAGAGAAGATTCAAATAACAAAAATTAGAAATGAAAAAGGCGATATTACAGCTGATTCATCTGAAATACAAGGAATCATTTGAGACTACTATAAACAACTATACGCCAACAAATTTGAAAATCTGGAGGAAATGGATAAATTTCTGGACACACACAAGCTCCCAAAACTGAACCATGAAGACGTAGAAAATTTGAACAGACCAATAACAATAAAGGAGATTGAAGCTGTTATCAGAAGGCTCCCAACAAAGAAAAGCCCAGGACACACTGACCAATGGAATAGAATAGAGAATCCAGAAATCAACCCACACACTTACTGCCATCTGATCTTTGAGAAAGGCACCAAGCCTATTCACTGGGGAAGGGACTGCCTCTTCAGCAAATGGTGCTGGGATAACTGGATATCCATATGCAGGAGAATGAAACTAGACCCATACCTCTCACCATATACTAAAATCAACTCAAAATGGATTAAGGATTTAAATATACACCCTGAAACAATAAAACTTCTTAAAGAAAACATAGGAGAAACACTTCAGGAAATAGGACTGGACACAGACTTCATGAATACGACCCCAAAAGCACGGGCAACCAAGGGAAAAATAGAAAAATGGGATTATATCAAACTAAAAAGCTTCTGCACAGCAAAAGAAACAATTAACAGAGTTAAAAGACAACCAACAGAGTGGGAGAAAATATTTGCAAAATATACATCTGACAAAGGATTAATATCCAGAATATATAAGGAACTCAAACAACTTTACAAGAAGAAAACAAGCAACCCAATTAAAAAATGGGCAAAAGAGCTAAGTAGGCATTTCTCTAAGGAAGATATACAAATGGCCAACAGACATATGAAAAAATGCTCAACATCACTCAGCATCCGGGAAATGCAAATCAAACCACACTGAGATACCATCTCACCCCAGTTAGGATGGCTAAAATCCAAAAGACTCTGAACGATAAATGCTGGTGAGGTTGCGGAGAAAAAAGAACTCTCATACATTGTTGGTGGGACTGCAAAATGGTGCAGCCTCTATGGAAAATGGTATGGAGGTTCCTCAAACAATTGCAGATAGATCTACCATATGACCCAGCTATCCCACTGCTGGGAATATACCCAGAGGAATGGAAATCATCAAGTCGAAGGTATACCTGTTCCCCAATGTTCATCGCAGCACTCTTTACAATAGCCAAGAGTTGGAACCAGCCCAAATGTCCATCATCAGATGAGTGGATACGGAAAATGTGGTATATCTACACAGTGGAATACTACTCAGCTATAAAAACGAATGAAATACTGCCATTTGCAACAACATGGATGGACCTTGAGAGAATTATATTAAGTGAAACGAGTCAGGCACAGAGAAATACCACATGTTCTCACTTATTGGTGGGAGCTAAAAATTAATATATAAATTCACACACACACCCACAAAAAGAAAACCGGGGGGTGGGGAGTAGATATAACAACTACAATTACTTGAAGTTGATATGACAAGCAAACAGAAAGGACATTGTTGGGGGGGAGGGAGGAGAGGGAGGAGGGAGGGAGGTTTTGGTAAGGAGCAACAATAATCATTCACAATGTATATTGACAAAATAAAATTTAAAAAAATTAAAAACAAAAAAAATAAAATGGAAAACTTATGACCCTAAAAAAAAAAAAAAAAGAAAGAAATCACTGTAGGCTAGCCGATTAGCTCAGCTGGTTACAGCGTGGTGTTGTAATACCAAAGTCAAGGGTTTGGATCCCCATACCAGGCAGCTGCCAAAAAAAAAAAAAAAAAAAAAAAAAATGAAGGAGATAACTGTAGGCTGTAGTATCCAAGGAAGAAGTGGAATGTGGAATTTCAGATATATGAATATCTTGGTTTTCTCATTAATTGCATCTCCTAATATGTTACAAGAACCAGACTGTACATTTCATAGATACGTTGCAGTTACACTATCTTATATTCACTCATCCCTCTTCATTCTGCCTCTAAGTTTAACTTACTCTATAATTTGAGCTGTCGGGTTAATAGATGGTAAATTCATCTAGTTTACCTGATGTTTTCTGCTTTTCTCTTTTTCTCTCCTGACGCCTTCTTCCTCTCCAACCAACTCCAGCTGAAAAAAGAAAGGGTGGGCAGACTGTTGATTCTGGCCTCCCACTTCTAAGTGTATCTGATCCTTTCATTCCTCTTCAAGTACCTGATGCACCAGGTAGGTAAACAGAACTGATCTGAGGTTAAGCAGCTTGATTGTTAGGTTCCAGGGCCTGTGGAGAGTTCTGTTTTAAACACTCCATGAAAAAGATCTAAGCCCTAATAATAGGTGGCTATTGTATGTTTTCGCTGGGTCTCAGTAAGAGTAGAATATTTGTGTTGAAGAGTACTGGCCCTTAGCAAAGATAATAAAATCAGTTCAGATTATACTAAATTGTATTCCATACCATATTGGTATTCAATTATTCATCTTTGATTGTGTTAGCAATAATGTGAGGGGCTTGTGTATTGGAAAGAACATTAGTCCAATATGATTATAACAATGTGTGTGTGTGGCGGGGGGGGACCTGTAAGCACATGATAAAAGGAACAAAATAGGAATAGTGGTTATGGTGTGATGATGGAATTATGGGTAGCTTCCTGTCCAGTTCCTGTGTTTCTATAATGTACTTTTATTTTATAATATAAAAATACATCATACAGGTTGATAAGGAATGTGAGTCAGGAGAGCAGGGTTCCCCATCTAAGCTCTGCCACTACCTGGAAACCTTCTGGGCTTGACTCTTCACCAGTGAAGTAGGTATGACTGAATATCACTTTCAGTCTGTCATATCTTATTTTTAAGCAAGCTGTCTAAAAAATAAGAAATGGTTAGCATGTTCTGATTGAAACAGCTTTTGAAACAATAATTGGACGCTCTCCATTTGGAGTTCATGAAGACCAAAGATTTCCCTTCCTGCTCCCCTCCCATACTTCTCTTTGGAGGGGAAGTGGCATGGGGAACGAAAGCTGCCCTTTCTCTTGTCTGTCAGTCTCTTTGTAAAGGCAAATAGATCTAACTCCTTAGCAGCAGCTGGTGGTAGTTTTGCTTCTGACAGTTTTTCCTTTTTTCCCATTCTTACTCTTGCCAATTCATGAGCTTGAACTCATAGGATTGGCTTGGTTTTTCTTCTGTCTCAAAATGTTAAAGGTGTTTGATTGGTTGCCTCAAGATTGGAAAACATAATAGTGTTCATATCCTTTACTTGCTAGTACAGACTGCAGGTAGGGTACCAAGACATTTTTATTTTGTTAGGCAATTTTTTGACCCTTCTAAGGGGAAGCAAATACTTGCCATGATCAGGCAGTATTGTGTAACTTTATAGTTTGTTGGACCCAGAATTAGCTCAAAATCACTGAGGAATGATTCAGTATAGGGTGGTTAAAGGAAAAGGAAGAAAGGAATCAAATAAAGGCCATGTTTCTCAGTGACTTAACATTTTTATTTTATACTTTTAAAATGTTTTCACGTATAATTTCCTTTGATCTGACACACACTAGTGAGTGGCAGGTGGTAAGTATGTCAAGTAACATACTCATTTTGTTGGTGACGAAGTGAAGCCTTAGTGCTGTTCTGTCTGTCCTAGGCCACATGTTCTTTTTCATTGCCCACATCCCCCAAGTAATGGATGCTGCTTTTGTCTTTGGTATAGTTCCTGGATCAATAAAGCCTTTGACTAGAGAGCTAAATTTAAGGTTAAGGGAAATATAAAAATAGAATTGAACTTGTAAGACCTGGGTTCTAGCACTTAGTAGTGAGGTAATTTGGGTCATATCAATTAAATTCTGTGTTTTCATCCTTAATTGGCTATACTAAAACCTACCTTATGCCATGGCCATGAGTTTCAGATGAAATTATGTGTTTGAAATTGCTGTGTGAATTTTAAATTACTATAAAGATGAGAAATGCTGTTACAACTTTGGTTTTGTATCCTTGTTCTCAGTCAGGCAGTCCTAGGTATCATAAGGTGATCCTTTTCTTGTGTTCAAATTAAATTTGCTTTTATAATCTTAACTTTTGCACAACTGAGAACCATTAAAATAGATTTCCTGGATACAGTGATTGTCAAACTATGGGTTTGACAGGGGTACTGGATAATTATGGGTTTTTTTTTTTTTTTTTTTTTTTTTTTGTCTTTTTCGTGGCCGGCACTCAGCCAGTGAGTGCACTGGCTAGTCCCATATAGGATCCGAACCCGCGGCGAGAGCGTCGCTGCCTGCACTCCCAGTGCCGCACTCTCCCGAGTGCGCCACAGGCTCAGCCCGGGTTGGTTTGTTTTAAGGAATATTTTTATATTCCAAAGCTCCATGAAAGAAATTTTTTTAGAAAGTATGGAATACGAAAATCACAGCCATGAGCATTTGTATGCTCTCAAAGCTCCAAATGAAGCATGGCTAGTGAGTCTCAGAGTACTACATTGATGCTTATGTGTTGCCTGTTAATTTATTTTGCCTTCTGTTTGCTTTAGGGAACAGATAAGCTATAAGTAGTCTCGAAGTTTTAAAATATAGTAGAGAAGATTCAGAAATTTTCTCTGGAAATTGAGGAAAGATTTTTAAATTATTTAAATTGTAGTAAAATATACATAATAAAATTTACTATTTTAGTCATTTTTAGGTACAGTTCAGTGGCATTAAGTATATTCACATTGTTTTCCAACCATAACCACCATCCAGCCACACAACTTTTTTTATCTTGCAAAACTGAAACTCTGGGCTCATGAAACAATAACTCTCTATTTCCCTCTTCCCCCAGCCCTTGGCCACCACCATTCTACTTTCTGTCTCTATGAATATGACTACTCTAGCTACCTCATATAAGTGGAATCATTCAGTATTTATCCTTTTATGACTGGTTTATTTCATTTTACACAGTGTCTTCAAGGTTCACCCATGGTGTAGCATATGTCAGAATTTCCTTTTTTTTATAAGGCTGAATAATATTCTATTGATGTGTATACCACATTTTGTTTATCCTTTTATCCAGTGAGACACTTGTAGCTATTGTGAATAATGTTGCTATGAACAGGAATGTACAAATATCTCTTTGAGGTCCTGCTTTCAATTATTATGGATATATGCCCAGAAGTGGAACTGCTGGACCATATGTTAATTCCATTTTTAACTTTTTGAGGAACCACCATAGAGGCTGCACCATTTTGCATTCCCATCAGCAATGCACAAGGATTTGGGGAAATAATTTTTATAACAATTCTTCAATACTGATCTCTTGACATCAGTTTTTTATAAGACTAAGCAATAATGCCTTAGTTGCCCTGTAAGTGCTGCTTCCTAGCATTAGAGACTTTTTTTTTTTTTTTTAAAAGAGGTGCTTCTTGGTTTATGGCACTCCATCATCACACAAAGTAAGGCAAGAGGAGCAGTGTTTTCTTAGTAGTTTGTTGTCAAGATGGGCATTCCTCTCACAGCTAGTTGCCTGGCATCTTCCTCATTTCCAACTGCTGTCTTTTGATACTGAAAAGCACAAGGTCGATCATAGTATGTGTTTTTACTCTGGAAAGTTTATCTTCCTGAAGATGTAATTCTCCAAAAGGAACTTGGGGCACGGTGTTTGACTTTTGCTTCCAACTTGCAGATGTCACAGATGGTTTTGTGTCTGTTTTCTCAGTGATAGGAATCATTTAGAGTGCCTAGATTTTAAAAAAATCCTCTCTCATCATAAGATTCCAGGACTTGCTCCCCAAGTCCGACAAGACATAAATTTCCAAAGCCGCAAAGCTGGAGCAGCCACATCATCTTTGGTGGGGCTCATATGAAGCTCTTACACGTTCGTTAGTTCAGGCTCTTCTATTCCTCCTGTTCGTACTCCTAATTAGGGTCGGAATGGGCCTTGAGTAAGCCCTTGATTTTATTAGGCTGTATAAGTAGATATCTACCCTTTCTTTTGATGTTTTAAAAGAGAAAGGTCACAATTTGCAGTATATCCCAATCTCATGTCAGGAAGTGGTTTTAGACTGATCTGTGAAGGATTTATTGCTTTGTCTTGTGGTTGATATTTTTAATGACTAAGTCTTGAAAAGGGAGGTGTAAGAGAAGAATCTGAAATGGATTCATTCCTGACTCAAACTTTAGCAACTCTTTCCTTTCCTCTTCTCCTCCCCAGTCCCCATTGCCAATTGAGTTATGTTTAAGAGGAGAGGAGGAGGTGTACAGAGGAGAATACCCCCTTTCTCTCACCTCTCCCCTTAATTTTAAAAGAACTCTCGGTTTCCATTATCCAGGCTAAATAATTCTGCATCTATTTTTCTTCAGGGATCTACTTTCCAGTCCTTTAACCTTGATTTCAGCAGTTCTCCAAGTTCTTACCCTGACTTTTTTTATCTGGTTCCCCTAGAGACCTGAGAAAGAACCAAGTGTAGCAATAGGAATGTGGTAAGGAAACATCACCAATAAAAAAATATGAACAGACAGTTCCATAAAAGAAAATATGTTACCAGTAAATATATTTTTAAAAAGTTTATCATCATGATGAGTCCAAAAAGTGCCAACTATAAAATAATGAGATGCTACAATTTCCACTATCAAATTGGTAAAGATGAAGGCTTGGTAAAGGTGTAGGAAAATGGATACCCATATACCCTACTAGTAGGAATATCAATTAGTACAACTTTTGGGGAGGACAGTTTGGCAGTTTATAACAAAGACCTTCGAAGGTTTTACTTTCTCTTTTACTTAACAAACTCTGTTGCTTAAAAATTATTCTAAGAAAACATGGATATGCTTAACTATTTGTTGGAACAATCAGAATTCGTAGGAAAAAAGTGGAAGATATTCATTTAAAAACTCTTAATAGTGGATATCTCTAGAAGTGGGATTATGTGTAGTTTTACTTTTATCCCTTGGTTTGTCTGTATTTCCCAAATTTTCCACAATGAACATGTACTACTTTTGTAATAAGGGAAAAAGCTTACAAGATTTTTTTTCCCTGCAGGTTGTGAGCTTAGCTCTTCCCCCAACTTCTCACCCTAGTCTCCTGGCTGTGCCTTTCTGGGCTGAGTTTGCATGTTGAACAGCATGTTGAGTCAGCTCTCCGTGTTTTACAAAACCTGCTTCCTTGGGGCCAGTCATCTTACCTCCTGCCTGTGTCCTTCTGCCGACGTACCCTCCAAGTGCCTTTCTCTGCAGTTATTACCAGTTCTGATCTTCAGTTTCATCTCTCAAGTTCATCCCCTAAGCAGCCAGTTTCTACTTGCATTTTTCCCTTTATGTTGGATGATTGGCTTTGAGTGATACTTAGGGTCTTTAAGTTTATCTTCATTTTTTTCAATGAGCAAACTTAGACCCAGAAAGAATAAGAGATTTGCCCAAATACAACACAAGCTTAGTGCAGAACCCAGTTTTCCTGCCTTTTCTTCCTCTCTATTAAACTGTGCTGCCTCTTCCCCACACGGCACTTTATTCTAGGAGTTCTGCTTATTCTGTTCTCATACCAAGACATTTGAGCAAAATCTGGATCACCGGTATTCACTACCGTAATAACAGGCATCCGTGGCTTGGTGACCCCTCATTCATCTAGTCCTCTTACTTAAAAAGTTAATCTCCTTTTATGTACCAGGTACTGTTATTTACACACACACACACACACACACACACACACACATTAATTCTGATAAGATAGCATTTAATCCTAACAGCCCTTTAAAGTAGTTTTTAATCCTCTGTTTACAGGTGAGGAAACTGATGCTTAGAAAAGTTAGGTAACTTAAATTCAGGCTCTTTTACTCTTTCATGTTACTTATTTATTTTTCAGGATTTTACAGACCCTTGCTAAAGTCCCCAAAATGTACAGTATCACAATAAAAGATAAAATAAGTAAATAAAATATACCCTCCCCAAATCCGGATATCCTCCCACCACACACACACACAGAGTCTCTTTCTCTCTCTCTCTCTCTCTCTCTCTCTCTCTCTCTCTCTCTCTCTCTGTCTGTCTGTCTTCATTCTCTCTTCATATAGAGTCTAGAGTCAGGTCTAAAAATATCAGTCAGCCTAGGAGCTGACACAAACTGTACCATCTTTTTCTATCCAGAATTGTCCACTGTGCTTTTCACATGTACTGAAATATGATGAGGTCATAGGCTTGTGATTCTAATACAGAGGTAGAACAACTCTTGTAAAATGTTTCTCAGGAGGATGAAATCATTGCTGAAATGCAACTTATGAATAATTTTGGGTTTCGTTGGTCTGTCACTTTGAATAATTGAGAATAAGAGTGTGAGTCTTTGTACATTTCATAAGATGGGTTTTGCTTTGCATCCAGAGAAGCTATTTCCCATGATTCATGCAGAATAAAAAATGGTTTTGTTCATTATTTATCAATAAGTCAAAATATTCTGATGTGGATCTTGACGGAGGTTTTGGATCTTAAAGAACATTTCCAGAACACTTTCCTTAATTCACTATCCTCATTTCTGCCCTTTTCTTACCCATGATCCATCATGATACTTTGCCTCAGTGTGTTTCTATGAAAGAGAAAGGACAGAATTTATAAAGTGAAGGATATCAGGGCCAGCCCTTGATGCAGATGGGAGGCCTCCAGGCTCCAGGATTTCTAGACTATCAGCATCTTGTAGCCTTTCTTGAGCCTTCCTTGACATCCTGTTCTTAAGTTCTTCATTTACAGTAAACAAAAATGACCAATAATAGCTTTAGAGGTGACCTCTTCCAAGAGTCTACATTTTAAAGCAATCAAAGCCTTAGTTAAACCAGAAGAATGAGTCTCTAGTGTAGTAGAATATCTGGGTCCTAGTATTAGCTAGCTCTGTTGCTTCTTGATGTAAGATCTTGGGCAAGTTACTTCACCTTTCTGGAGCTGTTTTTTTTTTTTTTTTTTTTTTTGACCAGTAAGGGGATTGCGACCCTCGGCACAGTGTTGTCTGCACCACACTCAGCCAGTGAGCGCACCGGCCATCCCTATATAGGATCCGAACCCGCAGCCTTGGCACTACGAGCACCACACTCTGCCGAGTGAGCCACAGGGCTGGCCCTGGAGCTGGTTTCTTTATCTATAAATGACAAGGCTAAATTGCGTAAGATCTGAGGTTCCTTCCAGTGCCAGCATGTCTTTGACAACTTTACCATTGTACCTGAGACCATGTCTACATGAAGACCCATCCTCTTGTGTTGATGGAGATAGGTAGACCCTGTAGGCAACATGTGAAGAGAACTTCAAGAAGTCCAGGCTCTACCATGTCTTATTTGTGACTTTGGGCAAGTCACACATTCTCATAGTCTCTGATCTCCATTCTCCTCAACTTTATTAGTATTCATAAACCCAGGGTTTTTAAAAACAAATAATGAATGAAAATGTATGACATTAAACTCTACAAATGTGATAACTGTTGTTAAGATGGCACCTGGGTGCTAGCCACTGAGTAACTGCAAGAGTCCTGGGAGTCAAAGCAGCTTCTTTGTGCATGCTGTCTGCCTTACATAGACTGTGGTCTGTACTCTCAATCCTAGTTTTCTGCCTGGTATTATTCTGTTCCCTGCTCCTCCCTCCCACATTCCCACTATTTCGATATTCCCAAGCAGCAATAACCATGTAAATTAGCCTGTTACTTCAAGGTTTGGGCAGAAAATAAATCTTCCTAAATTTGACAATTTACCCCATACCATCTCACCACACAATACACATGCACACACATGTACTTCTTTATCCTCTCACATGGATTTTGCTAATGGCTCATAAAAGAATTAGATTCTTGTTCAAGTACTGACTTTTTCTGGCTCACTTCCTATTCTCTCCACCTCCCCAATCAAGCCAGAAGGCATAGATGTGGCAGGGAGTATGAGAGGAAACCAAGAAATGGGGATACAGAGGTTAAGAAGACACATTCCGTGCCTTCAGTCATATTGTAAGGGCTGCAAGAGAAGTGAGTGCAGACTACTCCAGAAGGTTCCTAATGTGTCAGGGAAGGTGGGAAAAGGCTTAGGAGAGATGGCACTTGAGTGACCAAGACAAAAAAGTGTGCGGGGAGGGGGTGTATTTCCACCTTCCAGATGAGGAGATAATGTCAGAAATTTCAGGAATTGCTCCAGGGTCATCTGTAATTACTTTTTTTTTTTTTAAATAAAAGGCTTTGCTGGTAGGGGGAATAAAACAAAAACTAGTATTCAGAACAATGAA
Organism: Cynocephalus volans; assembly: GCF_027409185.1. Classification (NCBI taxonomy): domain Eukaryota; kingdom Metazoa; phylum Chordata; class Mammalia; order Dermoptera; family Cynocephalidae; genus Cynocephalus; species Cynocephalus volans. The sequence continues at coordinate 66,131,242 of NC_084473.1, read as the reverse complement.
AAGTTAGACTTTTTAGGAAAACCATCTTTACCGCTATGCTAAAAATTGTCAAAGATATTTTTAACGTCATTTCTTGTTAGAAAATGTCATGTACAGTGCTAGGTTAATGCCGGTGTAATTACACTTGTATACTTGGTTAGCACCAAAAACCGCTAGGTTTTTTACCCCCTGCTATTGAGAAGCTTCCTTTTTCTTCCTTCCTTTCTTCAATATAAACCAGATATAAATGAGAAATGTAGCATATTGTCATTTGTTAAAAATTATCTACATTTCATATACTTCAAAGATGGCTCCATAGTAAAAATCTTTTTCTGCAGAGTGTTAATTGTACCAAAGCAAATGATCTTGCCAAGACACTAAAATCCATTCTTTTGCTTGACCTGTGTAGTTATAGATCACCTTTATTACAGATCACCTAAAATTTGGTTCCTTTCTTCAATGAATATCAATTTATTTATTGCTTATCTCAATTCCCAATAGCTTAGAAGAATACAAATCCATTAAAAAGTTACATACACATACTTGAACTTTGTCACTTTTTTTCAAACATTTTGATTACACTTTTATCTTAATAGCATTTTATTTCTGTGATAGAAAAAATATTGTTGACATGCCTTTAACTGGGCAAGTCATATAATTTATGTGACCTAAGTTTCCTCATAAGTAACAGGAGATATGAGATCTAAATTCCCTTCTTCCTGTGAGATTCCATGATTTGTTATTTTGTTTCAAGTTAATGCTCTACCAGGGTAGGTTAAAGTTAAATAGAGGGTTGTTGATGGATCAGGGTTAAAGGAATTGTTTCGGAAGAAATATTTTTGGGTGTGGGGGGGTGTGGCTGGTTGGTATAGGGATCCCAACCCATGACCTTGGTGTTATAAGGCTGTGCTCTCACCAACTGACCTAACCGGCCAGCCTGGAAGAAATCTTAATGTATACATATTGTCACACACTAAGTTACCAAGTCTAGTAGCTTCTGATGTGCTTTTATTTCCTAGATAAAAGGCATCAACAGTAATCCATCTTCAGGCTTATGTGAATTTTGTGAGATTTGACTGTAGAATAATAAGAGTACCAGCATGTCACAGGTGTACAGTTGGCAGACAATAAGTGATTGTTGAAGTTAACTTAGGTGTGATTGAATTGATTCTCTTGGTGAGTTATAAACTGTTTCTAAATACAGTAACAGAAGAAAAAAGAGAGTTTCACAACTAAGCCCAGGAGGGGAAATGAATACACAAAGACAATATGCAAATGTTTATAGCAGCTTTATTTTTAATAGCTAAAAATTGGAAGCAAACAAATATTCATTAACTGGTGAATGGATCAACAAAATGTGGTACATTCATATAATGGAACACTATGCAGCAATAAAACAGAACAAATGAAGGAAACCAGACACAAAAGGCTATATGCTGCTGTATGGTTCCATTCATAGGAAATACTAGAAAAGGCAAAATTATAGGGATAGAAAACATCCATTGTTACCAAAGTCTGGGGAAAGAGGAAGACATTGACTGTAGAGAGACACAGAGGAACTTTTTGGGGTGTTGGAAATGTTCTATATTATTTCAGTGGTGATCACGTCAATGTGTATGTTTGTCAAAACTAATCAAATTGTACACTTAAGATTGGTGAATTTTATTATGTGTAAAACAAGCAGACAAAGAAAGCTAGGGCCAGCATCTTGAATGCCTTTCAAAGTGACTACTTCACTTGGGGAAATAATCACTTCTAAACTGCAAATTTTGAAAGCCTATTGTTAACAAGATATTGATAATATATATTTTTATGGTGAATCTATATGAAATATTGATGCCTAAAAGGTGTTTGCATAGAAAACAGTGAATGATCTACTTGCTTTAATATCTCATTGCATTTTTATTTTCTTTACTTCTCTGTACAACCTAGAAAAACTAATTGAGGGACTCAAATCTCCTGACACTTCTCTTCTGCTCCCTGACCTCTTGCCTATGACAGATCCTTTTGGTAGCACTTCCGATGCTGTAATTGGTAAAGTCATCATCTCTGTTTCTTCAGTCATGCGTGGTATGTGTGTCTGTTTCCAGAATAAGTACCTAGTTAACAGATCCCTAGTGAATAGCCCTGGTAAGGAGTGGATATGCCACGAAGCCTCCTGGTTTGGAGCTATGCCTTGTTCTAACCTAGAAGCCAAGGCTATTTAATCTCACTTATCACTCCAAATGAAGTGTTTTTCTCTTCTTCCCAGGGGTACAACACGATTATTTTTCCTTTCTTGATATCCTGAGATTTCTAGAGTGAATTTCTTATGAATGAGGAGGAATGTGGAAAAATTCACCTTTATTTACAAAAGCTTCATGAAAAAAGTTGGTTTCTAATACCTTTACTGACCTTAATGGAATTTAGCAAATTCTTCTTTAGAAAGCTCTTGTCTGTGCCAAGTATCAGTAACAGAGTAACTGAGAGAACACATTGCCTACTGGTTAAGCCTCATGAATAGAAGCCAAGGCACAGGGGCTTGGTCTTGCATTTTCCTGTGCTGTGACAGCAAGGCAGGCAAGACCTACAAAATGTCCAAGACCCCTGAACTCCAGGAAGATGCAGTCATTAGAGACATAGAAATACCTTTGGGCAAAAAGTCCCAGAATTCAGAAATGCCATGACCTTACAGAGAGAGAGAGGCCTGCAGCTGAGAGATGTCACATAGTGCAGAATACCTCCCAGCTACATCATGGGACGGGGCTTGAGTGTATTAGTGCCCTTTGCATGGCACAGAGGATGTTTACCCCCAAGTTTTGCTTAGAAAAAAGCAAAATTACTGGAAGAAATTAAGGTGCCTTTCAGCTCATCTCTTCTGACATGGAAGCATTTGCCGAGTGGCTTGCCCTCTGCGTTTATCTAAAAGAATTGATAATCCCCGAGACTGGCCACAGTGTTTCACCTTGCACATGTGTGCTCCATCAGTGAAGCCCAGACACTCAGACCAGCAGAAATAAAGCAACATTGTGCTGTCTTGCCTGAGACTTGCAGTTTAGAAATCTGTAGAAGAAAGCCTTTATAGAATGTCCTAAGGATCCTTCTGACTCCCTTTCCCTTACTCTTTCCTCTCCTTTCTAATGCTTTGTTACAAAAGAAAAAGCTGATGTTGCTGTTGAAAGTCTTATACCAGGACTGGAGCCCCCGGTTCCCCAACGCCTCCCATCTCAGACGGAATCTGTGACCTCAAACCGCACAGGTTAGTCAGGAGTCTCTACAGCTGCAGTGATTGGTCCATGTGGTGAGCCCTCGAAGCCAGTCTTTCCATCTCTGGTGGTTGATTCTGGGCTTATTTTTCAGCCTACTTAGTTCTTCCTAGAGTGAATGCTCTGAATTGTTCCTACAGCTCCAGCTTCTAGCTGTTGAGTGATATGTTTCCTTACTAAAGAACTGAGTACCTTTTGGAGCCATGTTCCCTGTAGAATGATCCCTGGGTTTGCTCTGGTTACAGTATTTCTTTATTCAAGATTCTTTTCCCTGGTGGCAGGTTTCCTCCACCTCCTTTTTTGTTTGTTTCTTTGGTTTTGTTTTGTTTTGGTGGCTAGCAGGTATGGGGATCCAAACCCTTAACCTCGGTGTTATAACGCTGCTCTCTAACCAACTGAGCTAACCCGCCAGCCCTCTCCACCTCCTGAACTGTAACTCCTCCAGGTTGCTGAGCAGTCTTTCCTGTCTAACATTGTCAGTGATATCCATGGAGCTTATCTTTTGTAGGTGGACATACTGTTCCCAGTACAGTGCTTTAGTCATATATAGGTGATTTGCTGTAGGCAAAATTGAAATCTTCCCTGGACCCAGCATTGCTTTCACCTTAATTTCAAAATTCAGTCTTAGTAGAATTCCTTAGCTGCCCATTTATATAGATTTGATATCCTCCTTTTTTTTAGTCTGTAATTACCTCGATAAAAGTATCTGGGAAACAATTAGAAATCTAGGAAATGTGAGGGTAAACACATCCAGGTGAAGAAAAAAATTACCCCCCCCCTAAACAATATGGTTCCTTTTCATTGTCCTCACTTGGATGTTTTCTCCTAGAAAGCTTTCCCAGAAAACAATTCCTATGTTAAAATGCTTGATTTCTGAATTTTGTCTTCTGTTTTTTTACTGAAATTAAAATCATGTCAGCAATTCAGATTTAAAGAATACTAGTAAGAGGCATTTTGAATGGGAATCTGGTTGAGTTCTAGAAGGTACTGTTTAATCTTTTCTCATTCTGCTAATAACAAGGCAGTGTCAGCCAGCCCTCTCCTAATCAGTAGTTACCTCATCCTATAGTAACTTTCTCCCATGAATATTTAGGGAATGTTTAAGTGAAACTCATTTAATTGCAAAGTCCTTTTTCCCAAGTGACATTTGCTGAGAACTGAGTTGTTGAAGTTACATTGGCATTTGAATCACAGACTTGTTTAACCAGCAACCTCTGAGCAAAAATTCTCCTATATTTATATATTAAGAAGAATCTAGAAATACTTGTTTCTATAAATGGAAAACCAGAGGGCTTAACGTGTTTCTTTTGGTATTCTTTCTTCCATCTTGGCTTGTATGTATAACATGTAAATGCAATAACTTAAAGGCTGAGATCTAATCTCTTGATATTGTTGCATGTGCCATTTAATGCCATCACTGACCTGGGATGCTGTTAATCTGGACTCAGATTCTCTTACTGGGGAAGATTCCCTGCTTGATTGCTCTCTGCTTTCTAACCCTACTACTGACCTTCTGGAAGAGTTTGCTCCTATAGCAGTCTCTGCTCCAGCCCATAAAGGTAAATGCTTTTTCCTTCTCAGGCCCACCTGTATCTTTAGAGAAGAACTGAACAAGTCCTGAGAGTTTTCCTTCTCATAAGTCTTTGCTAGTGAAATTTTTAAACTATCTCCTTATATAGAAAACTTAAGTTTGTTCTCTTAGCCACTGTTATAATACCTCTCAGTATGAATATTTAATAAGATCTAGACAACAGATTGGTGAAGGTGTTGCTTTCTGGCAAGAACCTAGAATGCAGATATTCCACATTACCTTTGAGAGCTATGTACCTTTGCAGTCAGCTCTAGTAGATGACTGAGCTGATCATCTACTGAATTACTATAATTATTATTATGATGCTTTTTGGCCTTAGAGCTTAAACTTATTTCATCACATCTGATTCAATGTTTTTGAATAGTGATGACTGCAATAAAGGAACAGGCATAAAAATAATTTTTTTAAATTAAAAAAAAATAAAAGAAACAGGCATCATTTCTCAAAAGTCAGTCCTCCAAGGTTGAACTTGTAAAAGTTTTGAATTTTAGTTCACCTTCAAGTCATTACTGATTGCTGGGTTTCTCTTTGTAATCTACCATTTCATTTCTTGGTCTTGAGTTAATACTGATTTGAAATTCTTCTGGACAGAGGTAGCTTAAGTTGAGTTCTATTCAGTGAGTAGTTTGTGGGAGTGATAGGCACAATGCCTGGCTTACTGTGCATAGGCATTTACTAAACTTTCTGTACTTGAGTAGTAAAAATGGTTTTCTGGAAGGAGAAAATGCACAGAGAAGGAATTTCTGAAGGAAATCCAAGAAGGAAGCCTCCCTGAGATGACTAAAAATGATTAGTCCATGGTTTGCAGTGGTAATAGCTGAGTTTTTGTTTTCACTCCTGATAGTATTAAAATGATATGTTCTTATAGAGTATGTAGAGGAAAGTTATGTATTTAAACAATTATGTTTGGCAGGAGGGTGTCAGCAGCAATGTGTAATTACAGAGAAACATCATTTGCAAAATAGGTGCTTGGCTAGCAGTTGCTGGTAGAGTAGCTTTATTTAGAATGGAGAAGAATATTCTAACAGACTTCTGCTTTAGGTCTCAGTGCATGTGATCTTGTGCCCCAGTATTCCCTGAAGCAGCTGAATTTGTTGGAAACTTTTTTTCCCCAGTCACAGAGCAGTGAGTCCTTTCAAAAGTAGTTTGTTTGCCCTATAGATAGTGATTATTTCTCAAAGAGCCATTAATTCTCTTCTGCTTTTCCCCACCCCTGATTTTGAGTTTTTCAAATAATCTTAGGCCTCTTTTCTGTTGATAAAGAGAACAAATGACTAATTCCTGTGCCTTTGTGAATTAGTGACATTGAAAAGATACATACAGTTAATGGTCTTATAAATGGTAGAGAGAATTCTTCCAATAACCCTTCTCCCTAATCATTTATGAGAGTCTTAACATGGCCAACTCTAAAGAATTTTTTTCTGTATACCTGTATTTTCCAGTTTTGTTACTTTTACTTCAACTCAGAAAAATAAGTACTTTCACCTGTAAAAACAACAGTGGTTGTACAACTGGGAACTTGGTGCCTCTGACATGGTCTCTCATTTGCTAATCTCTCTCCGTTGTTTCTGCTTGTGTATGTGCATTCTGTATTAAGCTGCAGAAGATAGTAATCTCATCTCAGGTTTTGATGTCCCTGAGGGCTCGGACAAGGTGGCAGAAGATGAGTTTGACCCTATTCCTGTATTGATAACCAAAAACCCACAAGGTAAGAAAAAGGACGGGAAGAAGAGAAGAGCTTGACATCAACTCTCTTTGAAATAGTAATGTACCTAATCTTCAAGGGGGATAAAAAAAATCAACATTTAATGGAGGACATTGAGGGTAATGACAGTCATTGTAGGCTGGACCAATATAGTTCGAGATAGAGATACTGGTACAGGTATCTTAAAGCTTGACCGTGGGGTTTATTTAGAGAGATGTATTTAATAGTTTGACTAAAAGCTAGTTTTTACAAAGTATCAAGCCAAAAATAAAGTGACCTTTAGTCAGTGGAAACCTGAAGGTATATATCAAAAGCATTTAACATTTTTTATCATGATTAGAACAATCTACAATAAATATTTTTTCCAAAGAGATTAACAGTGATGCTTTGGTATCATCCACATCTTTTGAATATTTATGGAGCATTCTTTTTCCTCTTTAATGGGTTAAAATCATTTGAACATGCCATAAAACACTGAATTGCCATAGGACAATCTATTTTTTTAAAGCTTGTTCATATTGCAGTGTCTTAATAATGAATTTCTCCCCAAAACAAATATTACTGATTTTTACTTTATCAGGGAGATGGCTTGATGTTATCAGGAAGTTAGTGGACAGCCAGCAATTCTCAGGCAAAATACGTTTTGATTTGAAAATAGCGACCTCTTTGCAAGGTATCCTACACTATGTGTCTATACTATGGTGTGTATAGAGTGGCTGAACTTTTGGTGGGAGGTGGTGGATAGCTAATTTATATGTTTAAAAATCAACACGTAAGAGTTTTGCAAATGTAAAATGTTGCTTTTCTAGGTTTTTTTGTTTGTTTTTTTTCTCCTTTGCTTGCTCTGCACATCTAAACCTTAAGCCTCTGTGTTTTGTACTGAACTCCTATCTCTCCACTTCCAGGTGGGCACTCTAGAAACAGCAGTGGGAGCTCTGAGTCCAGTCTTCCCAACCTAGCCAGGTCTTTACTGCTGGTGGATCAGCTCATAGACCTGTAGCCGTGACCCAGTAGCAGATGCAGTTCTGTAACCTTCATATCGTGATAAACATTTTCATTACGGAGTTATGAGAAAAACGATTTTTAAAAAAATATCTGCAAATAAGAGGCCCTCTAGCTCTTTTCTCCTACCCCTTGCCTTCTCCTGTAGAAATGATAAGGAAAGAAAATCACTTTGGCCCTCCAGGTATTCCTTGGCCAGTTCATCCCTGTTAGTTTGCTGTGTTTTCTCATTACCCTTCTTCAATAGCATTATCTTAAATCAAGTGCTAGATGCCATGAGCTTCACCTCTGCTGGAATCGACTCCACCAAAAGCTTAACTGTAACTGAAATCAGTGAATTGACACCTTTGTCTCATTCTTGCTAGGAATGGCCTCCCAAGTCAGTCCTCTCAAACCTTGTCTCCTTTGGTCAGATGCTGATGAATGTTTCCCTGTTTTGGCTTTTTATCCTGATGCATTATCCTGAGGACATGGCATTTCCAGTTGGTCTTAACTCTAGGCAATAGCCTGGAGATAGGTGCGTGATTTAAGAGAGAGTAAAACTGACTGACTGATAGTATATGTTTGGGAAGAGAAATTGAGCCCAGCTCTAGCCAACCAACTTTGACCTTGTGTGATCATAGACTTAGCCAAGGGATTTTACCCCACGCAACCTGTTCAATATTTGTCCAGCTTTCTGGCTTCCATTGAACCGTGATTTCTCAGATCTGGAGACATGACTGCAAGTAGTTGAGATTCTTGGATGAAATGTGTCATTATATAAATCCCAAGTATTGCCATTCCTTTTCATGTTAAACTATCCCAAACCAGGATCTCAGAATTAGACCAAAACAAGACAATGGTGGTAATATGAAATCTTTTATTAGACTTTTCACTGGGGGGGTAGATGGGGGAGGGGAAGGAATTGTAGCAGAAACAGATGTATTTTTCTTGTGATTTTTATTTTGAATCAAATATTGTAAATTGTGTATAAATGAAGACGCTGAGTAGTTCTGTTTCCACTTGGCGTTTCAAGTCCAATATCAGGTGTCTGTACAGGGTTTTGATCTCTTTCCCTTGTATTTACACATGTTCCTACCGTGTAACATATGGAATCATTTTGAGTAGACTTGTGTGTTGCTGTAAGCTTTCAGCAGGTCCTCTGTCTCTGTAGAATAAGCATGTTGTTTATTTTCAGATAATCAGAAATAAGTGTGTTGACAAGCTGGGCACAAATTTTTTTTTCCTCTCTGATGTTTAAATTGAAGGCTGCAGCCAATGGAATATGTTAGTTGGTTTTCCTTGGCTTCCTTGATTTAAAAAACAAAGCAAAGCATAGTTCTTCACTAACCTTAGAATATTGTTCATAAAATAAATAAAAGCCCCTGCACTGACATGGCGACATGCCTCATGTTCACCCTCTGCATATGTATTTACTCATTAAAGTACATCTTTTTCCTTACATGGAAAGCACTTTTATAAAATCACCCTTTTGAAAAGAGGTAGGCACAGAGAACCCCATCATTCTCTTCCTCTAGTGCCCCTAATCCACGATCAAAAGGGGAACTCTTAGTTGACCAGATTTGTACAAATAAAATTTCAAGTCCATTTGCTTGTTTATTTAGTACTTTTGTTTCTTATTCCTCACATTTGCACTTTAAGGGGGAAAAAAGAAAGAAAGTTGAACAGTAACAACAGCTTGCAAAACACTGCATTCTGTAGAACAAGTAATGACTGCAGTAATGTGAGAGCAGCCTTTGAAAGACATCGGAGGGAAAGACTGACTCTCTCAGTCTTCCTTCTGACTTTAAATTCTTCCTGTGCTGGCTGAAACTAGATGAGCTAAGAAGAGGTCTTTATTAGGGCCGGCCTGTGGCTCACTTGGGAGAGTGTGGTGCTGATAAAACCAAGGCCATGGGTTCGTATCCCTATATAGAGATGGCCGGTTGGCTCACTTCGGAGATCGTGGTGCTGGCAACACCAAGTCAAGGGGTAAGATCCTCTTACTGATCATCTTTAAAAAAAAAAAAAAAGAAGAGGTCTCTATTATGAAAACAGATCATTTCCAAAATCAAGAGAAGCACAAGCTGAGGATAAAGAAAGATATCTATGAAGAGCTCTCCATGATTGGGTAGCAATGAAAATAGAGTTTACCCCTTTATGGACAGGAAAATTGCTGCATATCAGAATTGTATTCTCTTTCCTAGACATAGAATGTGTAAACTAACGAAGGAAATGTTTATTTTTAAATAAGAATAATGTTTTAGTTCTATGTTTTCATATTTGATTTTTTAATACATGTGTTAGAAATATAATGAAATATCTAGTTTCTCAGTTTAATTAAAACCATGAAGAGTACAGTTTAAAAATTAAGTGTCTCTAAATTGTTCCTTTCATGCATTACCCATAATTACCTTGAGGTATATTATCTAGTCATTTGGCTCAATAAACTCATCAGAGACAGCTAATGAAAATGAACAGACTAAAAGCCAGAGACAATACTAGAAGCCTGAGAGAACGTGATCACAAGAAATTATCTTGGGTTATCCTTAAGAGTAGGGCCTCCTCCTTCTATGTAAGGAATATATGTGAGTGGTTTGGTCAATGGGGCCTTCCTTAGTTTAAAGCATCATCCCTGAACTAAAAAAGTTTTTAAGATGAGCATGTGCATTAGTAATTGATTGACTTGTGGAACCATAGACTGAGATACAGGAGGGACCTTAGAGACCTTCCACTTGTCCATCCACTTCATTTTATATGTGTAGGATCTGAGCTGGATTGAGGGAGAAGAGGGCTGGGCAGGACAGGCCACCTGGGATCTCATCCTGATCCTTGCCGGTCACTGGCTGAGTGACGATCAGCAGGCGCTTCACCTCTCAGAGCTGCTGTTTCTCACTTACACAACAATGGGTTTGGACTAGATGGTCTTTAAGATTATAGAAGTATAGGATCCTAAGTATATATTATTATGTTTAGAAGGACTATGAAGGATTTATGTAATTCTGATGTTCTTCAGTTATCTTCTGTCGTTTCTGCTATTACTATAGCAGTATTTACATTTTAGAGAATTGTAATAGGCTTTTACTCACCTGGGTTGCTCTTTCTTGGTTATCTGAATAGAAGCCTAAATCACAAAGTTTGGGATATAGATTTTCCTTTTTTAATATTATACACACATGCACCCCCCCGCCACCTATTCCAATAAAACAATGTCAGAAGACTGATTCTTTTTAAATATAATCAGAGATCTGCCATTAAAAAATGGGCAAATACTATAGCATATGTTTTTTTATTCGATTTTATTCCAATCCAACTGTGTAAGAGTAGTACCTCTACCAGAAAACATCACAAATTTTTTTTCCCTTTACAGCATTCAAATAATGAGATAACCAAATTCAAGTCCCAGTGTTTTTAAAAATACAGGCCTCAGGGGAGATAAGGTTTAAATGAACACTTATAAACATAATTATAATTATTACAACTAATGACTTATGTACCAGACATATCAGAATTTTGACATCTGATTGAATTTTGTTCCCTTCAAAGGCATGTGCTTTTACTTGGGAAGTTAATACTTATTCTAATGATGCTGCCATCATCATTTGAAACCCCTCTCCTTAGAAATAACATCAAGGAAGGTAATAAGGTGTAAGAAAATCAGTAGTATTATCTAAATGGTATCACTTTTAGCATCTGAAAGTATATTCTCTTTCTTGATCTACTTTTCTACCACTCTTGGTTCTGAGTAACATTTAGCTATTTTCAGAAAGCAAAATGACCACCATAAGATGAAAAGTGGTTGCTACTGAAGATAATAAAAAAGAATAATCCACAAAAAATTCTCAGAGAGGGCCATATAATAGAAAATGAACACAATCATACTTCATTTTTAAAATATTCTGAATAAGGGAACTTCTGTGATTCTCTAGTCTTTCATGTGGTTTAGAAAATTGAAGATGTGGGTTTTAAAATACCTCTGAAAGAGGTTGTCACTTTGTTCAGTGTCATTTGATATTGGACTTGGCTCTTCCTGAATTAGAATTAGAGAAGTTGCTAATAATTGTAGCAAACAAACCCAAGAAAAGAAGTGATTTTTCTCAAGATGTAATATTAGTTTTGTTTTTTAATATTTATTTCCTACTCTCCTGACAGGTCATTGATCATTTTAATTCAAACCAACATAACCTTCCCCCAGGCCAGGACCAGTTCTGCCTTCAGCAGTGCTGTGGGAATGAGGGGTCCTTTGAGGCCAACAGGCCCAGAGGTGTGGAGAGATTTGCCATTCAGCTGAACAGATGCATGCTGCAGATAGCTTGGGCCGAAATAAGGTCTCCCGTGATGAGGTTTTTCTGTGATCTCCAGGAGTCCTTAAACTTCTCAGTCTATAAGATTATCAAAGTCCTGTAGCCACTACTTCAAGTTTTGGGATTTAAAATGACAGGATTGCCCAATGGTACTGAATTAAACCAGTTAGAGGCTATCCAGCAGAACAGGATATTTACAATGGGATCTGTACCCAAACACTCAGGATATTGAAAAGCTATCTTCTGTTCCTCTCTAGAGACTATAATTTTACCAACACATAGTTTAGCCTTTTTCTTTTTCATGCTAGTAATGTTCCTGAAGTTAGATGTGTCTGGATTTCTTGAATCAGAATGAATCCCAGATGGCCTCCATTTCAAATAATCTGTAACGAGATAGTATTTTGTTTCTACTGTGTTTCCGTTCACTAAAATAGGAGAGGGAGGCTTCTTGTGTAATGCTAACCTATGCAAACAAAGTAACGAATGGTGGTAGTTGCTAGAATGGAAGACACTTTCTTGGTTCCCACTTTGATGTAGTGTCCTGAATTTACTCTTTTCCTGTGAGAATTCTACACTGCCCCGTTACACACTCCTTTGTCATGTAGTTGTATATTTACCATAGGTCTTTAACCTGTCCTCCCCAAGAAGACAAAGCAAACAGATGTACATGAAACTATCTTATGCAGTAAAAATGTGAAATTTGAACATTGCTACGCAAGGATTGTATAAAAAACAAGTCTGTAAACAAATTTCTTATGTAAACGTACAGGGGAATAAAGACTTTTATCTGTTCAAATGAGAGCATGATGTTTAGAGATGTAAATATTAAAATAGCTGCTGTTTTCCTGAGCTGAAAACCCACTATTGCAGAACGGATTTAAACACACTGTTGAGTGACCAGTGTGTACCAGTGCACAAGAAAAGTGGACACCTGAGAAAAACACTGAGGGTATTTTAAGAGTCATGGCTACCCTGGAGAACAAAACCCCTTGGAGTCAAGAAGAATAAAACATTTTATATGACCAGACATGGGGTTGTAAAATGGAGCACAGATTTGCAGCTACCCTCCTCTGATTTAATCTTTAATATATTCAGGCCAATTTAATTAAACATTTTATGTTGGCAAGAATAATTTTATGCCCCGTGGGAAATCTCTCTCATTTAATTCCCTCATCGGCTTGAGAGGCACAGCATCACTAGCCAGTGTTGGCTCCCGTCAAGTCCCTTATTTCCCAGACGTGGGTTTTAATACAGCTCCCCAACATATGATAGAACAGAACCAAATGTTTAATTTTATCTGAGCCAAAAGGTTATGGAAATTATTAGTTTGGTGTACATCTCTTAATTCCCTGATTTGATTCCAAGACTTTAAATTTCAATTGGTGCTGCATTTCCAAAGTTCTTATGAAGGGTTATTTTGCTTTCTGTTCATTAACTATATGAGATGTCTTTTGAATTCTCCAAGTCTTCATTTTCAGTTCTTGGCAAGAATTATGTCTTTGATACTCCTTGTAACTGTTATTTGTTTATAGTATAGGGGAAAATAAAATTCTGGTTGTTCATGATATATTGCATTAAGAAATATCCAGCCTGAAATTTAAATCTTTGGATTTTGATTCTTTAGAGAGCACTCTAAAGACTCTCACTATGTCAATCAGTTAAAATTTCCAGGGTAAACTCATCCCAAATCGTTGGCCCTTTTGGTTGCTTTGGAAGTTAAGAGAGAGAATAGTTGCCAGGTCAAGTGTTTTCTGAGACTTCTTTCAACTTTCTAAAGCACATGAGTTCTTAGTGAAATCTACATAATTTGGAGCCTAAATATGGAGTTACCCCTGGTGGAAGTGTCAAAGAGTGTGCTTAACCTGGCATACAGTACTACATCAGAGCAAGAAAAAGGAGTATGTTCTGACTTCTTGCTTAATTTGATGTGCTAAACCAAAGTAGAAGGAGACATGACCCAGTTTGAGAGAATTGTAACAAAACCCTCCTTTAAGCTCCATCAAAAAGTAAGACCATTGTGCAGACTATGAGGGCAGGCCATGGGATTAAGCCCCTGCAGAACAATAGGCTAGCTTTATTGCGCTCTGTGGTCCCAGGGTATCTGCTATGCTTGCCATTGGTTACCAAAAGAACTGGGCCAGGGAAACTGGTGTACATTCTTCATTACTAGTAGGCAGGCTGCTTCAAACGTATTTTCTTGTTGGTATAAGGCTTTGTTCATATACAAGGACTATTCACCCTGAAAACACATGCTTTCCCTGTAAGAACATATCCACAAAAAAGATCTTTATTGCTAACAAGACTTAATGTCTACCTTTTATTTACAGTTATTTGGAATCTGTCCTTTTCCTGACTACCTTGTTTCTTGTGCTACCACCACCAGAATTCCCTAAGGGAATGTGGATGTTTAGCCTTCCACCATATTCTCTGGCATTTCTTTGACCTTTAGAGTGCCAGGGTTGTTGCTCTCTGCCTCAGCTATGCTTCACCTTCTCTAAAAAGAATGGAAACGTTGAGAGATTTGACCTTCTCAGAAGAACCCTTTAAGTACTTTTCCAGTCCTACAAAGCATATTGATTCTGAAAGAGAGATAGGAAATAGCTCTGGTCTTTATTTTGAAGGACAAGAGACTAGTTTTCCCTTTAAACTTGATGTGTTATGGTGTTTTTGTGATCGTGTTTGTTAATTTTTAAAAATTATTGGAATTTTAAGGATGGTTTTCCCACTACTCACTGTGAACGTTATAGAATATGCTCAGAGTTGAAAGGTAATAACACTTTTTAACAGAGTTTTGATGGATTAGGCATGTTCTTCCATCCTGTCCAACTCTGGATATGGGCAAACCCCCACCCCCCGCTCCACCCCCAGGACTTCACAGTTCTCAAAATGTAGTCTAGCACTGCAGGCATTCAAAGTGCCCTGGTTCAATAGATAGTTCTTTATTGGCAGTCTCTGCACACAAATTGGTTTGACTGAATTCAATTTAAATTGCCAAAAAACACTGACTCCAGTCAAACTAGGGTCCATTTTGATTATTGATCTGTATGATGCCAGAGTTAGTCACTGGCTTGACTAAGTTTTCCGTGTTTCCAAAGAGATATTGTGCTCTACTGCAGAACCAGCTTTAATAACATCAAATTTCAGGGTAGTTTTGGAAGATGAGAAATTGTGCAGTTTTTGGCAACTGAAAACTTTGTCCAACTGATGCTATGTGAGGAAAATGGTTCAAGTTTTAGGGGCTTCTTGTACCTCTTTAAGGCTTGACAAATTTTATTTTGGGAAACTTCTTTGCTGTCTTTTATTTGAATTTCCTCCCAGAAACCATCATCTGGGTATCACTGAGACAGATCTAATATCAATATACTTACCTGAGAAATTAGAATTATGTCTTTCCACATACATTGCAAGGGAGAAGGTGTCTCATTCATTTCCTGTAAGCTGACTAATGCTTTTGCATCACCATGTAGCTTCACATATTAAAGTTGTAATGCAGGGACAAATTTATTCTCTCCAAAATTATATTCTTCAAATACTATTCAGAAAACCATTTGGCACCAGTACAAAATTTAACTTAAAATTCTAATTTCTAATTCATTGACTGCATTCAAACTGTTAGAAAGGGAAGTAAAAATGGGGGGAAAACAGCTTTTGATTGTTTCTGAAAACAGAATTTAAAGTCAGAACTGTTTAAAAAGAAGCTAAAAAGTTATAGGATTCAGAGAAACATAGTTTTTTTGTACAGTATCTTATAAAATGTTCAGACCTCTCTCTACATTCTCTTTAAAATGTATTGTCGCTAAGTTACTGGTTTCCCAATAAACTGATTTTGATGCCTCTTCTGTGTTATGTGTGCTTAATTAAAGCAGAAACTTTAATGGGATAATATTTCACAGAAATTTCTGCTAGCTTGTGGTTTACATAGGAGGGGAGAGGGTCAGTGTGGGGAGGGGTGTTTGAGTTCCATCTGTACAGTGGTTCTGAGTCTTCTGTGGCTCCAAATCATTGTACCTAACATTCTTATCCCGGTGGGTTGGGGAACTCCAGTGGTATCTCTTTATTGAGCCCAGGGTGAAATGATACCTTTACCCTCAACCACCCTTTCTCTGGATTCTTCTTGCTTAGTTACATATGCCTTTTTCCTGCCCTTTTGCTAACATGTGCCCAATGACATACTTCTAACCTGCTAATATTTCTTGGAAGGTAAGCTGTCTTGTATTCTGATAATTGTCTATTTGATTTTAAAAGCCAGAGCACCCTGAGGCACCTCTACCTAGACAGAAATAGACTAGTATATTGGAGTTTGCTAATATTTATATAACTACCCATGCATTTTACTCCTTCTGCTTAAAGAACTTTAAGACAGATTCATTTAAGCAGAGATCTTTGCCCACTTAGAAGACAGAAAACAAAATTCCAGGGCAGCTCCAGCTGAAGGTGATTTATTTAGTACAATTTTGATTCTGTATCCATTCCTTAGAAAGTGCCTTCAGTGTTTGTGTTTTGGGCACACTTGTGCTCTTTGAGTAGGGCTGGTGATGTAAATCATCAGGTAAATGTGCATTTATCAAGCAGCCACATTCTGCTTCTTTTCAGAGGGTCTGTCCCTCTGCATGTGGAGCAGATGACCACATGCCAGATACTGAACTGAGTTCATCCCCAGACAGTGTTTCAGGATATTCCGAAACTGTCATGGTATATGTGGAGATGAGTAACTGCATTTGTTTCCATCCCATGATGATCCAGTGCCAGGTAGAGCAGGTGTCGGTGCCTGGCCCACGAGTAGGAGCATCATGTAGTCCTGCAGAATGTCTGTGTGCCTAACGTCTTCATCTCCTTTCCTGCACCTTGTGCCTATCATATTCCAAACTGTGAGACAGTGATTGGTTGTGTTCTAGTTTGTGTGCACTTTCCTTGCCTGACTTTTATTTTTCTGTTTTTCCTTTTCCATTTTCAACATTTATTATTTGGTCCCACAATGTTTCTGCCGCGGTTTGACTATTAAATGTTCCCAAAAGAGTTGAACTGACCTACACATTAATTCTGCATTTTATGCTTTTCTAGGTCTCCAGAGAGAGCCCAGTCCTTGTCCTGTAATAACTGTAGAGCACTTTAAAGAATCGACTGGTATTAAAGGCCTACCCCTGTATCCACACCCCTCCAGAATACCTGGCACAAAGACTCAGAACAATTTAGAATCCGACTATTTGGCCAGAGATGGCCCTTCAAGCAACAGCTCATTCCACAGCAGTGAAGAGGAAGGGACTGACCTTGAGGGAGACATGCTAGACTGCAGTGGGTCTCGACCTCTTCTTTTGGAGTCTGAAGAAGAGGACGAGAGCTGCAAGCCCCCCCAGGGGAAGCT
The DNA here is from genome assembly GCF_027409185.1 of Cynocephalus volans. NCBI lineage: Eukaryota > Metazoa > Chordata > Mammalia > Dermoptera > Cynocephalidae > Cynocephalus > Cynocephalus volans. Next base: position 66,114,075 of record NC_084473.1, on the reverse strand, counting down.
GGGAGGAACTGTTCCATCTGCTCTGCCTGAAGTCTCTACTGAGCAAGCAAAGGCAGTGCAAGGTAGAAGAAAGAACCAGTTCCAAGCCCTCACACAACCAGCTGCTGATGGGCTTGGTGAGCCAGATGTTTTTACCACAGCCCCCTTCAGGAGCTCAAGGGTTCCAGCTAATGACATGGACATTTTCTCCAAAGCTCCATTTGTCTCCAAGGGCAATGTGGCTCCTTCCCAACCAGAGGAGGCAGACGTATTCTTGAGAGCTCCTTTTACTAAGAAGAAAAGCATGGAGGAGTTAACAGTTGTCCAGAGTACCTCCCAAGAGTTGCCTGCTCAGGCCAGTCTCCTAGGTCAGACGGGTGATGTCCCTCTGCTCTCAGGCCTTGATAGAGCAGTGTACACCTCTGTCCAAGCTCAGTATTCCATGGTTGGTTTTGTGCAACAGTCTAACTTCCCTTCCCCTTCTGTACAAATGGCAGACCATCTTGACAGCGTCTCCCCCAGGGGTTCCTCCCTGGAATCTGGGGGCCATCCTAGTGACAGAAACAAAGGACCTCCGCCCCAGAAAGAAGCTGTCTCAGGCCCCATGACTGGCAAACCATTCTGCCCCCAGTCCTTATCCAAATATTCCCGTCACTATAGCCCAGAAGATGAGCCAAGTCCAGAAGCCCAGCCCATTGCTGCCTACAAGATTGTTTCACAAACCAACAAGCAGTCAATAGCTGGCTCTGTTTCCATCACATCCCTTTCCTCCAGGACTGCAGAGCTGCCACCTGCTGATCCTTTTGCTTTGGCACCCTTTCCTTCAAAATCAGGCAAGCAGAAACCTTAGGTGCAATACCTGAGCCTTAGGCCTCTGTCTCCACCCCACCCCCAATACTCACCACACCCCATTCCCTGCTGAGCCTTCCCAAGAAGAAATATTATCAATTATTACCTTTCAGTTCCCTGCATCAGAGCTGAATTATTTCATTCAACAAACTCAGTTGTAGTGATATTTAGTTGAATCCCCTTTAAGTTATGCTCATTTTTGCTGTTGTTAATATTGATTTCTGGACTTTCATGCATTTCCATTTCCTTCATAGAGGCCTTCCACCTCCACCCAGAACTCTGCTTTTTTTTTTTTTTTTTTTCTGAGAAACTGTTTTAAACTCAAGAATAGTTTACCCCAGTCCCAGAGGGGCTGTATTATTGCTAGTTTTAATTCCTGCTGCTCCATTTCTGAGTCATGTCCATTGAAGAATCAAAATAGTCCCTCTAGGACTTGGCTTAATACTTTTGAAAAGGGGAAAGAGCAAGATAAAAGTCCTGCACATCAAGAAATATAATCCTGCAGCTACAAACCATTCCTGTAGAACCAGCAGCTCTACGAGGATTCTCTGGATCTGTTTCTGAGTCTGTGCAAGCCAGGCTGGCCCTCGTGCATGCATGTCTGTGGGTGTGTAATGTGCATCAGATCCTTTCCTGTGTAGATGTGAACGCAGATGGGATAACTGCTCATGTCTAATTGTGTTGGCAGGGCCTTCCCCACATCCACACTTTTTAAATTAGTACAAGTGCACAGGTATGTGTGTGCATGTGTGTGTGTGTGCACAGGAAGCATTTTTCTTTTAGGTAAATCCTGTCCCATCATGCCCACTCCATTATCAAATCACTCATTTACTGGTGTTTATCTGCTGACCTAACTGACTTGAGTCCTGTTTGTTTTTTTGTTTTGTTTCAGTTTTTTTCTCATGGCAGAATTGAATTCATTGCAAGGTGTAGGGAAATACTACTTAAACAGGTTTCAGAGTAGATTTTTTTCCTCCAAAATTTGCTTTTTGCTATTAACAAATTCCTTTTACCTGGTTGTGAAAAATTGTTTTTGTACATTTTCACTTCACAACAAGAGAAAAGAGCCCCTCGTTTCAGTTCCAACCACTGGATATATGGACTCAATGCCATCATTATGGAACCCATTAATCATGAGACTAGGCTACAGACTATGTTTGCTTGCTTTTTGTTTTTTCCCTAGATCTTCGTCATCTCTCTCTATTGCCAACTGAGGAAATATAAATCTGAGACATGTAAATGAGTTTGTCTAGGAGAAAGGAAAAGAGCTGAATCAGCTAGCCATGAAAACCTTTAAATTCTGTATCCTCTTTAGATGTTGAAGTAGGCCAGACAGGTGACTGACTTGCATTTTTGAAAATGTCTTTTATTTCTGGAAAGATCTGACTCATTCCTAGCTTTTTTCATATGCTTTATTATTAGTGCCTTAAAATAAACCCTGCATCTCAATGGGGAGATTTCTCCTGAGGAAGTCCAACTTAATAGAAAGAGTTGCTGCATCAAGTTTCAATTTGAAATCTTCCTATGACTTCTAGTAAAAGTTAGTGATTTCTCCATTAGCTGGAGAAGTTCAGAGAGTTGTTTACCAAACCTGATTAATGATTTAAGAATTATTTGAAATTCTTCCAAGAATAAAGCCTAAATGTCAAGCTCTACTGCTGTTGATTAGGTGTGATATTCTTTAAATTTAAAGTTAGAGAACTTAGCAGTAAAATATAAAGAGCTACTTTTCAACCATTTCTAATTTTTCTTTTTTTGGTTAGCCTCTACCTATTTCAGATGTCCAGGTTAAAAAATAGCTTAAATAATTGGCACTGTGTCAGGACTACTAGCAGTAGTTGCCAACTGAGGTCTCAACTGTGCCAGAAACCTATGTCTTTCACATGCTAAATGTTCATTCTAAGAATTCACATTCTCCCAGTTATCATTTCTGATTTTTCTGTGCAACAGTGGATGCAAAATCATCTTTCCAGATGAATAATAGTTTTGGCTAATGCACATGGATCTTTGCACTCTAAACTCTATCCATGGTCATTATGAAGTGAAACCTTCAAAGGAATGAGCTAAGAGGCTAAGGAGTATTCAGAGAGAATTTTCACCCCAGGTTAAAAACTCTTAAAAGTGGGAGGTCATTGTGCTTCACTTTTTCAAATATAGGTTGAGCATTCCTAATCTGAAAATCCAAAATCCTAAATGCTCCAAAATCTGAAACTTTCTGAGCCCAGACATGATGCTGAACTGTATTAGGGATGCTCAACTGGTAATGTATTCTGCAAATATTCCAAAATCTGAAAAAATCTGAAATCTGAAATACTTCTGGTCCCAAGCATTTCAGAAAAGGAATACTCAACTGTATTCAGGATTACCTCTATAACAGCCCTGAAAAATATTTTTCCCTTGGGTTTGATCACTCCCTCCTAATCAAGAGACCATTTTAATTCTCAAGGTACAAATCAGAATAAAATTTTAAGCAGTTGAATAATTTGTCAAACATGGGCTTGTAACCCTCTTTTTATTCTCTCTGGAGACCTATGATGAGTGGAGACTCTGCATACCTTCTTTGAATAGGAAAATGACTGTAAACACATGCAAATTTCTTTTGTTTTTATCTTATTCAGTGATGCATGAAAAAGTTTTGATTTGTGTATTAATTGTTAGCTAATACCTGGTGAATTCTACCAACTTGTACTATAGTAGGGTTTTATTTCCTGTCTAATGGTGTTCTTTGGATCATGTTGGGTAAATGTATTATTTAAAGATAAGATATTCTTGCCAGAGATCATCCTGAATCTGGAAACCTGGAAAATTTTGTTTTAAGGAGAATCACGAGTGCTTGGGGTGCTATGAATTAGTAGAAATGCATGTTTCCAACAACTATATTGCAACAGGTTAACATAAAAGAGAAAAAGAAAATATATAGTCAACAAAATACTGCACTTTCTAGTTTTAATTTGTGTTGTGTGTTATTTACTTTACACATTTGATAGGGAAGACAGGAACTTGTGACCTTTCATTTCAGTGAAAAGCAATGAGCCAGAATATATTTAGGCATAAAGCATTGAACCACAACATGTACTGATGAATTCCTAAAGAATCCACATTAAATGACTGATAGACACTATTGAATTAATGAAGTTATCTTAATGTGTGGTGAAAAAAAATTAACATAGTTTCTTGGGCTCACGTATAACCCTTTGGTTCCAAATCCTTGGTTAGATTAGGAAATGGAGTGAATAAAATTTGATGCTGAAGCAGATGCTGGGCAGGACCTAAAGGAATCTAGATCATAAACCCTATTTTATTTTGGGCCCACTTATTGTTGAGTTGAAAATCTCATATGTGTAGGCTGCTGTGTCTGTGTTTACAGGGCCATGTTGGGTCCGAGTTTGAGCTGGCAACCAAGATCTCTTTCTGAACTTTCAAGAAAGATACCGATATCTTATTGGCCCATTATTTATTTAGTTAAGTTTTAGAATACACGTACATCAGTGTTTTCAACTATTTGGTGGACATTTCACCGATGTGTACGGAAAGTAGCAGATTTAAGTATAATCACCTGAGTGATCTGACAATAGAAATTCTCTATTTGCTTCCCAAAAGAAAAATAGTCAAAACAGTAAATCAAATAGGAAATTTAATTATAGGAAATTAAAGAAAGGTGAGATCCAATTCACTCAGCAGGAAGGATACAGCTTAAGATGGTCATTTGGGTCCCTTTAATAAACAAAGATGTTCTTCTTTGCTGTGTGTTTGGAGTTGAAGTTGGAGAACACATACCACCTGTCAACTCTGAAATGGCTGCTGGTCACACAGATGTGGTTTTATCTGAGAATTTTGGAACCCAAACTATTTTGATGAAAGGTACATAGGAAAGCTGCAGAAAAGACTGCAGACTGCATCCTCTAAAGAGAGAGAAGCACCTTGTTAATGTCCACAACCACTCCTGATTTCTAGCTTCCTGTCCTACTTGAAGGAGTAAACATTGAAAACTTTAAAGGGAATCATGTAAATTGTTTTTCCATTGCCTTTGTCAACTAATACTAGTTTTTTTGTTTTGTTTTGTTTTGTTTTGTTTTAATCACCAGCACACTTGCAAACTTGTTATTGAAAATTTTACTAAAGGAAGAGAAGAGTTTCAAAAGGCTTGAGGGTAAAAAGTAGTATCAAGTTGGGAATTGCTTTTGTTCTGTTCCTGAAAGTCTTCCTGAGTCACCACCCTTGTTCTTGTTCCCATTTCTTCACTTCACATTCCCCTTTTTTGACCACACTAATATGTGGATGGTGAAAGGTAAAGGTGAATGATCATGTTAACTTTTATTTGCCTCCTTAAGTTTCAGCCCAGCCTGTGACCATCACACCAAATATGAATGAAATGGCTCAATTGCCCATTTCTTATGGACTAGAAGAAAGGATGAAGGAAGGTTGGCAGGACCCCAACCTTGCTCTCTGGAGACACAACACAGAGGCAGCTCTCCACCTTGATTTTACACACAGGCCCAGAGTGCCTAGAATGTAAGGGCGAGTTTGTGTGTGAAGGGACTCTAGAATAGCTGATAAAAATGGCTAAATGTTAACCATACATGGCTTAGTCCAGTATTCCCATAACTTGTAATTCCATAAATTTAGTCTGACTTGTATCCCAGCAATCACTAATTAAGTATGTGTGACCCCATTTTTGAGTTTATAGTAACAATGTTCTTGAAATCAAGTCAATGTTACCTGTATTGCATTGTAATAGAACCATATATACTGCATAAGTGGTTTTTATCAATGTCAGTTAAAGTAGGATGGGCTAGAGTTTGGGAGTAAGGGGAGACAGTGCAGCCTTTGCACTCTGAAATGGCAAGACAGTTGTAGTCTCTGAGTCTACCAAAGATTCCTGTTTGAGGGGTGTGAATGGAGTGTGTGTGTCTGTGTGTGCATGCATGCATGCACACATATCGTCATATTTTCTTCCATGTTGTTAATTCAAGCACTCCAAATAAAGGCATCCAAAGAATACTGAGAAATGACCATAGGTATTTGGCATAAGTTAATTTGATCCCCTTTGCCAAAATCTCTCAAAGTTGGAACTGGAGTTCTCAACAAAGGTGGGGGAAATGGACCATTGCTTTAGCCTCATTCTCCAGTAAACATCTTCTCATCCACAAAGATGAAACTCAGGAGAGCTTGTCCTAAAGGCTCATGTGTGGCATTGGGAGGGCAATAGTGACCAGAACACCACAAGGCCTGCAAGATGTTACTTTGAATGAGGGAACATTTAGCATCGTTTGTTCTATGGAGAAGAGGTGAACTCCCTCTTCTGACTATTTGAGTTGACTGAGGAGGTTCTACCCAGCTGTAAGGAGTGTTGAGGCCATCATGCTTCAGAAAATAATGTGCATACAATCTCAAGGGCTGTCAACAAGGGAAAGGAAGGGAAAAACATCTATAAAGTCAATCTTAGTTTTTGCAATACCTCTCATTTCCAGACTGTTGGATTTATGTTATTGCACTCTTAGTGTGATCGATCTTATGTATCTGATAGTTTTTATGAATAATTGTTTGAGTTGTAAACTCCTATACACTTTATTAAAATGAACCTAATTAAATAATTTACACTTTGTGTTACTTCTTGAATCAGATCTTCCTAGGGTTAGAGGGATCTATAGGCATCTTTCACTTAGTACAAAGCCTAGTAGTATATTTTTAATATTCTTGAGAGAGACCAGCAATAATATAAAGAGAAGTCTTAGAAGAAAATGAACCTAAGAATTTAAAAAATTCATACTGTGAGGAAGAGCCTGCCTATTTCCTCTCCAAGTGATGCACGTTAAAGGTAGAGGAAGCCAAGGAATATACGTAGCCACTAGAAGCTGAAAAAGACAAGGAAATGGATTCTCCTCTTAGAACCTCTAGAAGGAACCAGCACTGTTGATACCTTGACTTTAGCCCAGTGAAAATGATCTCAAACTTCTGACTTCCAGACTGTAAGAGAAAAAATTTTTGTCTTAAGCAATTAAATTTGTGGTAATTTGTTACAGTAGAAATAGGAAACTAATACAGCTATAGTGGCACCACTGTATGGTAATGGCACGATTACCTCAGCCCACCAGCTTTGAGATTGTGCTTTACCTGACAATTTTTTTTACCTGATATTTTTTAATGTTTGCATTTATTTTTTATTTTGATAATTTCTAAATCTTTCACGTAACATTTTCAAATTAATATAAAATGCAGCCATATGAGAGCTTGAACAGAATTGGAAAGGGAAAACGGGAGCTTGCCAGTAGGGGACATGGATGAAGGATTAATGGGGGAAACACTTGAGCATATTTGAATGCTTTAGCAACCAAAGAGAAACTATCTGGAGAGACAGAGCAGATGAAGAAAAGGGAGTGAGAGAATGAAAAGTAAATGGACAACGAGCACACCTAGCACTCAGTTCTTAGTTTCTAAGTACCATGTTCTTTTTTTTTTTTAAAGATGACTGGTAAGGGGATATCAACCCTTGACTTGGTGTTGTCAGCACCACACTCTCTCAAGTGAGCTAACTGGCTATCCTTACATAGGGATCCGAACCGGTGGCCTTGGTGTTATCAGCACCACACTCTCCCAAGTGAGCCACGGGCCAGCCCTCTAAATACCATTTTCTAATGCATAGAACCAGGGTTCCATGGAGAGATGGCTGATTCTAGGGCTAGAGCAGAATGTATACAAGATGATACAGGAGCATCTTGTAGTGTGGTACCAGAAAGAAGTGCTTTTTCTAAAAAAAACCCCACAATTTCAGATCCCTACACTGGCCAACCACCAAAAAAAATAAAAGTCACAGGGACATGAGCTAACCTGAAAGAACTGGTCGAAGCTAGAACAATGGTCAAAGCTAGAACAATTTGAACAATAAAATACTGTAGTGTTAGATTATAACACAAAGTATAAAGTAAATATTCATGAGCCCATGATTAAAATGATTAAATAAGTGGGGAAGAAAAGACAAATCTCACACAGAATTTCAATTAATTTAGATCTCCCTGCCTTCCCTGCCGGGAATGGAGTTTAATTCTACACACCTTGAATGTGGACTGTGCTTCCAAAGAGTAGCACATGGAAAGGGGATAGGGGAATAACTTTACAGTGGATAAAACTGACAAATATCACCTCAGCCACTTGATCATGGTCAACATCAACAGTGATAACTCATGTTGATAGTCTGTACCCTTGATGTGATAAGAAGGGCACTTCGCTTCTGTGGTCTTCCCTGCCCCCAAACTCACATCCCCATTCAAACCAAGAGAATAACATCAGACAAATCCCCATTGAGGGACACTCTACAAAATACCTAACCAATACTCCTCAAAACTCAGTCATTGAAAACAACGAACATCTGAGAAACTGACAGGCCAGGAGAGACTGGGAAACATGGAGACTAACCATAATACTGTATATCCCAGAAAAGATTCTGGAGCAGAAAAAGTGCATGAGGGGAAAATAGTGAAGTCCAAATAACTGTGGAGTTTAATGTTGGTTCCTTAGCTGTAATAAATAGTAATGCTGGTTCCTTAGTTGTGGCAAATGTACCATGGTAATGTAAGGAGATATTGTAGGGCCAAAGGAAAATTTCCCCTTCACCCCCTGAAGGTTTGCTGAAAATCAAGTGACAAAATGCAGACTAATAAGAGAAAAGAATTTAGATTCTATTTTAACATGCATAGCAGGGGGTGATTGCAGGAGTATATTAACCAATTGCCCAATGGGATACGATGCTTATTTACCTTTCTTCATAGGGGAAGGGAAGATGGGGTGTAGGAGTAAACGATTCTTAGGGAAATACAATGGGCCAGGAGAACATACAATGGCCTGGGACAAAGTCTATTGGGCATGTAGAGCAGACAATGATCAGCAAATGATTCTCTTTGAAATACTGAATGGGACTGAAATAGAAGACAACTGTCTGTGTTAAAAGTCTGTCCAGGTGTGCTGGCAAACTTCAGTCTTTCTTCCTGCAGTATGATTTAATTAATGAAAACTCAGGGAAAGGAACAGAAAAAATTTTCTTCTGTGGAGGGTCTGGACTTGAGACAGATAAGGGAACAGCTTCCCTTATTCCATGCTTTGGAGAGAGAGAATTGAGACAGGGCAGGGGCTGGGGGGAGGGAGGGAGGTCAGGTTTCTTCTTAAGCCCAGCATGTCAAAGCACCATATTTTGGGATATCAGCCTCTGAGCCCCAACACTATTAATAGGGGAAAATGGGTAGGGAAGATTCAAACAATCGATACCATCTTTGCAACTCTTCTGTAAATCTAAAAATACTCTAAAATAAAAAGTTTATTTTTCAAGGCCACAGGTTTGGATCCCATACAGGGATGGCTGGTTAGCTCACTTGGGAGAGTGTGGTGCTGGCAACACCAAGTCAAAGATTAAGGTCCCCTAGGCCCGCCCCGTGGCTCACTCCGGAGAGTGCAGCGCTGGTAACCCTGAGGCCATTGGTTCTGCTCCTCTATAGGGATGGCTGGTGCACTCACTGGCTGAGTGTGGTGCCACACCGTGCCGAGGGTTGTGATCCCCTTACCAGTCAAAAAAAAAAAAAAAAGATCCCCTTACCACTCATCATTAAAAAAAAAAAAAAAAAGTTTATTTTTTTACAAAAGGAAATGTGGCAAAGTCCCTAGGAATGGCAGGGAGTGGGAGTGGGGTGGATGGAGAGCAGACTTTGGGTAAGAAAGATGCCTTTTCTGCTATGGGAAGGAGGAGGAAAGATTAATACAGTGTTAGGGAGGAAAAACTTTTCTTCTACCCTTTTAGAATTAATTGGGACCTGTGAATTAAATTGACAAAAGACAGATAAGCAAGAGAAAAAAACGATTTTTATTCATGTACGTATATGGTAATTCACAGAAAAATATGACCCAAGGAGATGGTAAGAATTTGGTTGTGAGAATGTCTGTGAAGAGGTTTTTTTGTTTTTCCTCTGAACTTCCCTTTTCTGCCTAAAAGCAAAGCCTCCCAGAAAGAATTCAGCTGTCATAAACCCCCTCCCCAGAAGTTTTGCAACCAGGAAAGATTAATTCCTATCACTGGAGAGAAGTCAGCACCAGGATTTAGAAGTTACCTAAACAGACATTCTCACAAAACTGTCAAATCTCACATCTATTCGCCTAAAGGCCCATTTACCTTTCCTAAACATCATGTGTTTCCCTATAGCTGCCCTTCTCACCTTCCCCTTCCTTAATTAAGATGGTATATATACCAAATTCCGTGCCTTAGAAACCACTAGCGTTGTCTTTCCTGTGGCCTCCACCTGTTCAACAGGTGTGCTGTTTCCGGTCTAGACACCAGTACTGTACTCCTGTGTGTATCTCCGAGGGCGGTGGTTCTCAAACTCTATTCCGCATCAAGGTCACTTGGAGGGCTTGCTAAAACAGATCACTGGGGCCTCACCTATCGAGATTCTGACTCCGTAGGTCCAGGTGAGGCCCGGGACTTTGCATTTCTAATGTGTTTCCCCCCTTTTTTTTGCCTCCCGCCCTGCCCCTCCACATTTCGAGAGCCTCTGTCCTACAGAAAGCCGAGTACCCTAGGAAGGTTCTGAAAGAGTAATTGATGGGCTTTTATACTTGGCTCGGTAAACTAGGCGCGTCCTCTGTGCGGGTTGGTCCGAGCTGTGGCCCACAAGCCCAGCCTGAAGGAAGGATTAAGACAGAGCCACATCAGTCCCATGGGAGAAGGGTAGGAGAAAGGCAAGAACCCTACGGAGGGAATGTTCCGGAAAGTTTAGGGGACCAGTCCCTGACCTGGCCTGGAGGGCGAGCAGGGTCCCACAGAGGAAACGGAGCAGGTTCAAGGGTGGGGAACAACTTTCTAAACGCAGGACTAGAGCCAGCGAGGAACCCCCAGCTAAACGAAAAAGTAAAGAACGGCTCCGTGCAAGCGTACGGAATGCTGAGTGCCTTACTGAGGGCGCCTGCGCAAGCATAGCAAAGATTTGTTTTATTTATTTTATTATTATTATTATTATTTCCCCCTCCGCCGGTCCCCCTCGTTCAGGCTGACGCAGTAAGTAAGCAATGGTTGCAAATAGCGCGGCGCAAGCCCGTGACCCTGATCTACAGCAGCGTCGCCCACGGCCGCTAGAGGGCGCTCTTCCCAGGGCCTGCTCAGCTTCCGGCCAGCCTGCGCCTGCGCGAGGCTCCGGAGGCTCTGCGAAGGGGCGAGAACTGTTGGCGCTTGCGCACTCTCCGACTAAGATGGCGGCGGCGGCCCGGAGGGGCTGGGGAGCTGCGGCTGCTGCCGTGGGGCTGCGCAGGCGGTAGGTGACGAGCCTGGAACTCCGAATAGGGGTGCCGCTGGGCTTAGCCAGAGGAGAGGTTGCCGCCTCGCCGACCTTCTCTTAAGGACGGACGGGGGCGGTGCATCTGATGGAGCCCTTGGGTCCGCCGCATCACCGCAGTTGGGGTTATCCCTGAAGCTGTCGGAAAGGCAACTCGGTGCCTCTAGTTCTGACGGACTCAGTGGAGCCTCCTGCCAGGCTCTGAGACCCGGAGCCTGCATTCCTGCGGTCCGGAAGGTCGCAGGGACCGGTTCTAGAGACAGACCGGAGGAGCTGGTTTTAAATCGTGGGGCCCCTAGCCCTTTCACCACTTGCATTCCCTCCTCTATTAAACACAAAATCAGAACTTCACACAGAAGGGAAGAAAATGCTTTGTCTTATTTCCTCATTTTCCCAGTGAGGCCCCCAAAGGGGACCTGACGTGTGCAAGGTCACACAGCTTCTCAGGGATGGAACTTCAAGGAGAATCCAGACTCCTAAGTACCCCCCCGCCCCGCCCCCTTTAGACTACTGCGTTCCCTTGTCTTTCCTTCTTACCTGAGGCATGCCTTTGAGTCTTTCCTCCCATTGTCACCTGTCAACATTAGTTAGGGGACTTTATGGAGGTCTCGGACCCTGATTTTACTTCTGGAGGAAAAAAAAGGCCTAGCAGAGTTTGGTATCTTGCATATTAGAGGTTTTAGTGTTAATGGGGCTGTTGACGTTTAAATGCATTTTCTAAAAATATTAAGTTAGCAGAAAGATTTTTTGGTTAGTTACTCCCCTTTTCCCCCTGATATGTTTGAGTAGATGTCTTCCTTGAATAATTAACTTAATTCATACTTTTATTTTAAACTTTAAACCTATCTCTCTGTCAAAATATGCATCTTATTTATCCACCCTGCTGCCTTTTCCCTGGGCTGAAAGGGTAAGAATACTGGTTTTCCAATGTATTACCAAATTCCAGAATATTCACAGGGAGATTTAGACAGTGAGCTATAGAAAAAGGTGTTTTCACCCCAAATCTTGAACTTCATTCATTTAATAATTATTGGGCAACTATTCCATGATAATAATGGTAGTAGCCATCATTTATTGAGCATTTACTGCCTGGCCTGGCACTGATTTAAGCACTTTACAGGATTATCTGGACCCATCATCCCAGTCTTTATGACCAGTAGCTGCGAATATTAGCCTTGTTGTAGAGATGAGAAACTGAGGCCACAGTGCTAGCAGATGGGGACATGGAAATGAAAGTCTCTCCTCTTAACAAGTTTGCGGCCTAGTAAGAAAGACATTAGCAAATAACAATAAAGTCATGAGTGCTGTAATAGAGTCACAGAACTTAAAGTGGTCACAGACCTTACTGTGACCAACTCTGGTATGGGGAATGGCAGTCAGGGCTTCACAGATTCCTTGAATCCCCATTCAATGCTGTTTCTAACGATGTCACTAGTGATTACTTAATTCTCCTGAATCCTCCGGGGCGGTCCTTTATTCTCTCCAGTAGCATCTAAGAAACTTTATATGGCTTACAGTCCTACAGTGTCCCAGTGAAGTAGATTTTTGCTTATAAATCACATTTAAAGATTACTGAAGTCAGGAAAAATTTTAGGTAATCTGTTTTCCACTTAATTGGTTCTCACTCTTTGACATGCAGAATTGTGGTTTTGTAAGAAAAGAATGTGATGTGAAGTCTGTTACTTCCTATTTTAGGTGGAAAATAATCATAGAATTTTTTTTTTAAGTTATCGTGTGTGATCACAAAAGTGTCTCCTGTGCTTAAAATTCCTCAGTGGCTCCTGTGAAATGACAGTTGTAATGGATAGCAATACTTTAAAGTAAACTGGATCTTAAAGTAACTTGCGATAGGGTTCTAAGATTTTTCACTACTCAAATCTCCTTTTATTTCCTTTTCCGGTAATATTTGTTTCCTTTCTCCTTTGTTTTTAATCTGTCAAAGCCATGAAATAGCCAATTAATGCTTCTCTATCATAGTAAAATTACAACACTGGGTTAATATGTTTCCAGTCAAAAAGCATGTAAACATGATTGGCTGTTTTAGCAGTGTGGAGGACAATAGTGTACTTTCTATTAGATTTTAAAAATTTATTTATTTTTAATTTTTTTGTGTGTGGCTGCTTGGTATAGATCTGAACTTCTATTAAATTTTTTGAAGTATTGAAATACTTTTCAAAACAGGTAGTATAGGTTTTCTCTAGAGAGAGAAACATGGTTGTAGGGGATAGAAGATGAGGGAGACTTTTCACTGTGTATAATTTTTGTCCTTATCAATTTTGAACCATGTGACTCTATTACCTAGTTTTAAAATTTTTTAAAAGAAGAAGTAAAAGCTTATAGTTCTTTGCCTCCTTCATGCATAAGAAAGAGTCTGGGACTCCAGGTTATAAATCACTAACATAGATACATTTCTGTTTCTTATACCTGGATGTTACTCTGTCCTGCATACACCTGGTTATCAAGGCTATGAATTTCCATTTGAGCTGTACCTGTTTCTGAATCATTTGTAGATATTGCTTGCCTAAGTAAGAGGAAATAATGTAGATGGAAAATGAAAAGTCAACTCTGTAATTATCTGTATAATTATTGCTGGTTATGTTTAGATTTTACATATGTCTTTTTTTTATATATGAGAAGTAGAGATTGACTTTAAAAGATTAGATCTCTTAAAATCCCATTTATTATTTGTTTTTAAGTGCAGATTCTGTCATATGATGAATCCGTACACCATTAAGAAACAGCCTTTACATCAATTTGTACGAAGACCACTTTTCCCACTACCTGCAGCCTTATGTAACACAGGTAAAAGTTTATCTCTTTTAGAGCAAATTATGTTTCTGAAACTAGTGGGACTAGTGGATCATAAAAGAGGAGAATTTGTAACTTTTCTATTCAGAAGCTCATAAGAAGAACATACTGGGTTTTTTTCTGTCGTAATACCACACCTTAGTTATTTGTGAGGACATTGTCCAATAGATCTATGAAATCTCAGTATCTTGTGTAACGCATCCCCTGGAACATAAGAGTTGCTCAAGAAATGATTTCTGAAATGAAAATTTTGTAAAGAGAAGTTATAAATGGGTTTGTGTTTCAAAGAATCATATGTATTTTAAACTACTGCTTTCCTTATTTGGATAAGAATACCCCTAAAATCAATAAACTTCTGGCTTTCATCCAGACCTTAGAACGTAGGAGTTTAAATGTACTTTTTTTTATTTCATCAAAATTAATTACTATGGTTTTATTGACAATCTTGTTGATATTACATACTTTGATTTTCTTTAATATTGGAAATAGTATGAAGATAGGATTTGAAAAGAATTTGAAATGTGACCACTGTAATGTAGTTACGGACGCTTGATGGGAGGAGTGTGTGTGTGCGCACATGTGTGTGTATATGTTTGTAAATGCATACCTCTATGTGGTTATGAAGTTGTGAGCGTATGGATTCAGTCTGTCTCCCGTTCCTTCACAGCTTCTTGTTTAGAAGGTGCTTGACTTTGGCTAAGAGCATGACTTGAATCAGGGTAGAGACCTTACCTGTTCTGTAGACTGGGGCAAGAAGAGGAGTGCTTTCCTGTGGGCTTGCCTGTCTCCTTGAGTCATTGAATAGTCATAAATATTGCAGAACTTAGCAGATCAAACCACTTTAATTAGACTTTTAAACATTGTAGCACTGAATTATGAGGTCATCTAGGCTTTTCAAATTGGAAACCCACTGATTTTAGTCGTGGATATTGATTTTAAGCACCACTAATCTATATTTTTGAGGAGCCTATGCCTACTTGTTTAGATACCTATTAGTATATATATGAGGAAAAAATACTATATTGCAGTCTCTCTGTCCTGTTGTAACTCTCATGACACTTTCTGGAACATCTTTCTGGCTGATGGACCTGGGGAGTCATTTTTGAAATACCTAATGAAACCCAATTTAGACTATAATTGGAAAGATTTTGGTAAATGTTTATTCAAATTAGTCTTTTGAAATAGCTTTGTTCATTGTCAAAGGAGAAAAGTTGTGTGATGATAATATTTTCATAATTTCTATTTCAGAGAATATAGATAGATTATACGCTCTTAAAAGACTTTTTAAAAAACATTTATAGGGCCGAGCCCGTAGCGCACTCGGGAGAGTGCGGCGCTGGGAGCCGCGGGTTTGGATCCTATATAGGACTGGCCGGTGCACTCACTGGCTGAGTGCCGGTCACGAAAAAGACAAAAAAAAAAAAAAAAAAAAAAAACATTTATAGCTTTTACCTTCGAGTATTTCTAAAAATTTTTCTTTCTGTAGACGTAGTTTTACTCAAATGGCTTGAGTAGAATAAAGCCAGATTTAATTTTTCAAATATGCCTAGTGTGTATAGAGATTTTGGTTATCAATAAATTGTTAAGAAAGGCTGCAAGAACTGATTGGTTCAGACCAGGGTTAAAAGAACCTTGGTGTGCTTTATTTACAGAAAGTGGTGGCAGCCCTTTCTTAAATGTTTCATTTGAAAAATTAAAACACAGATTTACAGAAGAATGTCTTGGTTGGAGGTATAAATATTTTAAATGAAGTGCTTGGACATTGAGGTTATCATTTTTTATTTTTCCCTTTTTTAGGATTTGCCTGGTCACCAAGTCATCAGCTAATGTTTAATTAGGACAGTAGCTTAAGCAGAATGTATGAGAGTTTAGTTTCAATTTCTACTTCACCCAGGAAGTGGTTTAACATCTATAAGTTGCAATTGCATGGCGAGGTGCAAAAACGACTTAGCTGTTGAATTAGAACCTTCTCCCTAATGGTTAAGAAAAGCAGTTCCGTACCAGCCATATGTTTTGCCAAACTTAATCTCTTTCAGATTTAAAATAAAACTGTTGCTTTTTGATATTTTATTATCTCTCTTAAAATATGTGGTATGAAGATGATGACAGGATAGGAAGACTGATCTTAAATGTATTTTCCTGCTATACTTAGCAATAATAAATAAGGACTGGCAGTATGCACAGTGGTTAAGAGTAAGCACTAGGAAATTGTCCACACTTGAATCCTGGCTCTGTCACGTACAAACTGAGTGACCTTTAGCTTTAGTTTCCTCGTTTATAAAATAGGATAAAAGCAGTACCTCCTTGGGAGGATGTAAGGATTAAATGGTGCAATACATGTATTGTGCTTAGCACTATGCCCAGCACATGATGTGTACTTAGTAAATTTTAGTTTTTATAATATGCTGTTGTCATCCTATTTAAATATACTGCTTAAAGATGGAGAATTTTTTTTTGCTCAGAAGGTTTATTTTTGTAATAAATAATCAGAGTCTGTTTAATAGATTTAAAACTGTTAAAACACCAATGCTATCCTTTTGTCCGGCAAGTTGTTGTCATACCAGCAAAGTAGGAAATTAAAGAATCTGTTCGCTCTTTATTGCTTTAATGAATTCATTCTCAATCTAATCATGGTTCTAGAAGAAACATATAGGAAAAGAGCCTGTAAAGATATTTTTAAATATTCCAGAAAGTAATTCACATAGATTCCCACGTATGCGATATTTTATAATGTTACCAACTGTACCATCAGGCAAGTTATTCAACATCTCCTAGCCTAAGTTTCTTCATTTGTAGAACGGGAATAATAATAATACCTTCTTTATAGGATTGTTAAAGGCATAAATACATTTAAAGCACTTGACCCTGTAATAAGCAAATAATAAATATTTTTTATTATTATTATTATAAATTGCTACCTTTATTGTCTTTAAAAGAATGGTAGCACTTTGAAAGAAAGTGAATGTGACATTTTACTCTATTAATATCATAGCAATAATGGTCTAAGATTATGAATATGTTAGCCATTGGTACCAAGTCACAAAATAGAATACTTGTACATATAAGACTCCTAAATTATGATGTGTCTTCCTTCTTAAGTGTAGGATATTGCTGAAATCTGTTGAATAACATAACTAAATAATCAGAGTATTAATATAAAATTCTATGCAGTTATGCTAAATATATTTCTTGTCCTTATAAATTCTTATTTTGTCAGCTTGGACAATAATGTCCAGTTTTCTTTTTTTCCAATTTTTCTTACTTCTGGTTCTCTGAAAAGGAGCACTTCATAGTCCATGAACTTGTTAATTACTGTTTTTTCTAGAATAACACTCTTTCTTCTTTTTCTTTTTTAGTGAGATGTATGTTTATTCAAACACAGGATACCCCAAATCCAAACAGTTTAAAGTTTATACCAGGAAAACCAGTTCTTGAGACAAGAACTATGGATTTTCCCACTCCAGCTGCAGCATTTCGCTCCCCTCTGGCTAGGTATGTTATTGTTTTCATTTGCTTTTACCAAGAAACATAAATAACCAACTTTGGGGTTAAGACAGCCTTATTTAGCTATTGCATTTTTAGTGTATTTTAACCTCAGGTCTGTTCTCTCCCTCTGCAAGTCAAACACACCACTGTGGTCTTTCTTTCCTTCTTTCTCTCTTAGTTCCCACTTATGAATGAGGACGTGTGACATTTCTCCCTCTGTGCCTGGCTTCTTTCACTTGACATAATTTTCTCCACGCTCATCTGTGTTGCTGTGAATGGCAGAGTTTCATTCTTTTCTATGGCTGAGTAGTATTCCATTGTGTGTGTGTGTGTATACACTACATTTTCCTTATCCAGTTGTATTCGTCCATTTATGTTGCTTATAACAAAATACTTGGAACTGGGTAATTTATAAAGAAAACAAAATTTATTGCTTACATTTTCATAGGGTAGGAATTCCAAGTCTAGGGAACACATCTGGTGAGGGTCTTAGTGGTTGCAACAATGATCTGGGTGTCTCACATGGCAAAAATGGTGAAGCAGAGAGAAAGACTAACCTCCGTATTCACTCTCATTTTAAAGCCCCCTGAACCATGTCCCTGACCACCATTATTAATCCATTCACTACAGTATGGTCCTATAATGTAATCACCTCTTCAGGGCCCCACCTTTCAATTACCGTAATAGGATTTCCCGCTCCCAGCAGTTACAGTGGGGATTTAAGCTTCAGTGAGGTTGGGGAGGGCATCCAATCTACAGCACTGGTCATCCGTTGATGGATATTTAGGTTGGTTCAAAATCTTGGCTGTTGTTAATAGAGCTATGATGAGCATGGGAGTGCATATATCCTTTTGACATGATGATTTCTGTTCCTTTGAGTATATACCAGCGAGTGGGATTGCTGGATTGTGTGGTCGATCTATCTGTAATTGTTGGAGAAACCTCCATACTGTTTTCCATGGTGACTATACTAATTTACAGTCCCACCAACAGTGTAGAAGAGTTCTGCATCCTCATCAGCATTTGTTATTCTTAGTCTTTTTGATTATAGCCTGTCTAACTGGGGTGAGATGATATCTCAGCATGATTTTAGTTTATATTTCCCAGATTAGTGATGTTGAGCATTTTTTTAAGTATCTGTTGGCCATTTGTATGTCTTCCTTCAGAAAATGTCTATCCACCTCCTTTGCCCATTTTTTAATTGGGTTATTTGTATTTTTTAGTGTGTAGTTGTTTGAGTTCCTTGTATATTCTGGATATTATTCCTTTGTTTGATATATAGTTTGCATATATTTTCTCCTGTTCTGTAGGTTGTCTTTTCATAATCCTAACATTCATATGGAACAAGCTAAGACCCCAAATAGCCAAAGCAATCCTGAGCAAAAAAAATAAAGCCAGAATCGTAACACTACCTGACTTCTAATTATGCTACAAAGCTATAGTAACCACAACAGCATGAAATAGGCATAAAAATAGACACTCAGACAATGGAACAGAGTAGAGAACCCAGAAGTCAACCTACATGCTTATAGCCAACTGATTTTTAACAAAGGCAACAAGAACGTAAGTTGAGGAAAAGACTGCCTTTTCAGTAAGTGGTGCTGGGAAAATTGGACATCTGTATGCAGAAGAATGAAACTAGACCTGCACTTTTTGCCAAATACCAAAATCAACTCAAAATGGATTAAAGAGTTAAGTATAATACGTGAAACTATAAAGCTACTAAAGGAAAACATAGGGGAAAACACTTCAGGAAGTAGCACTGGTCAAAGACGTTATGAATAAGACTCCAAAAGCACAAGCAACAAAAGAAAAGATAAGTAAATGGGATTATATCAAACTGAAAAGCTTCTGCACAGCAAAAGCCCTCTTCAAATTAGTATTTTGAAAATAGCCTTTTTTCTGGATTCATAGAATTTATTATTTTCAGTCAAGCAAAACTAGTCTTGTTTTCTTTGTTGTTTTATTAGGGAATATTTTTGCTATAAGCTAAAATAAGCTTTCTGAGGATAGAGACCAGTCTTCCTTGCTTATCATTGTATCTCTAGTGCTTAGTATAGTGCCTGGCACTCAGTAGGTGTTCAAATATTTGTTGAAGGAATGAGTAATTATTGAATGAATAAATAAATACTAGTGTATCTTACTTCAGGAAGGCTTTTGAGAGTCATCCTCATTTTAGTATGTATCAGTATTTCATTCCTCTTTATTGTCAAGTCATACTACATTGTATGGATATACCATAGTCTGTTTATTCATTCACCGGTTGATGGACATTTCCAGATTTTTTTGTGGCTATGATAAATGAAGCTGCTATAAAGATTCATGTACAATTCTTTGTGGAGCATATGTTTTCAGTTTTCTTTGGTCAATACCTAGGAGCGGTATAGTGCTGGATTGTGGGGTGCGAAAATGAAACAAAATGGCCATGAGTTAGTAATTGTTGAAGCTGGTGATGGGTACATAGAAGTTCTTTTACTTTACTCTCTACTCTTTGTATATGTTTAAACTTTTCCATGATAAGACATCTTATTATCTCTTATTTTTTCCTTTATTCATAGACAGTTATTTAGGATTGAAGGAGTAAAAAGTGTCTTCTTTGGACCAGATTTCATCACTGTCACAAAGGTAAACATAGGATTATGTAAAATAAGACTTGAAGTACTTTTTAGTGTTTTCTGAGTCCAATGCTCCTCTGCAGAATTTTCATTCTTAATATATTTTGCACATACTGTTATTAAAAATCTCAAATGTAGCTTACTTCTCACATTTCTGAAGTTAATTATTTAAAAAATTTTCAAGTTGAAATTAACTATAGTTCAGTTCCCTCATTTTTCAAAAGAGAACTTGAGCTTCAGAAGGTTAAATGTAGTGTCCACGATTATATAGCTGGTCTACAGCAAGACTCACCTTGGCAGGACTAGAATTTAGGCCTCCAAGTATTATTTTTATTAATTTTTACTTTAAATTGATAGAGTAAAAAGGGAAGTAAGTAAATATTATAAATGAACAAATTATACATGTATTTATTTTGTAAAAACACATTATGTATATATATCATATGCCATGATGTAAGTGTCTACTTTGAAAGGAGATATATATTCATTTATTCTGTTGAGATATATAAAGATATGTATAACAAATTATTTACATATGTATGTATATATATAAATTCCACCGTCCTGCAATTATACTTCAGAGCTTCACAGATAATAGTGGACTGTGCAGTTCTGCAGCACTTGTTTAACCTCTAAATATCACAGAATCAAGATAAATATGCTACCCATTCCAACGGTCAAGGTGCTATCTGCTAGAAAAAGCTGTTCCATTTTTAAATCCACTAGATTAATGGGAAATGAACTATGTATCCTTTTAGATATGTTAATTGTTGTATATCTACTGAACTTAATCATTTGCCCACTACTGTGTCAAAATCAAAAGTATTGTATTCATTGAACTCCCTTTATGCAATTTGAAAGGATTACTTTGAGTTTTTGATGTGCCTTAAAAGTAGACTCACTGGCTTAGTAATGTGTTACATCTAGCCTAGTATTCTCCTATAGCTACTTATGTAATGAAGAGAAATATGTTTTTCCTCCTTGGTGGCAATCCCAGTGGCTATGGATATTCTTGCAGATATTCTAATTGTAAAATGTTTTTACCTGTTGTTGAGAATGTTAATTCTAAATTCTCAGAAAGCCTTTTCTTGACCATCTTAGTTAAAGTGACATACCCTCTAGGAGCTCATTAACCTGTTTTATTTTCTTCATTACACTTACCACTTAATCATATTTTTTTCCTACTGCAGTTTTATTTTTTTTATAGCAGTTTTATGTCTATAGAGGGATTGATCAGAAAGTACAGATAGTTTCCATACCCTCCTCCCACATACAAACACAGTCTCTCCTATTATTAACGTGTTATATTAGTGTGGCACATTTGTTTCAGTTATGAAACAATGGGTTAATTTTACATTATGGTTCTCTCTTTGTGTTGTACAGTTCTGTGGGTTTTGCCAAATATGTAATGTTGTGTATTCACCATTATGGTATCATACAGAATAGTTTGCTGCCCTAAAAATTCTCTGTGCTTCCCTGTTCATCTCTCTCTCCCGCCTTCTCTTCTGAAACCCTGGCAACCACTGATTTTTTTCCATTACCTCAAACATTTATCATTTTTTTGTGTTGGGAACATTCAGAATCCTCTCTTCTAGCTAATTAAAACTATGCATTTGTTTGTATGGTCGATCTATCTGTAATTGTTGGAGAAACCTCCATAGTGTTTTCCATAATGACTGTACAATTGATTTTCCCACCAACAGTGTATAAGAGTTCCCCTTTCTCCACATCCTTGTCAGCATTTGTTATTTTTGGTCTTTTTGATAGTAGGCATTCTAACTGGAGTGACATGACATCTCATTGTGATTTTGATTTGCTTTTTCCTGATGATTAGTGATGTTGAGCATTTTTTCTGACAACCGTTGGCCATTTGTATGTTTTCTTGCAAGAAATGTCTATTCGGCTCATTTACCCACTTTTGGATCAGAAATTGTTTTTTTTGCTGTTGAGTTGTTTGAGTTCCTTGTATATTCTAGATATTAATCCCTTTTTGGAGGCATAGTTTGCAAATATTTTCTCCTATTCTGTAAGTTGTCTCTTCACTCTTGTTGATTGTTTCTTTTGTTGTTCAGAAGCTTTTTAGTTTCATATAACCCCAGCTGCCTATTTTTGCTTTTGTTGCCTGTGCTTTTGAGGTCCTCTTCATAAAGTCTTTGCCTAGCCCAGTGTCCTGTAGATTTTCCCTTATGTTTTCTTCTAGTAGTTTCATGGTTTGGGGTTTTACATTTAAATCTTTAATTCATTTGAGTTGATTTTTGTATATGATAAGAGACAGGGGTCTAATTTCATTCTTCTGTATATAGTTATCCAGTTTTCCCAGCACCATTTATTGAAGAAATTGTCCTTTCCTCAATGCATATTCTTGGTGCCTTTGTCAAAAATCAGATAGATTTGGCTGTAAGTACATGGTTTTATTTTTGGGTTCTGTATTTTGTTTCATTGGTCTGTATATCTGTTTTTATGCCAGTACGGTAGTGTTTTGGTTACTGTAGCTTTGTAGTATATTTCGAAGTCAGGTAGTATAATGCCTCCAGCTTTGTTGTTTTTGCTTAGGGTTTCTTTGGCTATTCAGTCTTTTGTGGTTCCATACAAATTTTAGGATTGTTTTATCTATTTCTGTAAAGAATGTTATTGGTATTTTGATAAAGGTTTCATCAAATCTGTGGATTGCTTTGGGTAGGATGGTCATTTTGACAATATTAATTCTTCCCACCTATGAGCATGTCTTCATTTTTTAGCATCCTCTTCAATTTCTTTCATCAATATCTTGTATTCCCATTTGGACGCCCCTTATTTATTTCTCTTGCCTAATTGCTCTGGCTAGGACTTCCAGTAGTATGTTGAATCTGAGTGCTGAGAGTGGGCATCCTTTTTTGGTTCCTGTTCGTAGAGGTAAAGCTTTCAGCTTTTTTTTTTTTTTTTTTTTTTTTTTAGCTTTCAGCTTTACCCTGTTCAGTATGGTGTTAGCTGTGGGTTTGACATATGTGGCCTTTATCATGTTGAGGCACATTCCTTCTGTGCCTAATTTGTTGAGGGTTTTTGTCGTGAAGGGGATGTTGTATTTTGTCAAATCCTTTTTCTGCATCAGTTGAGATGATCATATGGTTTTTGTCCTTCATTCTGTTCATGTGTTGTATCATATTTCTTGATTTGTGTATGTTGAACGAACCATGTATCCCTGGGATAAATCCCACTTGATCATGGTGAATGATCTTTTTAATATGCTGCTGGATTAGGTTTGCTAGTATTTTGTTGAGGATTTTTGCATCTGTGTTCATCAGGGATTCAGGGGTATTTGCCTGAAGTTTATTTTTATTTTTGTGTGTGTATCCTTGTGTGGTTTTGCTATCAGGGTAATGCTGGCCTCATAGAATGAGTTTGGAAGAATTCCCTCTTCTATGTTTT
This sequence comes from Cynocephalus volans, assembly GCF_027409185.1. Lineage (NCBI taxonomy): Eukaryota > Metazoa > Chordata > Mammalia > Dermoptera > Cynocephalidae > Cynocephalus > Cynocephalus volans. The sequence goes on along the minus strand of NC_084473.1, from coordinate 66,090,623 downwards.
GGAAGAGTTTGAGGAGAATTGCTATTAATTCTTTAAATGTTGGAAGACTTTGGCAGTGAAGCCATCAGTCCTGAGTTTTTCTTTAATGGGAGACTTTTTATTACTGATTGAATCTCATTACTCATAATTGGTCTGTTCAGGCTTTTTGTTTCCTCTTGGTTTGATCTTGGTAGATTGCATGTGTCCAGGAATTTATCCACCTCCTCTAGGTGTTCTAATTTGTTGGCATATAGTTGTTCATAAAAATCCCTAATTGTCTTTCGTATTTCTGTAGTATCAATTGTATACATTTTTATTTCAGATTTTGCTTGAGTCTTTTCTCTTTTTTTCTTAGTTTAGCTAATAGCTTGTCAATTTTGTTTATTCTTTTTAAAAACCAACATTTTATTTTTTTGATCTTTTTTTTTGTTTTTGCCTCAATTTTGTTTGTTTTTCCTCTGATCTTTATTATTTCTTTCCTTTTGCTAATTTTGGGTTTGGTTTAATCTTTCTTCTCTAGTTCCTTTTGATGCATTTTTAGATTGTTTATTTGAGATCTTTCTATGTTTTTGAAGTAAGCACTTATTGCTGTAAACTTCCCTCTTAGTACTGCTTTGGCTATATCAAATAGGTTTTGCTGTGTTATATTTCAGTTTTCATTTCTTTCAATAAATATTTAAATTTCCTTTCTAATTTCTTCTATGACCCATTGGTCATTCAAGAGCATGTTGTTCAATCTCCATGTATTTGTTTTGAAAGTTTCTATTGCTATCGATCTCTAGTTTTATTTCATTGTTATCAGAGAAAATACTTGATATAATTTCAGTTTTTAAAATTTTGTTGAGACTTGTTTTGTGGCCTAACATATGGCTGATCCTGGAAAATGTTCCTTGTAGTGATGAGAAGAATGTGTACTTTATAGCTGTTGAATGCAGTGTTCTATAAATGTCTGTAAGATCTATTTGGTCTATAGTGCAGTTTAAATCCAGTGTTTCTTTTTTGGTTTTCTATCTAGATAATCTGTGCAGTGCTCACAGTAGGGTGTTAAAGTCTCCAGCTATTATTTTATTATAGTCTATCTCTCCCTTTAGATCTAATAACATTTGCTTTAGATATCTGGATGCTCCACTGTTGGGTGCATATATATTTACAATTGTTATATCCTCTTGATGAATTGACCCCTTTAACACATATATAATGATGTCTCTTTTTATGCTTGTCTCTTTTTATGGTTTTTGACTTAGAGTCTGTTTTCTCTGATATAAGTTTAGCTATTCCTGCTCAGTTTTGCTTTCCATTTGCATGGGATATGTTTTTCATCCCTGCACTTTCAGTCTATGTGTATCTTTACAAGAGAAGTGGGTTTCTTGAAGGCACTGTATAGTTGGGTCTCATTTTTTTATCCATTCTCTCAGTCTGTATCTTTTACTTGAGAATTTAATCCACTTACATTCAGGGTTATTATTGGTAGGTGAGGACTTATTCCTCTCATTTTGTTCAGTTTTTTGGTTGTCTTTTATGTTTTTGCTTCTTTCTCTCTTATTGTTTATCATTGTAGTTTGGTGATTTTCTATAGTGGTAATGTTTGATTCCTTTTTCTTTCCCATTTGTGTACCTGCTTTACCAGTGAGTTTTATCCTTTTGCATGTTTTCTTGATGGTGGTTATTTTCCTTTTGCTTCAAGCTGCAGGTCTCTGTTAATTGTTTCTCAAGTTGGTTTAGTTGTTATGAATTCCCTCAGTTTTTGCTTGTCTGTGAAAGACTTTATTTATTTTTCATTCCTGAAGGATAGCTTTGCTGGATATAGTATTCTTGGCTGGGAATTTTTTCTTTCAGTACCTCGAATATATCATCCTATATTCTCCTGGCCTGTAATGTTTCTGATGAGAAATATGCTGTTATAGTCTAATGGGGATTTCCTTATATGTGACATGACACTTTTCTCTTGCTGTTTTTAGAATTCTCTCTTTGTCTTAACTTTTGACATTTTGACTGCAATGTCCCCTGGAGAGGATCTTTTTAGTTGAATATATTTGGGGACATTTGAGCCTCCTGGATCTGTATGAGCATATCTCTTCCAAGACTTGGGATGTGTTCAGCTATTATTTCATTAAATAGGTTTTCAATGCCTTTTTCCTTTTCTTCTCCTTTGGGTAAGCCCATATTTGAATGTTTGTTTGTATAATGATATTCCATAGTTCCTGTACATTTTCTTTACTCTTTTTTATTCTCATTTCTTTTTATTTCTCTGACTGGGTAATTTCAAATGACCTGTCTTCAAGTTCAGAGATCTTGTCTTCTCCTTGTTTTAGTCTGCTGTTGAAGCTCTCTATTGTATTTTTTATTTCACTCATTGAATTCTTCAGCTACAGGATTTCTGTTTGACTCTTTTTTACATTTATCTCTCTTTGTTAAATTTCTCATTCATAACATAAATTATTTTTCTGATTTAATCAGATTCCTTATCTGTATTCTCTTCTATCTTGTTGAGTTTTCTTAACATCATTATTTTTAATTCTTTTTTGCAGTTTGTCAATTCATCACTGGTGTGTTATTGTGTTCTTTTGGTGTTGTCATATTTCCTTGCTTTTTCATGTTTCTTGTGGCCCTTCATTGATATATGATAGAACAATGATATCTGGTAGAACAATCACCTCTTCCAAACTTTACAGAGTGTCTGTCATAGACAGAGTCTTTCAACTGCAATTGGGTTGCAGTATGCTTGTTGAATAGGGTGTGGTGATTCTGGTTCTGTGTAGATGCAGTGGTTTAGTCTGTGGGCTGTTTCTTCAGCTGTGATCAACCTCACCGATTCTGGAACATAACAAATGAGCCTCAGTTGTCACTCAGTTTTCAGGGGGTGAGGTATTGTGTAGTGGTGACTCTAGTCCCTGAAACTGTGGGACTCGGCAATATTTGTATCTCTTCGAGGTCTGGTACAGTGGCTGCAAGATCCCAGAGTGGGGTACAGCTGTCACTTGGTGGACAGGATGCAGCATAATGCTGACTCCACTCCCTGGGGTAAGAAATGTCTTAGTAGCTCATTCTCTAGGGGAATAGTTCAGTTGCAAGGAAGCAGGGTACTAGAGTTTTTCAGTCAGTAGGGTAGGGTGTCTCAGCTCAGCCACTGCTCTGTTTCCTTGGGACTCAGGGTAGTACATCAGCTCAGCCCTAGGATGCTCAGCTGCTCAGCTGGCCAAACAGCTTCTTGGCCAAGCAGCTTCTTAGTCAAGACAGCAGTTCTCCAGGGCACCATTCATAGTTTTAGCTCACTCCCAGGAGGATGGGACACAGCCACGAATGGAAGGGGTAGTTAAAGATTCCCCCAGAGGGAGTAAGCAACTTTACAGCTTCAGCTCTGGCCTGAGAGGGGAGGGGCATTCCTTTAACTGGGAGGGGTGGGTGGAATAGTTCCACCACTGCTTAGCCCTTCAGGGTAGGGTGTAACAGCTGCTTGGGGAAGTTGATTCAGTGGTGGCCTAGCCTCTGGGATTAAAGGGTGTCACTCACCCCCAGAATAAGACACCTTGAAGTAGCATTTCCAGTTCTAAGATGTAAGAATATCCACATAGCCCACAGAAGGGGGGGCACAGTGTCGGCTCCTCTGTGGGAGTACAACTGTGTGGACTCTAGGTAGCTCCGTTAGGTGGGCTTAGTGCCTGTGAAGACTACCAGGGTTCCCAGTGGTAAGCGTGGTAGGTGTCCAAGGTATTGATTAGGGCTGCTGGGTTCCTTTTGCTTACCTTTTCCCTGCAGGGAGAAGTTCCTCCTGGTTCCCTGCTGCTCTTTGCTGGGCGATGAAGTAGTGGAGGGTGGGTGTTTCCCTTTGTCCTCTATATGACTATCCTGAGTTTCTGTGCTTACTAGCATTTATATGCTCTTCTTTAGTTATTTTCACCCAGACGTAGTTGTTTTTTTCATTGTTTTGTCAGTCTTTGTGGGAGAGACAAACTGTAGGGTCTTCTAGTCAGCCATCTTGCTCCACCCACTTGTCTATTTTTTATTACCTGTCTTTCCTGCACTAGAATGTAAACTACGTGAAGATAAAGAGTGCCCATCTTGTTAAGCTCACCTAGAAGAATACCTAGCATGTAGTAGGCATTCTTAAGAAATTTTTGTAGAAGGACACAATGTTGTAAAGTTTTCTAAACTGAATTATCAGGCTTCAAGTAGTTTTCCCCGAATGTAGGGTTGTGGTGAGTAAATTTATGTTAACTGATCCTCAGTCTTCATCAATTTGTGGACTTCTGGCCTATCTTTGTTATTCTTCAGTTTTCTTTCCTTCATATTTTTTAAAGGGACAAAGGGACAAACATTTATTTAATATATCCAAGATGTCAGATATAGCACTAGTGCTTTACATATATTATCTAATTTAATTCTTACAACTAGGTATTCTTGTCTTTATTTTATATATGGGAAATTATTTATTTTTAAAAGTTGTTATTTAATTCTTTTAATATAGCCTTTACTATATAAACATTTTTATAGATGAAAAATATAATTATATTTCATAGGGCTTTATTTTTTCTTTCTTTTCCTTTTTTTCTTGATTTGATTTGGTGAGTCATCTTTTATTTCCCTTTCCCTTCATTACTTAGTTACCCTTTTTGAAATTGCTCTAGCACCACTATTTTTTTTTTTTAAGCAAAATGACATAATCAATAGATAATGTTCCAAGTTAAGGTACACATTGATATTTAATAGATAGAATAGTGAATTTGATTTGTTTGCTTTCAGTAACCTTTCTCATCATGGATTATCACATTTACTTGATGTCTTCAGTGATTGCCTGTTTCCCTTTCAGATTTGTAATTGAGAATTCATAAGCTTCTATTATGCATCATTTGTGTTATTTTTTTCTAAATGTATGTGTGTATTTGCAGTTTATATGATTCCTTTTATCTCATTCAGATAGCTTCAGAATACTTTTCTTCTTTTTATGACCATTATATCCCTACTTAGTAGAGCCCACTGTTTACTGAAGATCTGAGATGGCTTTCTGATCCATCTTCCAAATAATTTATTAGAATACTAACTAGAACTAGTTTCCTTTCCCAATCACTAAAACATCTCACTAGTTTAACTCATATCCATAGCAGTGCCCAGTTTATCTTACCTTTGGTGTGCTGTCTCTAAATTGCTTCTTTATCCATGACAAAAATAGTCCCTTTTATCCATATTGACTCAATTTTTAATAGTATTTAAGCATAGACTAGCAGAATCCTGAGAGTCTAAATAGACTGTATGGAGTAGTTTTCCTCCTAAAGAGCTTTCCTTTAACAAACTAAAACATGTTGCCTTTCTCTTTCTAGATGTTAGTACTATCTGGGCATTTGGTAATCCTGTCTTTTTATTTATGGAAACAACTAGTTGGCTAGATATACAGGTGAAACAGTTATTGAATTGTTCTTAAGGATACCAGTCTTGTTGGTAGTCCACAAGTCCCATTGCAGAGTAGTCATGGTTCTGCAGTTGCAGCATTGAATTTCTTCAATACTCTTTAAATAGTACATGTAAGTTGAATTTTTAGAATAGTTGTGTGATGTCCTGTATATAAGTAGTTATATCCTTTTTTTGACTTTAAAAGCTGGATCTGACATGTACTCTCCAGTAATGGGTGATGTTGCGTAGTATAGGATGTATACAGGAAAATATTTTTGAAAGATACAAGATAGTGTTCTGTTTATATTTGCCCTTGGCTGGGAATATAGCATTTTTCTTCAAATGTTTATAGGAAAATGAAGAATTAGACTGGAATTTACTGAAACCAGATATTTATGCAACGATTATGGACTTTTTTGCATCTGGCTTACCCCTAGTTACTGAGGAAACATCTTCAGGAGAAGCAGGTAACATGTTGTGTTGAGTAATTAATATTTGTCTTTTTTTTTTTTTTTTTTTTTACTTTTCTTTTCCACTTTCTTCACATTTGCCTTGATTTCAGAAGTCATAAGAATACAGATTTTTAAAATCATTTAATATATTTAGCTCTGGAATCAATTTCAGAAGGACTAAACTTTATATATGCTATGTATCCATCAATGTTGAAAACTAGTGCATAAATTGAATCTATTATACAAAAGTAAAATTTCAATTATAAAAATTTTTAAGCATGCAAAAAATAAGATAATGCCTACCCATTTGCTCTCCACTCAGGTTTAACAAATGTTAACTTTTTTTTTTTTTTTTTTTTTAATTTTTTTTTTTTAATTTTATTTTGTCGATATACATTGTAGCTGATTATTGCTCCCCATCACCAAAACCTCCCTCCCTTCTCCCTCCCCCCTCCCCCCCAACAATGTCCTTTCTGTTTGCTTGTTGTATCAACTTCAAATAATTGTGGTTGTTATATCTTCTCCCCCCCCCCCCCCCGGTTTGTGTGTGTGTGTGTGTGTATGTGTGTGTGTGAATTTATATATTAATTTTTAGCTCCCTCCAATAAGTGAGAACATGTGGTATTTCTCTTTCTGTGCCTGACTTGTTTCACTTAATATAATTCTCTCAAGGTCCATCCATGTTGTTGCAAATGGCAGTATTTCATTCGTTTTTATAGCTGAGTAGTATTCCATTGTGTAGATGTACCACATTTTCCGTATCCACTCATCTGATGATGGGCATTTGGGCTGGTTCCAACTCTTGGCTATTGTAAAGAGTGCTGCGATGAACATTGGGGAACAGGTATACCTTCGACTTGATGATTTCCATTCCTCTGGGTATATTCCCAACAGTGGGATGGCTGGGTCGTATGGTAGATCTATTTGCAATTGTTTAAGGAACCTCCATACCATTTTCCATAGAGGCTGCACCATTTTGCAGTCCCACCAACAATGTATGAGAGTTCCTTTTTCTCCGCAGCCTCGCCAGCATTTATCATTCATAGTCTTTTGGATTTTAGCCATCCTAACTGGGGTTAGATGGTATCTCAATGTGGTTTTGATTTGCATTTCCCGGATGCTGAGTGATGTTGAGCATTTTTTCATATGTCTGTTGGCCATTTGGATATCTTCCTTAGAGAAATGCCTACTTAGCTCTTTTGCCCATTTTTTAATTGGGTTGCTTGTTTTCTTCTTGTAAAGTTGTTTGAGTTCCTTATATATTCTGGATATTAATCCTTTGTCAGATGTATATTTTGCAAATATTTTCTCCCACTCTGTTGGTTGTCTTTTAACTCTTTTAATTGTTTCTTTTGCTGTGCAGAAGCTTTTTAGTTTGATATAATCCCATTTGTTTATTTTTCCTTTGGTTGCCTGTGCTTGTGGGGTCGTATTCATGAAGTCTGTGCCCAGTCCTATTTCCTGAAGTGTTTCTCCTATGTTTTCTATAAGAAGTTTTATTGTCTCAGGGTGTATATTTAAATCCTTAATCCATTTTGAGTTGATTTTAGTATACGGTGAGAGGTATGGATCTAGTTTCAATCTCCTGCATATCGATATCCAGTTATCCCAGCACCACTTGCTGAAGAGGCAGTCCCTTCCCCAGTGAATAGGCTTGGTGCCTTTGTCAAAGATCAGATGGCAGTAAGTGTGTGGGTTGATTTCTGGATTCTCTATTCTATTCCATTGGTCAGTGTGTCTGTTTTTATGCCAGTACCATACTGTTTTGGTTATTATAGCTTTGTAGTATAGCTTAAAGTCAGGTAGTATTATGCCTCCAGCTTTATTTTTTTTGCTCAGCATGGCTTTGGCTATGCGTGGTCTTTTATTGTTCCATATAAATGTCTGAATAGTTTTTTCCATTTCTGAGAAAAATGTCTTTGGAATTTTGATGGGGATTGCATTGAATTTGTATATCACTTTGGGTAGTATGGACATTTTCACTATGTTGATTCTTCCAATCCAAGAGCATGGAATATCTTTCCATCTTCTTGTATCCTCTCTAATTTCTCTCAGCAGTGGTTTGTAGTTCTCATTATAGAGATTTTTTACCTCCTTGGTTAACTCAATTCCTAAGTATTTTATTTTTTTGGTGGCTATTGTAAATGGGCAGGCTTTCTTGATTTCTCCTTCTGCATGTTCACTATTGGAGAAAAGAAATGCTACTGATTTTTGTGTGTTGATTTTGTATCCTGCTACTGTGCTGAAATCATTTATCAATTCCAACAGTTTTTTTGCAGAGGTTTTAGGCTGTTCGATATATAGGATCATGTCATCTGCAAACAGGGACAGTTTGACTTCATCTTTTCCAATCTGGATGCCCTTTATTTCCTTCTCTTCTCTGATTGCTCTGGCTAGTACTTCCAACACTATGTTGAATAGGAGTGGTGAGAGTGGGCATCCTTGTCTAGTGCCTGTTCTTAAAGGAAAAGCTTTCAGCTTTTCCCCATTCAGGATGATACTGGCAGTGGGTTTGGCATATATGGCTTTAATTATGTTGAGATACTTTCCCTCTATACCTAACTTATAGAGGGTCTTTGTCATGAATGAGTGCTGAACTTTATCAAATGCTTTTTCAGCATCTATAGAGATGATCATATGGTCCTTGTGTTTGAGTTTATTAATATGGTGTACAACATTTATTGATTTGCGTATGTTGAACCAACCTTGCATCCCTGGGATGAATCCCACTTGATCGTGATGAATAATTTTTCGTATGTGTTGCTGTATTCTGTTTGCTAGTATTTTAGTGAGGATTTTTGCATCTATATTCATCAAGGATATCGGCCTGTAGTTTTCTTTTTTGGTTATATCTTTACCTGGTTTTGGTATCAGGATGATGTTTGCTTCATAGAATGAGTTTGGGAGATTTGCGTCCGTTTCAATCTTTTGGAATAGTTTGTAAAGAATCGGTGTCAATTCCTCTTTGAATGTTTGGTAAAATTCTGCTGTGAATCCATCTGGTCCTGGGCTTTTCTTTGTTGGGAGCCTTCTGATAACAGCTTCAATCTCCTTTATTGTTATTGGTCTGTTCAAATTTTCTACGTCTTCACGGTTCAGTTTTGGGAGCTTGTGTGTGTCCAGAAATTTATCCATTTCCTCCAGATTTTCAAATTTGTTGGCGTATAGTTGTTTATAGTAGTCTCGAATGATTCCTTGTATTTCAGATGAATCAGTTGTAATATCGCCTTTTTCATTTCTAATTTTTGTTATTTGAGTCTTCTCTCTTCTTTTTTTTGTTAGCCATGCTAATGGTTTGTCAATTTTATTTATCTTTTCAAAAAACCAACTTTTTGATTCGTTGATCTTTTGAATTGTTTTTTGGTTTTCAATTTCATTCAGTTCTGCTCTGATCTTAATGATTTCTTTCCGTCTGCTAACTTTAGGATTGGATTGTTCTTGTTTTTCTAGTTCTTTAAGGTGAAGTGTTAGGTTGTTTACTTGCCATCTTTCCATTCTTCTGAAGTGAGCATTTAATGCAATAAATTTTCCCCTCAATACTGCTTTTGCAGTATCCCACAGGTTTTGGTATGATGTATCATTGTTTTCATTAGTTTCAATAAACTTTTTGATTTCCTGCTTGATTTCTTCTTGGACCCATATGTCATTAAGTAGAATGCTGTTTAATTTCCATGTGTTTGTATAGTTTCCAGAGTTTTGTTTGTTATTAATTTCTAGTTTTAATCCATTGTGGTCTGAGAAGATACATGGGATAATTCCAATTTTTTTGAATTTATTGAGACTTGATTTGTGACCTAATATGTGATCTATCCTGGAGAATGATCCATGTGCTGATGAGAAGAATGAATATTCTGAGGTTGTTGGGTGGAATGTTCTGTAGATATCTGCCAATTCCAATTGGTCTAGAGTCTTGTTTAGATCTTGTGTTTCTCTGCTGATTCTTTGCCTAGATGATCTGTCTAATATTGACAGTGGAGTGTTCAGGTCCCCTGCTATTATGGTATTAGTGTCTATTTCCTTCTTTAGGTCTAATAGAGTTTGTTTTATAAATCTGGCTGCTCCAACATTGGGTGCGTACATATTTATGATTGTTATGTCTTCTTGATGGATCAGTCCTTTTATCATTAAGTAGTGTCCCTCATTGTCTCTTTTTATGGTTTTTAGTTTAAAGTCTATTTTGTCAGATATAAGAATAGCCACTCCAGCTCGTTTTTCTTTTCTGTTTGCATGGTAAATCTTTTTCCATCCTTTCACTCTTAGTCTGTGTGAATCTTTATGGGTGAGGTGGGTCTCTTGTAGGCAGCATATAGTTGGGTCCTGCTTTTTGATCCAGTCAGCCAGTCTGTGTCTTTTAATTGGGGAATTTAAGCCTTTAACATTAAGAGTTGTTATTGAAAGGTGTTGATTTATTCCTAGCATTTTATTGGTTGTTTGGTTGTCTTAGGTGTCTTTTGTTCCTTGCTTTCTGATTTACTGTTTGGTTTCTTTGTTTGTTGGTTCCTTAGGTTGTAGATAGTGTTTTTGTTAGCTTGTTTTCTCTTCATGAATGCCATTTTTATTGTACTAGCGGGTTTAGATTTTTCTTAGGTTTTTATGGCAGTGGTAGTTATTTTTCAGGAACCAAACCCAGTACTCCCTTGAGGATTTCTTGTAAGGGTGGTCTTGTGGTAGTGAACTCCCGCAGTTTTTGTTTGTCTGAGAAATATACTATTTGCCCCTCATTTCGGAAGGATAGCCTTGCAGGGTAGAGTATTCTTGGCTGGCAATCTTTGTCTTTTAGTATTTTGAAAATATCATCCCATTCCTTTCTAGCTTTTAGGGTTTGTGATGAGAAGTCTGATGTTAACCTGATTGGGGCTCCCTTATAGGTGATTTGACGCTTCTCTCTTGCAGCTTTTAAGATTCTCTCTTTGTCTCTGAGTTTTGCCAATTTGACTATGACATGTCTTGGAGAAGGCCTTTTTGGGTTGAATACATTTGGAGATCGTTGAGCTTCCTGGATCTGAAGATCTGTGATTTTTCCTATACCTGGGAAGTTTTCTGCCACTATTTTGTTGAATATGTTTTCAATGGAATCTCCATTTTCCTCCCCTTCTGGAATACCCATGACTCGGATATTTGAGCGCTTGAGGTTGTCTGATATCTCTCTCAGATTTTCTTCCATGTCCTTGATTCTTTTTTCTTTCTTTTTGTCTGCTTGTGTTATTTCAAACAGCCCATCTTCAAGTTCAGAGGTTCTCTCTTCAACTTCGACAAGCCTGCTGGTTAAACTCTCCGTTGTGTTTTTTATTTCGCTGAATAACTTCTTCAGTTCAGCAAGTTCTGCTACATTTTTTTTCAGGACATTGATTTCCTTGTATATTTCCTCTTTCAGATCCTGTATACTTTTCCTCATTTCATCATGATGTCTAGCTGAGTTTTCTTGTATCTCATTCAGTTTCCTTAGAATTATCACTCGAAATTCCTTGTCAGTTATTTCAAGAGCTTCTTGTTCTATAGGATCTAGAGTATGAGATTTATTAACTTTTGGTGGTGTACTTTCTTGATTTTTTGTATTTCTGGTGTCTTTTTTTTGGTGTTTATTCATTGTGGCAGGGGGTTTCACAGTCCACCGGTTTGAGACTAATGACTAACTAGGATGTTGCTGTGGTTGCCAATTTGGTATGGCTCCCGCCGTGACAGCTCAGTTGGCCTCTAGTGTCTTGTGTGTGTGGTTGCCTCGGGTCTTGGGCTTCTCCGGGGATCCACCTTTCTGGTCAGCTTGTACTCTGCTGGGCTGGTGGATCACGCCCCACAGGGTGTGTGATCTCTGTTGAGCTTTCACTTTCTGTACAGGACTTCTCCCCGTTCCGTGTGCTCTGGCCCAGGCTGTTAGATCGTGCAGTGGCGACCCCACCGGGTGTGTGGTTTCTGTCGAGTCTCCGCCTCCCTGGCCGCACGTCTCCCCCCTCTGTGCACACTGTGCTGGGCTGGGGTGTGTCTTCTGCACCCCTCGTCTATCAGCTGGGCCTTCAAGACCCTGCTCAGCACCGCCTCGCCCAGGAAGTCTACCAGGTTTCTGCTAGGCACAGACGACCGGTCTCTCTGGGTGCCTTTGTAGCACTGTGTAGATCTTTCTCGGGTCTTGTTCACCTTTGTATCCCCCCGGTATAAACCGAGTCTAGTGCCCACCTGCAGCCTGCTCTCCGACAGGTTCAAGCGGACCTGGGAACTCTCCTACCACACTATTCCCAACCAGAAATTCGTTAGGCTTTTTTCCAAACTGGTGTTCGCAGAGATGGTATCTGCCTCCCAGTAATGGGAAGTTTACCGGGCCGGAGTCCAGGGTGCGGTGGAGTGACAGTCGGCCCGCCCGTATTTCCTAGCCCTCCCAACACTGGTCGGGACGCCCCACACCCCTAGCCCCGCCAGAGAACCGCGGAGGGAGTGGGAGAGGAGGCCGGCCCGCAGGGTCCGGAAAGCCCCGCGCCAGGCCAAGCAAATGGGCTCAGTGATGGCCGAACAGGGCGGAGCTGCCCGCACCTGGGAAAATGGAGGCAGCACTGGGGCAGTGAGTGGCCTGGTGGTGCAGGCGGGAGCCGGGTGGGCAACCACCCCCCGAACAGAGCTGTGCCAGGGATCACTCACAGTGCTGTGCCAGGTCGGGCACTCGCTCTGTCTCTGGTTTGTTGCCTTCCGTGTTCTTGGCGCTGCCGCCTCGGGCTGTTCAGTCGCGGCGCCGCTCGGGCGCTCCCAGGAATCTTCTTTAATGCCGGCCTGAAACCTCGAATCCTGAATAGGGCAGCTGGCCGCCTTCAGTGCGGCCCCAGCCTCCGGGATCCTGGCTGCATCCACAGCAGCCCTGGCGCCGTGTTCCCTGTTTCAAGACTCGCTTTTGCAGCTAAGAATCAGTTCTTTTCCTGCTCCACACTTCAAAGCTGTTGCCTGTAAATGAGGCAGCCTCTCCTGCCGGGGGCAAAGTGGCGTTGAGCCCCCACGACCGGTCAGCAGCAGCAGTCCTCCCTTAAGAGATGGCCAGAGGAAGGTCCACAAGTTTCCCGGCTGCCTGAGGCCCAGTGGCCACCTTTTCCACCTCAGCTACTCCGCGCCAGCCGCCGCAGCCGCCGCCATCTTGAAACTCCACAAATGTTAACTTTTTGCCATAGTTGCTTTAGATCCATTTTTAAAGAAAATATTAACAGTTAAAGACTTTATATCCCTATCCTTTTTCCCTTTGTACTTCCAAAGATGCAGAATCAACGTCTTTGATGTTTATTAAAGAAGCATGAACTTGTTTTGTTTTTATATTTTTATTACACATGTAAGTCTCTGCAGAGAATATATAGTATTGGTTTTTGTTCTTAAACTTTAACTTGTATTATACTGCAGATTGCCTTTTTAGCTGAGTATATATTTTTGAAATATATTCATTTAAAAAAAATATAGTTCTGGTTTATTCATTTTAAGTGTTCGATAGTATTCCATTATATTAATAAACTATCGCTAGTTAATTTGTGCCTTTACTTATGTTCAAGTGAATTGTTTGTACCAATTTCTATCACAAACGTTCCTGCAGTAGGTGTCCTTGTACAGGTCTTTTTGTGTATATGTGGGGAGTTTCTTTAGAGTATGTTCCTAGAAGTGAAATTGCTGTATCATAAGTTCTAATTTACACACATGCTAGCAGTATATAAGGGTACTTCAAAAAGTTGTGGAAAAACAGAATTGCAAGATAGTATGAATCTTTCCACAAACTTTTAAAAGTACTCTCATATAAGAATTTCAACTTTCTTATATTCTTGTCATCACTTAGTGTTTCTTACGTTTTTTTTTTTTTTTATAAACCAGTATGTTGGGTTTCAAATGGTATTGTAAGACTGGCCCGAAAGCGCGAATCTTACTTGTTGGGAAGGCTCATCTCACAAACACCAGGAGACAGAGATCGCTGCAATCAAGCAAGAGGTTTTTTATTTCCAGCATGCTGGGGTTGCTCCGTCTTCAGGACAGAAACGGCCCCGAGCTCTTAACTCAAGCATCTTTTATACGGTTTGATAGGCAGACTTTGGTAACAGGATGGGTTGTATGCCGTTTATTGGCCACTTTAAGCAATTTTTAAAACCATTGGGTTTTAGCTTTTGGCGGGCAAAGGAGGGACTGAGGTATTGACCAATGGTCTACTCTTCCCTTCCCCCCTCTTTCCTCCCTTGGTGTCCAAAGATAAGGAACTGGTCATGCTGTTCCTGGAATCGGGTGAGCATAGTCCCTTCCTGGAACTGGGTGTACTTTGGGCGGTTTAGGAAGTCCCACCCACAGGGGCTTGTAAAACCTTGTGCAAGCTAATTACAGAAGCAGAAAAGCTAGTCAGTTAATATTCAAGGGTGGGGGAAGGGGTTCAGGTCCACAGTATCTTGTTTCAATTACATTTCCTTGATTAATACTAAACCTGAAGGTTTTCTTTGGTTCAATGGCTCTTTCCTTGTCAGTAAATTTTCTGTTCATTTTTTTGCCCAACTTTTAAAAACCGAATAATATATCTACCTTCTTTCTTTCCTTCGTTCCTTTCTCCCTCCCTCCCTCCCTTCTTCCCTCCCTCTCTCTCTCTGTCTCTGTCTGTCTGTCTCTCCTCTCTCTCTGTCTCTGTCTCTTTCTCCTCTCTCTCTCTCTCTCTCTCCTCTCTCTCTCTCTCTCTCTCTCTCTCTCTGTCTCTCTCTCTCTCTCTCTTATATTAATTTTTTTGGCAGCTGGCTGGTACAGGGATCTGAACAATTGACCTTGGTGTTATCAGCACCTGCTCTCTGAAGTGAACTAACTGGCCAGCCCTGTCTTTTTTACATTGATTTAAGCAGGTTTTAAAAAAAAAGCACTCTTGCTATTAATCCTTTGTTAGGTATATTTATAGCAAATAACTTCTCCCTAACCATGGCTTATCTTTTCACTTTGCTTATGGTGTCTTTTGTTATACAGAAAATTTTCATTTTAATGTAGTAACATTTCTTAATCTTTTCCTTTGTGTTTTGAACTTGTACCTTGTTTTAATAAGTTATTTAGTGTAAAGCACTTGGAAAAGTAACTGTACATGAAGCTCAGTAAGTGTTAGCTAACACTATTATATTTGTTGTTGATGAAATTTTTCAGATGTCATAAAAATATTGTCATGTGTATGTATATGTGTATATATGTATATGTATTTTTATTTTTTTAAAGCTTTATTTTTTTATATTTAGATACTTAATCACTATGGGATTTGTTTTTCTTATAAAACAAATTATATAATTTGCTGTATAAAATAGAAACCTAATTTCATCTTTGTCAACATAGGTAATCAATTGTCCCAGTTCATTCTTTCCTCATGAATTTTTAATGTTATACATTGGGTCTTTTTCTAAGATCTGTTTTGTTTGTTTGGTTCCCCACCCCCCACTGCTTCCTGCTCCAATAATATGTATTGTTTTAATTACAGTACCTTTATAACAATTAGTAATAACAACAATATCTGGAAGAGAAAGTTTTTCACTTTTATTTTTCAAAAACTTTCTGGTGGTCTAGTCCCTTTATTCTTTTTTGCAAATTTTATGATCATCTTGTAAAGTCTGTTAAAAACCCTATTGAGATTTTGGCTGAAATTGCATAGAATTTATAGATTAAATTTGGGAGAATTGGCATTTCTTTAAAATTCATTCTTTTCATCCAAAAAAAATCTTTCCATTTATTTGGGTCTTCTATGTTCTTTTCTTGGAATGAGCTCACGTATTTTCGTTAGTTCTAGGTACCATATAGGTTTTATTGCTGTCATAAATGGTACTTAATTTTGTTTAGTAAGCACTTAAATATACTGACTGCTATATTCCAGGTATGGTTCTAAGGACTTTATAATTCTAAACTCATTTAATTCTTAAAATAACATTATGGGGTTGGTACTTTTATTCCATTTCACACATTAGAAAACCAAGGCAGTGAGAGGTTGAGTAATTTGCACAAAATCAGGCAGCTACTAAATTGCAGAGATAGATATGAACGTCTGCTGTAGAATTCAAGCTTTTAACTTAAGCACTACACCATGCTACTTGTATCTATTTCAAAATTATATTTTCTAAATTTGGGGGGTGGGTATATTTATCAGTTCTGTTTGACACTCTCATTAGTTCTAATAATTGGCCAATTTAAACAAGAATTTATTGTAAAAACTGAATATTTATATATGTACATACCTTTGTATAATCATCTTTGGATGATACAGTTCCACTTCTAGGTATATATCCTGAAAGTGTCTTACAAATGTGCCCAAGGCAACATGTGGGAGCATGTTTATTGGAGTATATTTTAACTATATCAGCAGAAAAGAATGAAGTACATTGGGAGGTATCAACATGAAAAGACGTAAAAGAAAGCATTAAGTTAAAAAGGACGATTGAAGTGTACATACATTACAAATAACCATTTATGCAAATTTTTAAAACATATGAAACATATGTGTTCTTGATGGATATGTACATAAAATTGATATAACTTTTTGAGAACAATTTGACTACATTTACCAAAATTAAAAATATACAAGCCTGTTGACCCATTCCATCAATAGATTTATCTCGTAGACACTGATATGTATGTATCTATACAAGCAAGTATGTTGAGGATTGTTGGAAGTAGCAGCAAACTATAAATAACTGAAATAACAAGAAACTGGCCAAAGACAAATCTATATAAAAATTACTGTGTACCTAAATTAAAAAATGAGACATATCTGTACATGCTGATATGGAAAGATGTCCAAGACATATTGAATAGAAAAAAGCAAAGTATAGAAGACTTTGTATACTATGATCTCATTTGTATAAATTCACACATATAAATGTAAACACACACTAGAAAAATATACACTAAATTCATGATAGTGGTTGTCTATATAAGGGATGATGGGGAATGGAGCTTAGGTTTGCTAAACAAAGAGAGCTTTAGCTTTATAGTGTTTTATTTCTTTTATTAAAAAACTCAAAGTTAATTTAATATTAGTAGTTGTTATTTATGGGGTTTCCAGAAATCTAGTATTTTTTATGGTGTAATTAGAATTCTCTGCATTTTTGGTTGTCCCAAAGGTAATTTCTCAAAAAAAAAAAACCTCTAAAATCTCATACAAGGCCTTTGGTGAAGATCAGTATGTAACATTACAAAGTAAAACAAAAACAAAACAAAATGAAAAACAACTTTTTCTTTAGAAGATTTGTAGAACATTTCAGAAATTTCTGGAAGGCTGACATCTATATTTAGTATGGTTGTCTTTTTGAAAATCACTAAATCGTGAATCTAAAGATATAACTTAACTTACAGAGTCAGTGTGCCTTTTTGTCTCAAAAAGTTTCCATCAAAATTCAGTCTCCTTTCTTTGCTGCTTTTCTTTTCCCTCCCTGCTACTTTTCAATCCTTGAGAACTATGAAAGTTTACAAATTTACTGGCCAAAAATTTCAAACCTTACCATGATCAGTAGATCAAAATATATCAGTGTACTTAACCTTTATCACTAAATGTTGAGTTGATCGGTATTCTTTAATTTTTCTTCAGAGAATCAAATGAATGCTTTGCTTTCCATTTCCTGAAAATGTAGCACCATACCAAGTTACATGTTCCATGCTTTTATGTTTTAGTGAGCCATGAAGTTAAAATCATCGTGTTTTAATACTTGTATTTGCATGGTTATAAGATTTCTACTATTGATATTCTTTTATTTGTAACTGTTTCTAGGATCTGAAGATGATGATGAAGTGGTGGCAATGATTAAGGAATTGTTAGATACTAGAATACGGTATGTACTCCTCTTTCTGCCTGAAATCAAGTGCAGCAGAAACAATTTTCATTATAACAATATACTTTCAGTTGTCCATGAAATTATAGTAGAGTTCTAAAATAAGTACAAGTTAATGTAAACCACAAAAGGTAAACATGATAATTGAATTTAAAGTCTGTATCTTCTCTCCATTTACTCAAATATTTAAAAGTTTATTTAAACATTGGCAATGAAGAAATTTATCTTTCACAGTCGCCATTTAGGTTTGATATTGCTATAATACCAAATTTCTTAGAAAGTAATAAAAGTGTTTGGGAGGATTGTATAGAGAGAAGTTCCTATTTTCAGGTTATTGCCCATAAAGAATAAATTTAAATGAGTGGATAACAGCAGGCTTCTACTTTTGTTTGTAGCAGATCAGTAGTCCTGCTGAAAACTCCCAGAAAAAGCTAGGTAAAATACAATTTAAAAAATCTGTTTGAAGGCATTAGCTGCCAAAGCAACCAAGATTTGAGGTGTCAAGATCCTGGAGAAAAGGGAAGTTCACTGAGGTTTCCCTTTGGGCATTTGCTGATTCGTGGTGTAAATCTAGGGTATGAGAAGCTGGGCAGAGGGCAGCTGCTAAGAATCAGAAACCATTGAGCTTTCAGAAAATTTGTTTAGATGGGAAGACAAAAATTAAAATTCTGGGTTACCAGTTAAATCTTGATCTAAAGGGTCAAGATCCCAGAGAGCAGGAAGTTAAGAAAAGCAAGCCTATAGAGTTAATAACAATGTATTATATTCTTGAAAATTGCTAAGAGAGTAGATTTTAAGGGTTCTCACCACAAAAAATAAGTATGTGAGGTAATGTATATATTTATTAGCTCAATTTAGCTATTCCACAAAGTATACATGTTTCAAACATGTTCTGTACAATAAATATATATAATTTTTTTGTCAATTAAAATTAATTAATTAAGAAAGAAAGAAAAGTAAGCCTAACACTCAGAGGTTCTCCCCATAAGGCACTTCCTTATTAGCTGTGTAGGGGAAGAGTCTTAAGAAGTAAAAAAAAAAATAGAGCAGTTGGAAAAGAGAGCAGAGTTTTGGCAGTCTTATGGTGCTGGAATGAGGGGCAAAAATTGGAGTTTAGGATCTATCAGTGAGGTTGGGCCTTGAGAAACATCCAAGCTCTTGGTTGGGCTCCCTGGAGAACTATACCCTTGAAAGAGGGGCAAACCAGAGGTAGACCAGGCTTACAAAACTGGAGTCCAAAATTGAGTCAGCTTAATTCCAGAGTAGAGTGAGCTGTTGCCAGAAGATAGGATGAATCCTTTCTGATGTAGTATAATCCTGTCACTTAAGTGTTTCATATATTCTTTGTCATTCAGTCAAAAATTACTAGGCATACCTAGAAAGTGTACCAAGAGAAAAATAAAATAGATTCACAGGTAACCTAGTATATTAGTCCGTTTCTGTTGCTTATAACCAAGTACGTGGACCTGGGTAATTTGTAAGAAAACAAAATTTATTGCTTATGGTTTCAGAGGTGGGAAAGTCCAAAGTCCAGGGAACACATCTGCTGAGGGTATTATTGGTGGTGCCTTTATAGCAATGCAGGGGTCACACATGGCAGAAAATGGTGGAGCAGAGAGAGAGAGATAGCTCCTCATGTGCTCTCCTTTTAAAGCTGTCAGAACCACACCTATGACCACCATTAAACCATCAGTTAATCACCTCTTCAAGGCCCACCTTTCAATGACCATAACAGGATTTCCCACCTTCAACAGAGTGGGAATTAAGCTTCTAATATATGGACTTTGGGGTATACAGTTCAATCAATCCAAAGTACCTAGATATTGGAGTGATTAAAATGTTCATGAAAATAGATGATAAGAAAAATTTTATCAGAGAACTGGAATCTATTTAAAAAAATTATAATAGTTTGGGAACTAAAAAGCATAATAACTCAACTTAAAAACTCATTAGATTAGTTTAATGTACTAATCTCATAAAACTCATCAGATTGGGCACAGTTGAAAAGAAGAATGTGAGCCAGTAGAAAATATCCAGATTGAAGCACAGAGAGACGAGAGTGTGCAAAATACAGGGAAAAAGCATAGGAGACATATAGCACATGGCAATAAAGGTTTTACAGTGTCCTAGACAGTTTTAAATATGTCCTGAATTACAATACATGACAAATATATAAAAGATGGTGGGGGTGGAATAAATGAAGAATATTTGGCAAAACTAAAAGAAATAGAAAATCTACAATCATGGTTGGAGACTTAACACATCACTCTCAGTAACATGTAGAACAAGCACCTAAAATAATCAGGAAAGATGGGAGAGTCTTAACACATAATTAACAAACTTGACTAAATTGATGTATATAGAATGTTGCGTTCAACAAGAACAATATTTATTCTTTTTAAATGTGCATGGAACAGGTACTAGAATAGACCATGTGCTAGATCATAAAGTAACCCTAAACAGATTTCAAGAACTGAAATAATTGAGAATATTTCTGATTATAGTGGGATTAAGCTAGATGTCACTTACTGAAAGTTAACTACAAAATCTCCACATATGTGGAAACTAAGCAGTGCTCTTCAAAAAGACCTTTGGGTCAACAAATCACATAGCAAGTTTGAAATAAGAGAATATCTGCATGAGTTTTGGGTAGCAAGTATTTTTTTCAACAGGACACAAGAAAACAGATTTTAAAAATCAAGGAAAATACATATAAATAGGAATACAGTAAAATTATGCTTTTCTTTTCATCAAAAGATACCATTTGCAGTGAAAAGGCAAAGCTCAGTGCATATATGACAAAATATATAAAGGACTCCTACAAATTAGTAAGAAAAAGACAGTCAAATAGAGACTGGAGAAGGCACTTCACAAAAGGCAATAACCAAATAGCCACTGAACATATGGAAAAAGTACTTAAACTCATTAGTCATTATGGATATTCAAATTTAAACCACAATGAAATATCAGTAAAAATCCATTGGAATGGTTAAAACCATTAAGATTGACAACACCAATTATTGGTGAGCATGTGGAGAAACAGGAACTCTCATACACTGCTGATGGGAATATAAATTTATACAACTTTGGAAAACTATTTGGCAGTATCTATTAATCTGAACATATTCGTACTCATAGTTCAGCAGTTTCACTCTCAGGTATATCCCCAGTAGTAAGATATATGTGTACCAAAAGACATTTACAAGAAAATTTCATAGCTACACTATTTGTAAAAGCCAAAACTTGGTATTAACCCAAATGTTCATTAACAATAGAATGGATAAATCGATTCTGGCATATTTACTTAGTGGAATACTATGCAGCAGTGAGATTGAATGAGCTATTACTATATTCAGCAACATTGATGAATCTCACAAAAAGCAAAAGAAGCCAGATGCAAAAGAATAAATAATATGGGATTTCTAAGTAGAATTCACATTTATAAATTATAAAGTTCAAAAACAGGCAAAGCTAATCAGTGGTGATAGAAATTAGGATAGTGGTTACCTTTGATTGTGGGGAATAATTAGAAGGAAGCACAAGGGAGACTTCTGGGGTGCTTGGTTTCTATTTCTTAGTCTGTGTGGTAATACAAATGTATGTTCACTTTGTGAAAATTTATTTATTTAATTGTATATACATGATTTATGCATTTTTCTGTATTTTAATGTCCTATTTCAATGAAAGGTTTACCTGAAAAAAAAAAAGAAGCCAACATGTGTCAATCTCCATCTTCTTTTACTCAAAAGAAGTGAAGGAATGTATCTTTAGGTAATCACAATAATTATTAGGAAATTTGAAATCTAAATACTTAAAAAGATTATTAATAAGCAAATAAAATGTAATAAGAAGAGTAAAAATTTGTATAAATGAATTTTGATATTTTTTCTGAAAGTAAAATAAATTAAAATTACAAGTAATTATTAGCCATAGTTATCGTTCTCTATTGTAAAAGTAGCTCTAACTTTGTGACTTTTACCAATATAAAATCTAAGCTCTGACCTGTATTTAATCTTTTCAGTAAAAACTTCTGTTCTTTTAAAATACATCACAAATATTCTGTGACCACAGGCCAACTGTTCAGGAAGATGGAGGAGATGTAATCTATAAAGGTTTTGAAGATGGCATCGTACAGCTGAAACTCCAAGGTTCTTGTACAAGTTGCCCCAGTTCAATTATTACTCTGAAAAATGGAATTCAGAACATGCTGCAGTTTTATATTCCAGAAGTAGAAGGCGTAGAACAGGTATGCCAATATAATATGACAGTTTAGATGTAATATTAAGGTAAATATTTGAAAAGAATAGAAATTCATGACCTGACTTTTTCTTCAATGGCTAGATCTTTTTGTTGCAATTTTTATCGATGTAACTTTAGTGTTGTGAGTACCTATGGTGTGCCAGGGATTTTTACAAATATTACCTCATTTAATCATCTCATAACACAGTGCATTGAGTAAATCATTTCCATTTTGTACATAAGGAAACTGAGTCCTAGAGGGCATACTGCCGCTCTGATCATAGAAAAATTGTGAAAAGGGGACTTAAAACATCATGCAGTTTTGGGCCGAGCCCGTGGCGCACTTGGTAGAGTGCTGCGCTGGGAGCGCGGCAACGCTCCCGCCGCGGGTTCGGATCCTATATAAGAATGACTGGTGCACTCACTGGCTGAGTGCCGGTCACGAAAAAATGACAAAAAAACAAACAAAACAAACAAACAAAAAAACATCATGCAGTTTTTTATAGATGAGATTTTGAAGTTCTTATTGGAAGAGCACCACTATGTCAGATTAATCCGCTTCTTGTTCTTAAATGTGCAGGCAAGAAGCTCATCAGAAATCATACTTTGTTGTACAGTAAAACAGATTACTGAGTAGGGTTTTAGAGCTTTATCTGTATAGCATGGTGTCAAAATTTTTTCTGCCAACATACCTGAGGAATATATAACATAGCACCTTCCCAGCAGTAATAGTGACTCTCACTGCAGTGATTCTCAACCAAGAGGCCTTATAGAGAAAGATTATCAAGGAGGGAAAGAATGTGTGGAAATTAGAAATTTCAAAGAACATTTCAGGGAATTCTTGAGGGCTCTTTCCCAATACTTTGATCCCTGGATAGTATTAAAAACTATCCTTTTGGTCCCATACATTCCATCTCCTCTTTGAAGTCCTTATCAGTCTCCCACTTGGAATTAACTATGCTCTGCTTTGACTGGTCTAAAACTTCCTTTTGTGTGTCTGTTTTAGCTTTATGTTTATGCATAAGCTCACTTCTTAGTGACTTGAGATCTTGTCTAGGTCTTTGTATTTCTCTGTAACTACTAGCCCTTTGTCTTACAACTGTCCTATACATACTCTGTATTAAATAAGTTTTTGGTAAATACTTATTGGTAAATATGTTCCAAATTTAGGAATAAGTCTGCCTAGAATAGGAATTGATTGACAAAATTCTTTGGATTGGTTGTTGCTGAGATTGGATATAAAATATTAATTCCTTGGAAGTAAATATTCATTTTTACTCAACCCAAAAGAGAAACTGTGAAAAAATTGTTTTTCCATTGATTGTCTCAGATCAGAACCAGATTCTTCTAGATTTTTTAAAAAAAACTTATTTTTCTTTCATTATCCCATATATGCCTTTTTAAAAAATTGCATTATTTGACACTTAAATGGATTGACAAAGGAACATTTTTACTCACTTGTCCAGGGTGGGGTGATGAATTGGCCTTCAGATTATAATCTTGAATTGACATTTAATTGTAGTAGGTGTGGTGAAGAGTAAAAACATTCTTAGGTTTATGTAACTCATTTCCTCTCCAAAAGAGTTGGTCTTTATTATCTGAGTAATACATTAACTCATGGAAAGATACTGATCTTTCAATTTTTTCTTCAAGTGTTCATTAGTAATGGCTCTTAACTGAAAGTCTTCACATTGTTTTAAGGTTTAAAATGATCTTTTATCTGAATAAGACCAAAATAGTTATGTTGCTAGTATAACATTTTGTTTCTTTTTTTAGGGATTCTTTTTTTTTTTTTTTTTGTCTTTTCCGTGACCGGCACTCAGCCAGTGAGTGCACCGGCCATTCCTATATAGGATCCAAACCCGCAGCGGGAGCATTGCCGCGCTCTCCCGAGTGCGCCACAGGGTCGGCCCTAGGGACTCATTTTTAAAATAACAGTTTGGTATAGCTCCACAGAATATATTTAAGTAGATAAAGATGCTTTGCAGGGGGGGGGGGGGGAACGACAAAAAGTCAGTTACATTAGTCTTATGGCTAGAGAATACAAGTTAATCATGTATAGTCTTCTCTGTCCAGCTGCAACTGAGACTGCGACTAGAAGCTTCTTTTGAGACATGAAAAAGAAACTAGTATTTTAATTAATTTGCAAATATTTAATTTGCTTTTATGTTGTTAGGATACTAAGTTATGATTCAAACCTTGTGCTTTGAGGCTGTAGATAGATTTATTCTTATTGGATTGCCATGCATTTTTATAGAGTATTTCAGGTAAGCAAGTAATATTAAAATCAGGAAAATAGCAATCTTTTTCTTGTTTCTTAAATTCTTTTTGTTTTTGGTTTTAGGTTATGGATGATGAATCAGATGAAAAAGAAGCAAACTCACCTTAAAATAATCTGAGTCTTCTTTGGGCACGCAGTCAGACTTGTTGATAATATATTCCAAACTTTTATTATTAATATGCTGAGGAACTTGAGGATTAATAAAGTAGCCCTTTCTTCAGAGAATGATACATAAATATTGCATGTTTGCTTAACCTCATATGAGTTATTTATAACATCTGAATCATCTTCTGTACATGTGGATTTTATCCAGGGATATTTTTATTTTTGTTCCTCATTCTCATGGTTCCTTCTTTGCATGATAATCGTGAAGCAGTTTAAAATACATTTTCCCCGATCTAATTTATTTACTTTTTTAAATACTGATGTAAATAGGGAGAATGCTTTTTAAATATTCTAAAATCGCCTAGTTGTTTGTGAGATGTCTGAAACTATTTGTACTGAAGTTTCTAGCTTGTTTTAAGAAAAGGAAAAAACACAACTAAACAATTCTGTAAAAATGGTATCTGGCTAGTAGCACATAATTTCTCATTGAAAGACCAAAAAAAAAAAGAAAAATCATAGTGCTAAAAACTCAAAAACTAAGTTCCAGAATCTGGACACAATTTCTGCTGATTATATATAAGACAGAGAGAGCTGAATTGAGAAAAATGGCCTCAGCATGCTCAGGCTTTTCCTTATGAAGCAAAATCACTGAAGAAAAGGTGAGAAACTGCTTTGTTCCTTCTTCCACTGGCTTCTCCTGACTACTTCTCCTGACTAAGAGATCCATAATCTGTGCCATGCCAGAAATTTGGACAGTTATCTTTCTACCATAGAGGGTACTGCTTTTTCAGATAGCCAAAATAGTCAATTAGCCTTCTTTCTCATTTTTCTGTAATAATTCAGACAGCAGTTCACAGAAAATACTGGGAAGAGAAACATGGGAAAATAGCAGTGATACATTTCCTCTTTGGAATTCTAGTCGCCCAAAGTACAGAGATTAAGATAGGGATGGAAACAGGAAGAACTCTAGCAGTTGTAATTGCTGGGAATTGAAGTTTTTGTTTTTGTTCTTTGGTACATAGAACCAGACAGTGGAGTTGGAAAATTCATTCTCTGAACTATTATTGATGAATTTAGGCTAGACACTGGTAATTGCTTTGTAAGTGTATTCGTCCATTTTTGTTGCTTATCACAAAGTACAGTGAACTGGATGATTTTTAAAGAAAATGAAATTTATTGCTCACAGTTTCTGAGGCTGCGAAGTCCAAAGTCTATCTGGTGGTGGGCACAGTGACCCAGGGGTCTCACATTGCAAGATGGTGGAAGCAGAGAGAGCAGAGAGACACACAGACTCTTCTTTTAAAGCCCTCAGAACCACGCCCCTGACCACCATTTTTAATCCACTCACTACTGCACAGTCCTACAATCCAATCACCTCTTTAAGGCTCCACCTTTCAATTACTATAATAGGATTTCCCACCCTCTTAACAGTCACAGTGGGGGCTAAGTTCCTAACACATAAAACTTGGGGGACACAATTCAAGCCTCAGTGCTTTTGCGGGGGACATAATTCAATCTACTATAGTAAGTTAGGCACCTTAACCTGCCCTTTAGTTGAAACTATATGAAAATGAGATTGTGGAAGAGATACAGTTAATGGCAAATCTTAGATATAGCCATGAAATAAGTAACTGAGGTGAGTAAAGGATTAGATTATTAAAAGAGAGGAAATAGAACTGAGAGGCCAAGGTATTGTAAAGATTTTCTGTGAAAGGGAGCAGCCATGAAGACAAGGAGGGAAGGTGGAGGAAGAACATTTAAGACATAAGCAGTGTAATCAGAATTGAAGGTATGGAATGTATTTGAGAACTTCAAGAAGCTAAGTATGGCTTGAGTTTAAAGTGGAAGTGCTTAGCTGGAAATGGTGTAGAAGTAAGCAGTGGCAGTATGGACAGGGCTGCAGAAACTCTTGGTTGCCTATTCAACATACACCCTCACTTCTTGCTAAGAGAGGCCCTCTCAGTTGTCACTTGACAGTAGTGTGCCCAGGGGATAAGTTATAACTAGCCTAAACTAGTCATTTCAACTTTATTTCTCTTTGCTGATCATTACTCTAGGGATAGACATATCACCTAACTTTGGCCAGTGAACTGTAAGAGAAAGTCTGCTGGATAATTCTGGAAAGATTTTTTTCCCTGATTGAAAAAGAAAGAGAGGTAATCTGTGGAAAGAAGGCTCTTTTCCTATCATTCCTTTCCTTCCTGCTTGTTCTTCCACTGTAGTGTGAGATGTCCAAAGCACTGACAATCAACTTGTTATCGTGACCAGAAGCTGGACCCACTGGTAATGGCAAGGAGGAAAGAAAGGAAGGGCCTGGATCCTTGAGAACATTGTTGACTTTTGAGCCAGCCCAGGAACCGCCCACTTTCAGAGTTTATATCATGTGAGATAAATGTTCTTGTTTTAGCTGCGGTTATCAGGTACTCTGTAACTTGAAGCTGATTGTGATCTAACAGACAAATAGACTGATAAATCATAGAGGACCTGATAAATACTTTTACTGCTTTTTCATTTGTGACAAAACTGCCAAATGTTAACCTTAAAATGAAAACAAATTAACATGTACTTTTTAGTTAATCAAACCACTGTTCAATCAAAGATTAATTTAGAGGCTATAGTTTAAATCAGGTAATAGTTATTTTTCTTGATTTTTTTTTTTTTTCCAAAGGGCTGGCCTATATGGGGATCCAAACCCTTGACCTTGCCAAATGTTTAAATTATACTTAATTTGCCCCTATATAATCCCAAAGAAAGAAAACAATCATTTACTATTAGTTGTGTTTAGCTAAAACAAAAACAGAAATGAAAACCCCCAAAAACATATAAAACATTTTACCTGAAGTATTCCTGAATACACTTTTTATATACAGGACATTTCAATAGATATTTGATACTAAGATTATTGGTCAAGAGTAAATCAGGCACTTGGAAGATTTTTCACTAACCAAAGTTAGGATGAAGCCCTATACAGAATAAGGTTAGATGGGAGCAAAATTTTAAGAACAGCAAATTTTCATTGAACATTTACTATGTGAGAAATGTTGTGCAAAGCACCTTACATTTAGGAAGTCATTTGATCCTATGAAATAGGTAATTGTGATTGTCCCATTTTTATAGATGGGAAGATGGAGGCTTAAGTGGAAAAGCCAGGAACAGAACCCTGGCATTCTGGCTGCAGAGCCTATGCTCATTGCTACTAAACTATTCTGCCTTAAGGGAGTTGGGCCCACATACCTCTCCTGAGTATTCCTACCTCAGGGAGAAAAGAAGCTTTCTTTGCTTTCATGGGTGCTTTCTAGTGGGCAAGAGTCTTTTCCATTGTTTAATCAAAAACCACAGTAGGCAAAAGCAGTGGTATGTGCATGTGTGGCCCTTCTTATGCAGAATTTTGAAGCTGGTTGCTCTTCACTCCAGTGGGAATCTACATCCTTTTGGGAAACCCCATCCTTATACTGCATTTCCCTACATCAGAGTTATGTACAATAACTCCACAGGAGCTAATAGGCTATCCAGAAGTGACTTTTGTATCTCCTGAAAGAAATCTAGAAAATAGTGCTTCTTCTGTCTCCTTACATTTCTAGTGATCTTTGTGCTCTAGGCAGCTCACTGAATGGTCCACTCCTAATTTTGGCTCTGATCACATCCTAAAGGACAGAAATAGTAGGATAAAGATAGGACCAGTTAATCTCATGGTTTTCAATTTGTTGACTTTCTTGGCTGTAGAGTGAGTTACTTTCTAGCAGAACTAGAAAACTGTCCCAGCTTCTGCCTACTGGGAAAATGTGGGGCCACGCTAGGAAGGACTATTGGGGAAGGTACTACTTCTAGTTAGAGTCAGTGTCCTTTGTCCTCAAGCCTGAGGTTTCCAGGGGTGGGGGGGGCAGTCAGGACATGTTCACCGGATGGACATCTTTTGTTAGTGCCTCCTTGGTGTTCCTTCTCCATTCTTTTAGCAACACCTTTGCTTTTCCTTTGAAGAACTTCTCCACCTCCCTGACTCTGTATGGCTCTGGTAGACCTATCATGTCACAGTGTCCTGTGCTTTTTGCCACAGGAGTGGACCATATGACTCACACTGGATTGATCAGAATTCTTACTCAGAATATAAAGAGGATAGTTGAAAAGCCTTTCTCATTCCCCTTTGGCTGCGACCTGTAAAGACGTGATTCCAGAGCTGTTTCAGGGTCATTTCACTGTCTATGAGGTCAGAGAGCTAGAGAGTCAAAGAGTTCAGACAATATTGTTTGTATCTCTGGATACAGATGTGCCTGGAGCTGTTTGTAGCCCTGTCCTTTCCATTACATTAGTCAATAAAACTAGTTTGAGTGGGTTTCTATTATTTGTCATTGAAAGCTCTGTCCTCTAGAAATTTAAATCAGATATATCCAACTTAGGGAAATCAATAAGATATTTAGGTGGATGTATTAGGGTTCTCCAGAGAAAAAGAATCAATAGAGTATGCGTGTGTGTGTGTAATAGAGAGAGGTGTTTTGAGAGAAAGAGGAGTATTGAGACAGAGAGAGATTGATTGATTTTAAGGAATTGTCTCACGTATTTATGGAGGCTGGCAAATCCAAAATCTTTAGGGTGGGCCGTCAGACTGGAGACCAGAGAAGAGTCAATGTTGTGTGTTTCAATTCAAATTTGAAGGCTGTCTGCTGGCAAATTCTTGCTTTGGGGAGGTTAATCTTTTGTTCCATTCAGGCCTTCAGCTGACTGGGTGCAGCCTACTACCATTATGGAGGGCAATCAGCTTTACTCAGAGTCAACAGATTTAAATGTTAAGCTTATCCAAAAACACCCTCACAGAAACATCCAGATCAATGTTTGACTAAATATCTGGACACCAAAGCCCAGCCAAGTTGACACATAAAACTGTAAGTCCACCTCTTGTCAACTTGGCACCCACGTGCATCTCCTTAAACCATAATCTCCAAATAGAGACATAGCAAGGTCCCACTTCCACCTAACATGATGCAGCCATCCTGCACACAACCAGAAATGCACTAAACCTTTCTCCTGAAGAGGATGCAAAGTCCTTGGGTGAAGTTTACTCTTTTCCTTGATATCCTATAATCTAAATACTATGATGTAAAGTTAGTAATACTTCAATGCTATAATATAAAGTCAATATATCATGTTACATAATAAGGTGTAAGGGGGGACAAAGATATTTGATTATATGTGTATATATATATATATATGGGTATACATATATATATGTATACACACGTAAACACACAAATTGATAACAAAATAAGGAAGAAATGGGACAATTACAGTCCTTGTTTCTGTAACTGGTCACCTTTTCCCATTACTCATCCCGTATTCCCTTTGCCTCAGCAAGCATCTTGGTTGGTCATAGTTCTTCACCTGGTAGGTGACCCAAACCTTCATTCTTGAAGGGTCTGGACCTAATGGTAGTCCTACCTGGATTTGGTTATTGTAGTTTTCTGTTGACTTTAGTCACAGGGAATGGCAATATTAAGATGCCCTAGAGGATCTCCTGTATTCCTGACATACTCTTCCTTACCCCTATTGTGGGGTAGTAATCCAGTTTCTCCTTAATAATCAAGATTGACCACCTCAGTCAGTACAGTAACTCCCTTCTTTGCCTTTTTTGCCCATTGATTCAGAGGCATGAGGAGCCCAGAGTGGCAGGACAGCAGTCTTAACTCCAGTTCAATGGAATCATTGTGTTTCCTCATGGAATTATTCCTCCCTTTGGAACTAAGACCTCTAGGCCAGCAGAGCATAAGGTTGCAGGGTCAGGAAACAAAGATTTTTCTGGTGGGTCACTAGGGGTAACAGTGGTGTCACTCCCATTTCCACCCCTTGAATGGCACCATCTTCTTGGAACCATGAATCCTGGCTATTGGAAAAAGAACACCATATATTGGGAACTGTCTCAGAGCATATGCAGCCTTCAGAAGAACCTTGCCCCAGCTCTGCAAGGTATAACTACCTAGCTGGCACTGTAACTGAGTCTTCAAAAGGCCATTCTACCATTCTATGAAGCCAGCTGCTGTAGGATGGTGGGGAACATGGCTCAGTGAATTCCATGTGCATAGGCCTATTCTTGCATTTCGTTTTCTATAAAGTGAGTTCTTTGATCAGAAGCAATGCTGTGTGGAATACTGATGGTGGAATAAGACATTCTGTGGATGAAGCATTGTGTGCAGGGAAGTCAAATCCATATCCAGAGTATGTGTCTATTCCAGAAGTAACAAAAACACTGCCACGTCCATGATGGAAGCAGTCCAATGTAATCACCTGCCACCAAGTAGCTGGCTCATCACTCTGGGGTATGGTGCCATATTGGGGATGCAGTGTTGGTCTCTGCTGTTGGCAGATTGGGCACTCAGCAGGGGCTGCAGCCAGGTCGGCCTTGGTGAGTGGAAGTTCATGTTTCTGAGCCCATGCAGAGCCTCCATCCTTGTCACCACAGTTACTTTGCTCATGAGCCCATTGGCAATGCAATGATAGGAGTGGCTGGGGAAAGAGGCTGCCTAATATCTACAGAACAGTTCATTCTATTCACTTGATTATTAAAATCCTCCTATGCTGAGGTCACTGGTGACTTCAGTGAACTTCATATGGAACACAAATATCTACATTTTTTTTTGCCTAGTTAGAGGTCTGTCCACATGCCTCTTTCCCAGACTTCCTTGTCACCAATTTTTCAATCATGTTTCCTCAGTCTCTGACCATCCAGTCAAACCATTGGCTACAGCCCATGAATTGGTATATAATCGCACATTTTGCCATGTCTCCTAAGCAATGTGCACAACCAGGTGTGCTGCCTGAAGTTCTGCCCATTGAGAAGATTTCCCTTCACCACTATCCTTCAGGGACGTTCCTGAAAGGGACTGTTAGTACTGTGGCTGTTCATTTTTAGTGGCAAATTTCTTCTTGCTTGAGAGAGGTCAGTCTTTTGTTCTATTCAGGCATTTAATTGATTGGATGAGGCCTACTCACATTATGGAGGACAATCTATTTTTACACCAAATCCACCAATTTGAATGTTAAGCTTATCCAAAAACACTCTCACAGAAACATCCAGAATAATATTTGACTAAATATCTGGGCACCGAGGCCCTGCCAAGTTGACATATAGAATTAACCATCACAGTGGATAAAGTTCTCTTTCATTACCAATTTACTTCTGATCCTTCTTCTGTATCTTGGCCCCCTTTCTCTACATCACCAAATGGAGAAATGGACTTACATAAAGAGATGATGAATGATACCCCTTTACTATCATCATTATTATTATTTTTTTAATTTCACATTCTCTTATACTGTCCTTTCTTGCCCAGTGTCATTAACCAAGGTACTCTTCAGGTCTGCCTTCCTCCTGATTCCAGAATTATCTCTGTTTATCTTATATCCATCAAACTCCCATTTCTCAGTGACCTTTCATAACTATTATCCAAATGAAAAGTAATCCTATAAATAGTCCACACTATTAACTGTTAACTATAAAGTGTTAATAGTTTATAATGACTTAATGAAGTCATTAAGTCATGGAGGGTGTTCTACATTACGTATATATGTACAGGTGGTTTAGGCAATGTGATGGGCAAGGAGTGAAAGTAATTTTTGTCAAGTGAACATTCTGTCCCCTTATAATCCAATTTCGTGAGTGGCTATTAAGTCCTCTCTAGTCAAGCCCCAAACTTTTAACACCTGGTTCCCTTTATAATGCTTCTTTTCACAAAAGGGCAAATGCAACTATGTAAAAGTTTCAGATGCTATCTATTCTTTTTTTTCAGGGAACTTCCAGCAGTTCAGTACAGCTGGATCATAAGATGCTAGAATAGAGTGGAAGGAGGTGATGCTGATAAAACAGGCAGGAATGAGATCCTGAATAACCGTGTATGCATTCATAGGAGTCTGGGCTTAATCCTGTACATGCAGGGTACCCACTGAATTGGAAGCAGGAGTTATTTCAGTTATGGTTCTTCGTTTCTTTAGCAATGGCAGCTGGAAGCCTGGTGTG
Source organism: Cynocephalus volans (assembly GCF_027409185.1). Taxonomy (NCBI): domain Eukaryota; kingdom Metazoa; phylum Chordata; class Mammalia; order Dermoptera; family Cynocephalidae; genus Cynocephalus; species Cynocephalus volans. The sequence continues at coordinate 66,058,403 of NC_084473.1, read as the reverse complement.
GCCTTCAGTCATTGGATCTGATGGGACTAAACCTGTGAACAGAGAAATGGACTTACATAAAGAGACAAGGAGTGACACCCCTTTACCATCATTACTTTTTTTTTTTTTTTTTTCGTGACCAGCACTCAGCCAGTGAGTGCACCGGTCGGTCCTATATAGGATCCGAACCCGTGGCGGGAGCGTCGCCGTGCTCCCAGCGCAGCACTCTACCAAGTGCGCCACGGGCTCGGCCCTACTTTTTTTTTTTTTTTTTTTTTCCAAAGTTCAGAATTGTTTGATCAGGAGAGAAAATACTTTCCATTTCCTCAGATGTTCGAGGTAGACCCAGTTAGACCTCCTTTCCTTCATAATCATTTATTTTCTTCTGCTCCAGGTCTTATTCTCAAACGCCCAGCTAAGGCAGAGCTTTGTAAGGGGGTGGGGCGGGCCACAGTCAGACACAGTTGTTCTGTATCAATTTCTTGACTGGCATATGCTTACAAAGGGCTCTTTGTTGTGTGGTGGGTTAGTGAGGTTGTTCAAGGTTGGGTTAGGAAAATATTGGCCTTCAAAGTTCCTGTCAGCTGGTGCATAGGCACCTTCCAAAACACCTGTAGAATGGAAATAGATAAGACCAATTGATAGTCACTGTGACGGAGTAGCATGTAGAAGAGGAGAGCAAGGGGTTCAATAGATTATCATAGAGCATGAGAACTTTGGTGGTACTGCTGGCATTTTCTTTGTGATAACAATAGGTTTGCTGCCAGTCCAGAAAGGTGTTGCTTGAGCGTTGAAACCATCCCTTGACTCCTGGTCAATATCACCAAGGTCTTCCCAGAACTTCTCAGATGAGGGTTCTTCAATTAATAAATGTGTCACTATTAACAAACAGCTCACTGTTTTGACCGGTAAGGGGATTGCAGCCCTCGGCACAGTGTGGTCTGTACCACACTCAGCCAGTGAGCGCACCGGCTATCCGTATATAGGATCTGAACCTGTAGCCTCAGCGCCCCCAGCGCCGCACTCTCCCAAGCCACGGGGCCAGCTTGGCTCACTATTTTTTTTTTTAAGTTTGGGTGATCCAGGGAACTGTTCAGGGCTTGAAATATCAAAGGGCTTTAGGTGGGAAACACGTCGATTAGTTAAATGTGACGTTTTTCAGCCTCTCTTTAAGGCAAATGATAAAAAGGCATTTTCCTCCTAAGAAAAACTGAAAGCCCTTTGCTCGCTTGATCATATAACCAGCCATAGGTTAGTTCTGCTAAAAAGAGATGGCTTTCTTCACTCACTCAAAAACATTTCTGACCTCTTACTTTGTGGTAGGGTCTATACTAGGTGTTGGGTATGCAAAGACTTGTTTTAGCTTCAAGTAACTTATAGCCTAGTGGTGAAATATACAAAAAAAATCACAAAATATTGGAGCATATTACTTTAAAGGGGCAGCTCAAAACGTGAGTAGTTAATGCATGTCTCCAAGTTTGTATGGGAGAAACAAAACAGGCTTTCCCAGAAAGACAGTTTTTAAACAGAGGTGGGGTGGGGATTCTATTCAGAGTGACCAAAATGTGCAGAAGATTTGAGAATGTTGCCCAGTTGGGGAACCACCTGTTCAGTTTTGTTAGAGTGTATAGGGCTGGAAGCGGGGACAGGAAGAGAGCACTAGGGTGAGGTAAAACCAGACACCTAAACAGCGGTCAGAACTCCAGGACTTCTGTGTGTCATGTAAGTTTTTTATGTGATCTAGTTTAGAGCCATTAGTAGAGCTCTGATAACCATCTACATTTGACTAAAGATATCATTTAAATCTTCCTAAAGCAAACACCCAGGTAATACATTCTCAGAAACATCATCCCACTCTAATCAAGTCTCTCTTGGCAGGAAAGTCGCATTAATTCATAGAATTAATCGTTCATGGGTCAAACGCAAGGCTGTCGAAATTAGACAATTCCTAGTCCTCTGGAGGGCCATCACAGGCGGGCCAAGTAGAGGCCCAGGCTCAGTGTTGGATGGTTGAGCCTCACATCCCTCCCCTCCCTCTCCAAAATACACTAGGGTTAGGGAGGCAGTGGATGGGGATGGATGTGCGGAGGGCTTTTAGAGGGCGAGTATATTACACAGAACTTAAGTTGTGAATTGAATTGCCTATCACCACAAATACTGGCCGAGCCCAAATGGTGTTTTGCAGTCAAGAACTTTGGTACATCTCTCCCCCCATCTCACCCAATTCTTTGCATTTTTCTTCATCCTTATGTCCTCTTCACACTCTATTTGCCCCCCAGGATCCCCTTTTCGGGCCTTCTGCTTTCCTCCTTTTCTTTCCCCGCTTCGTGGGGTGCAGGAGCTTGGGGGCTGGGGCTGCACTGGGCGCGCGCCCCGAGCTATTTGCTTTGCTAACAATTCCGCCCTCCTTTTTCCGTCTTTCCCTGCCAGCGCCGAGTTTCTTCCTGCCTCACGGCCCGGTTCCTCCTGCTGCTATCCCTGGGGCGGGCCGCTCCAGGAACCTCAGGCGGATGCGGCCTTTAGCCACTGCCACGTCTCTGTTGCCAGCAGTCCAGCGCCTGCGTGTGCTGGGGGCGGGACGGCGCGGGGAGGCGGGACCAGCGCGTGAGCGGCGTGGACGCAGCCCAATGGGACCTGCTGGCGGCGGCGCCGTGTGCGCCGAGGGGCGGGGCCCGGCGGCGGTTGCGAACCGATCCTGGGAGGCGGGGAAAGCTGTCGTTAACCTCGGCCGCCGCATCCCCGAGGGAGTCCTGTGGGCGCCACCCTGGCCTCCGAGCCCGCCGCTCGTCCCCGAAGCTCCTGTGTGCGCCTTCGATCTCGCTAGCCGCCCGCCCTTCGCCTCGCGGACCGTGTTTTCTGCATCATGTGCGGTAAGGGGCCCGGGATCGGGGGGCGTGTTGCGGGGCGATGCTTGGGTGCGGCACGGGTGCCGCCGAGGCCCGAGGCGCCGGGCGGGAGCGGGAGTGTGGAGGGTCCGATGTCTGGACGATGGGCCGGGGCGTCCCGCGGTGGTTGAGGTGCTGGGGCCGGGGGCCGGCATCTGCGGGCGGGAGGCGGGGTGGCCTGGAGGAGGACACCTGGGAGGAGGGAGAGCTCTAGAGGGGGTCGGGGAGGTTGAAGGAGGCGACTTTGCGCGGAGAAGGAATCAGTGGGGAGAGAAATGCCTGTATTGAAAAAGGAGGAGCGGGCTGAAGAAACTGCGGGGTAGAGGGTGGTGCCTTCAAAGGGGTCCTCCAGGTGAGTGAGGCAACCTGTGGAGCATCGGTGAAGTCTGTTGAACTTACCTTGGATTCTTGTAGGATTTACTTCTCAAAAAATACTTATTCTTAGTTGCTTTCTTTCGGGAAGACCCGAACAGACTCTAGCTAGAGGTACGACAATGGTATCACACATAATCTTACTTCCTGCTACCCCCCGTGTCAACATAAGCCATCATTCATCAGTAGTTCGGTGAATGGGCTTAGACCTCATCCTCTGAGGCCCGGAAATGTCCATGACGATAGAACAACATACATCATTTATCACTCGCATGTGCACCCATTTAAAATACTAGCCATGAAAAGTTTAACAAATATCTTTCCTAGAACAGTTAAAAAAAAAAATAAAGCTAGGGCCTTTTATGTTTTAAGAGTTAGTCGTCTTATTACCTAGAAGTGTTAGTGAAGGGACTGTGAGAGTCATATCTGATGTGATTGATATACTCTAAAAAAAATTGTATTCTTACCTTTTTTTATTGAAATTTACAACCGACTTTACCCTTGGAAAAAAGAATACTTTTTAAGGCAAGTACCATTGTCATAGAATTGAAGCTATCTGGGAAACATTCTTTGCAGCCTTTTGCAGGAAGGAACTGAGCAGGAGGTGGATTGTACTCATTGAGCGTATTTTTCTTGTATTTAAGTTTATGCTCATTTCAGCTTCTGAAAATGAGAACTAGGTTTAAACTTAGAGTAGATTTTAAAAACTCCACATGACAAATACCACTAAATAGCTTACTGAAATTATTAGAGTACAGCGGTCTTGAAAGTCAATTATACTTTTGCTGTGTCTGGTTAACAGGATGGTTTTGCAAAACATATAATTTAGTTTGGAGCTGTGAAGTAGTGAATTTGCAGATTGGTTATTCCACAGTGTGCTTCATTTGGTAATTAACTTCCTGGGTGAGGTGTGTGCCTAGTCAAGTACGAGACATTCTGGTTGCAGGTCATTTCATCATCTCGTTCCAGGAAAAAAGGGAGTCGAAGTATTACAGAATAAAAAAAAATCAGATCTGGTTTAGAAGAGGTCAGATAAGGGTGAGACTTTTAGGTGGAGACTAAATGTTGCGAGTTTTCACATTGCCAGTATCTTTATTCCAGAGTTTTACTGCTGAGGAAACAGGTTGTAAAGAATAAATACAAAACTAGTATGTGAGACATTTCTACTAAGGTCTTGCTTTTAAACCGGATTAGAGTTTCGGATGATTCCAGGAATAGTGTCCAGAATTTATTTTCTCTGTAATGTAAATTCTGAAAGTTAACTGTTAAGAAGGTGAAAGTTTGTCTTTATTTTCCTCCCACGTCTTAGTCATAAAGTAAAATTTCTAGGCAGAGAAATTGAGTGGAAATGAGATTAAAAGAGAAAATTTGGAAGCTTAACTTCTGATTACCTGCTGCTTAGTCAGGTTTTTCTAAAAGATTATTTTGTTTCAACACTGTAAGATGTTGAAGCAGAAGAATGAAGACTGAAGATGCTGTGGTATGCTTTTTTCAATCACATATAACGATAAAACTGTTGATATTTACCAACTTGTGTTGGAACGTTAATAAATATTAGGAAGGAAAAGATTCTGTAGTCAGATAAATTTGGGAAGCAACAGATTAAATAGAGATTAAATAGTGTGGTACTTTTTTTTTTCAATTGGAGGACTTCTTGGAACCTTTAATGTGTTAATAATAAGCATTGTGAATCCCCTAGAGAAGAATAGTTATTTTCCAAGAATATAATATTTTCCAAATTTATTTTATCTTACTCTCATTCTTGGTTTTTTGGAATACACTTTGACCTCTTTATTTGTATTACCTTTGCTTTTGCCGAGAGGTTGTCAGGTCACTTAAGCTACCCGCAGTTTTTAACAGATTTTGCTGTTCTTATAAATGTTCTTATAAATGGAATTTTGGTAAATAAGTTCCTATTTAAAAGCAGTAAGGGAATTTACAATTTAAACATATCCTGAAATGAATCCTTGAAAAGTTTTTTTGTAATTATACTGTCTAATGGCTTTGGAGGTAATCGAGAGATGCTGAGACTGGCTGCTAGGATTAGTCATAAACCCAGTACTATTAACATATGCTTAGAAATCACAGTGGATATAAAGAAGTTGTGAGAGAAAAAATTAATTGTTTAATAAGCATTTCCTCAATTATGTTTCCCAGAAAGGGTGAAGTTAATAGGTGCTGGTAATGAGCAGTAGAAGGTGGGAAAGGGTTTTGTAACAGACAAGTTTGGGAAATTCTGCTCTTGAATTGTGAATTCACAGTTAGCAAGATGAAAGATTCTAGAAAATTCTAAAAATAAATCTGTTAACTTTGTTTAACCCAGTAGTTCTTAAACCTTTGATTATGAAACCTTTCTTTACCTCATCTCTTTTTAGTACCCGTGAAATACTGTTCTGTTTCTGTGGTTTGAGAATTTTTAACTGTATTATTTCAGGTACCTAGAAAGTGTTAGAAGATACTTGCAGATATTTGAAATGGTGGCTTCTTGGCACTCTGCCTTTTGGAGAGATGACTAAAACAAGAGTTGCCTTCAGGGAATTGCTGTCTGATCAAAGGAGAGAAAGTGAATTCACATGCAGCAGATGTAGGTGATGTTATGCAGTTATTGATCATTGCCATATCATAGACTACAAGTGGAATGAGTACAAGTTCAGAGACTGTAGAGCTCTGGTCTCTGGGTATCTTCTTTAGGCCAGGGACATTCAGGTGATGGGGCAGGACTCTTACATTGAGGAAAATGCTAGCTGGTAGAGAATCAGTACACTGTAAGAGGTAATTATTGATGGCATATGTTATCTGTCAGTGAATGGAGGCAGAAATAAGTTGAGAACTACTGCTAGGGGTGTTGAAGGAAGAAATAGAAGTGCCAGGAAAAGAGGTCAAAAAACAGTGACAAGTAGCAGAAGAGTTCCAAAGTAGTATATTGCCTTGGACAGAGTCTGCAATAGTAGAAAAAGGCTATTCATGTTTAATACTGCAGAGAGAAGTTAATTGGGTTTTTTACAAAGAAATCATTAGAGAAGTTGCATGTATGAGATTGTGTTAAGGAGGAGGGTGGCAAGTAATACCAGCAAGAGGCACAAGTATTATGGGACTGAGGTCCCCAGGGAGTGTTGAAAGTTGAGTTCTAGAGCTTTGGTTCCTGACCTTTTAAGCCATGAAGTTACTACAGAGTGTCTGTTGCTTGATTCATACTCAAAGCATTGCCTGTAAGTAGAATAAAAATTGTTCTAGATCATTGACTAATAAAAATTCAACCCACTATTATGTAGAATTATTAGAATATTTTGATGTTAACAAAATGTTATGTATTTACAAAGTTGGAGAATCACTCATCAAGAGTTATAAGTAGGGGAGGAATATGTCTCTCTTTTTTGAGCTTTATAAGGAAAGATGAGAGGTATATAGGGTATTATACTGTTGAAATGAAGATGAAGGCTTCAATTCTATAAAGCGAGAATCTACCAAAAATCAGAAATAAGCTGGGAAGAGAGAAATGGGGATTTGAGAATAGTGTGTATTCTAGACTATAAAATAATATCTGTGGGAAGTTTGAAAGTTAGGCAAGTGAGGAATTAGCAGAATTAGTCAGCAGCTGGGAGGGCCCATATGAAAGTGGACTGAAATAGATGGATGAGCTATGCATGGCTCTCATAGTTCCACAGAGAGCAAAGGAGTAACAGCATGGTGGGCCCAGACGGGCTGACTTGGCAAGATGATGAAAAATTGTGGTGTGATGTAAATGGTCAGAGAGAAATGGGAGAGATGGAATAGTTGAAGGTGTGTATGCAGGGATTGCATGTTTTAATCTTGGGAAAGATGATGACATAGGTAGACTGTGAGGGAGCATATAATTAGAGATGTCAGGGCTTAAGCAGTACTTTGAGCTGCAGAATGTTAAAAATGTGCAAGAGAGGTCTTGTGTTACTTGGTTGTTAACTATCTGTTGGATAAAGTAGGGGGGACTTGAACGCATTTTGTAAATAGGAAAAAGATGTAAAGCAATTAAAAAACACGCACAATATGTTATGTTTTCTTTGTTTTTAAGAAATCTTACATGTAGAATGTAACTCCATAATTAGTGTCGAATACTTTTATGATAAGCTTTTACTTGATGTGTACTTATATAAGTTGAATTGCAGCACTGTTTGCAATTGCAGTGAGTTACAGAAATCTCAGTAGGAAAGTGGTTATGTAAAATATGTAAATCTATTATGGACTAGTATGCAGCCATTAAGTGGGATAAGGGTAGATGTGTGTACTGACTTAGAAAGATCTCCAACATATTAAGTAAAAGAAAAAAGTACAGAATAGCATGTATAGTATCACATTTATGTGTTATAAAAAAGCCCTCTAAAATCATATTCACAGGTTCATAGATGTAGAAAAATTTAGAGCTGAAGGACTGAGGTGATGTGTATGGGGTTAATAGTGGTGTTACCTGAAGAAGGAATTGGAACCTGTGTGGAGATAGAAAGGGGAGATTTTCACAATTCATTCTATGGCATCTGTGTAGTTTGAATCTTTAACAATGATGATGAATTAATTTGTAACTTCCATTCTATGGAAAATAAATTTAAAGTTTAAGTGGCATTGTAGATGGATTTTGATTCAGAAGGCATTAAATTTAGAGAATAAGTTTGAACACTTATCACTGAAATTTTAAAATGTGTAGGGTTCCACAATATTTTGAATAAAATTATAAAATATAACTTCAATAACTTGAAGTTGTCAAGTGAAAAAAATGTAAAAGTAAGATTACTTATTCATAAGGACAGAAATTCAATCAGGCATAGGAATTTTAATAATTTGCCTGTTGAGTTAAGTTATATTCCATTTTCATTTCAGTAAGCTTAACAGTCTTTACTTGTAGCTAGATTGCTTTCAATCAGGTATGTCAAGACTGTGGTCCCAGTTCATCTGAAATTTTGTTAAGCAAGGTCCTCATAAATGCTTTTATGTCATTGGATTTAAGTTGCTGTTTTCTGAGAATGATGCCTGTTTCAGTTAGGGAGATATTTTATTCCAAGTGCAGGTTGAACATCCCTAATCTGAAAATCTGAATCCTGAAATGCTCCAAAATCTAAACTTTTTTTTTTTGGTAGCTAGTTGGTGTGGGGATCCAAACCTTTGACCTTGAGTCTAACTGACTGAGCTAGCCGGCCAGTCCAAAATCTGAAACTGTTTTAATGCCAGCATGACACTCAAAGGAAATGCTCACTGGATCATTTCAGAATTGGGATTTTTGGATTAGGGATGCCAACCATTAAATATACTGCAAATATTCCAAAATATGAAAAAATCCGAAATCCGAAACACTTCTGGTCCCAAGCATTTCAGATAAGGGATACTCAACCTGTTTATTCCGTTAATAAGAAAACGTACACACTGGAAGTGCATGCTGATTTGAGGGTAGAAAATTTCCTATGCTCATACAACTACTGTGTGTGGTATTGGAGCAATTCCCAAAGAGTAGTGGAGTGTTGATTTTACGCTTTTGTAGTTACCTTAAGCAGAATTGTTTATTGGGAAGTTTGGTAAGACAAGCCGAAGACCTGAAAATAAGGGGTCAAACTAGTGATTTCTGCTGTAATAGGTACAATTCTGAGTTACAAATGCCTCCTTGTGAACATGTCCTGCATGCCTGATTATTTGCTTTTCTGGCCACTCCAGATTACAGACAACCCACTAATCCCAGCAAGTGGACTGTTTTGGGCCGACAGGCCTGCCGAAGCACAGGTCTGTAAAACCAACAGGTTCAACTTCTTAGCCCCCATTTTCCTAACCAGGTACTAATTAGGCTAATCCCCTTTCTTCCTTCTCCCAGCTCTATTACTTTGATCTTAGAAAATTTCTCTACGTGTGTCTTGGCATTTTTCATTCTTTTTTCCCTTTCAGTTCCTTCCCAGTTATATAAGGAAAAATGTTGCTCCTACTTCTGTTTTCTCTCTTCCTCCTTTTCTAATTTTCTTTGTTCTAATAGTGAACTAAAAAAATGACAGTGATGATTATTATAATAGTGTTCAGGCGGGTTTCAAATTAGAACTTGATATATATTTCATTGAATCTAAGATGTCACTGATTGGAAGATGCACCTTTATTATATGGAACACAAAGAAAAAATATACGTCTTAAAATCAATGCTGTCAGTCTCTAAAGCTCTAGAAAGTAGTCTGAAGTTGCTTTCAGAATATCATAGGTTCAGTGATCTGATTGTATTTACTTTAAGCCAGAGATGAAGCTTAGCATCACTAATAGGGGACCACCAGACAATATATGACACCCTTATAAACAATTCTTGCCCCAGATTTTTAACCAATCATACCTTTAGGTCTGTCTTGTAGTTTACAAGAAATACAAGGGACAGAAGATCTGGTTAGATTACACTGTGTGGAAACAATTATACATAGCCAGAAGGTGAGATGTTCAACAAGAAAATTGGCCTGGGCTCGTCTTGGGGAAAATGGGGCAGTGGGGGAGACCATTCTGGATTCAAATAGACTTTAAAGACATGTGAGGTATGATCCTTTGTGAAATCCTAGCATGAACAAGCCAGCTATAAAAGACTTTTTTTGATGATAGGGAAAATTTGAATATATGAACATTGTATTAGGTGATGAGAGCATTGTTATCTTCTTTGGTGTGATAATAATATTATGGTTTTGTAGAAAAATGTCCTTAATATTTTATGTTACTTTGCTTTTATTAATTCTTAACCATACACTCTGAAAATAATAAGGCCTTTCACTAGGTTTCCAGTTTTAATTTGGTAGATACATTGTACTCAGAACAAAATCATGTAGATGTTGTAACAAAGAAATGAAGCCCAGAAGAAAATTGCAGTTTGTAGATGTATTAAAAAGTGTCAGATCCATCAGGAGGAATCAGGGAAGAATCCTCAGAAATCATAGACCATCAAGCTGGAGGGCACTGTCGATGTCCTCAAAATGTCAGAGGTAGGAAATATTTGACCATTGTGTTGTTACTCCCCATATAATAGGTGTTGCCAATCAATCATGGCTTTCCTTCTGCTTAGGAAATGGGGCCATTGAATCCTTTTCAGTGGTGTTTTCTACAGTTACTACCAATCAATAACTTCCTGGCACTTGCTGTGAAATCTATTTTACCATCTCTCAGTTAAAGCCATTCATTTCACAGAAGGGGAAGCTGAAATGGTAGTACAGTGAAAAGCTTTGGGGACACACATGAGTTGAAGGAATTCATGGATTTCTTCAACACAAGAGTGCTTTTTAATAAGTTAACAAACGTTTAGTGTGAATTTTATTAGCTTATCAAATGGTTACAATTTTATAAGTTTGTCTAGGGGGTAAGTATTGATTTAGAAGTTCTCTTTTCTTTCTTTGAAAACGTACTCAGGATCTCGATTCACACAATTAGCCATTGTAAAGGAAGGAGATTGAAGTTAGAAGTAATATCAAAGTCCAGTGCTGTTGTTGAGTTACATGTATCTAAAACAGTGAATTTAATATTGCATCACTCCAAATCTTCTTTTTAAAACAAGTATTAAGTCTGTAACTTGCCTTAAAAACAGTTTGGTTTTTAATCATTAGCATTTAAATTGTTTATTTAAAATTGGTATTAGATTATCATATTTAATTTTTTTTTTTTTTTCTTTTTTGTGACTGGTACTCAGCCAGTGAGTGCACCAGCCATTCCTATATAGGATCTGAACCCGCGGCGGGAGCGTCGCCGCGCTCCCAGCGCCGCACTCTCCCGAGTGCGCCACGGGCTCGGCCCATCATATTTAATTTTTAATTCTCCAAGTGTATTACTTAACTGTCGGACTTACACATTTCTTAGAAAAGAGTTGGTTTAGTGGTGATTTTTTCTGGGTGTGCTGCATTATTGGGATTTGGCAGCTCTGGACTTCCTCTTCAGGTTTTCCAGAGCTCCTCAGACTGCAAGCGGAGTCCCTGACAGCCTTGTGTTTTATTAGTGAATGGCCTTCAAATGAGCTACATTGTATTCTCTTTAGTAGACTAGCTGATGCTAGTCAGTGGTGGCCATGGAGTAGACTAGTTGAGAATCAATATTTGTTTGTTTGTTAGCACATTTATTTTAAAGTATTATTTTGGAAAATAAGTATATTCCATGTGTTGCCTTTTAATTATCTAGTTAAAACACGAGTACTTATTTGAGGCTTAACTGATAATTATCTGTGTGTATTTAATCTATCCCAAAGATCAGTGACCCATAGGAGGGGAACACACATAAAAGTATAATTTACAATAGGGTTATTGGTTTAGTTTATTGATATTACAGGTACTTTGTGAAGGAACAGCAATAGCGGCAAAAACCCCAGACCTCATGCTTCTGGATCAAATGGGTGGACAATTGGTCTTGGGGCTCTTCTCTTGTCTCCTAGAGGTTATATCATGCAGAGCCTTTGAAAGTTTGGAAAGTGCACACTGCTGTGTTGTTACTACTCTTACCTTAAAAACATTAACCAGTGTGGTGGTGTATTCTTGTCTTAATTGCTGTGCTTTGAGGTTGGGAATGCTATTTGTAGCCATCTCTGAGATATCACCTAATTCAGTTTATATTTTTGCATCTATGAAATAGATGTTCTACCCTCCCTTTACAGTGTTGTGGTAGTGCAAAAGTGAGGTGATTGTACCAACACATAAAAACTTTAAAAATCGTTACAAATGTAAGGGGTTTTTGTTTTTTTTTTTGGTTTCTTTGATTTTAACCTGAACAAAATGCAGGATTTTTATAAGTTTTTGGCCCTGTACTACCTTTTTGGGGAAAGTTCAAACAGTTGTTTTAGGTTGCCTTGGATTTTAGTTTTAAAGTGCAGATTTCCTTTAGGGTAGGATAGTTCGAGAAAGTTGCACTGTACTCAGCATGGTCATCAGCATACACCTTACGATGGCTTTTCTGTTGGGTATTAATAATGCGTTATTTTTGTATGTTAAAATGTTTCAGTAGGACCACACTCTTCACAGAAATAAAGATCTCTTTTCAGATGGAAATGAAGACTAAGTCATTCTGGACTTCTATCCCACAGAATTAATTTAAACCCCTTATGAATTGTGGAATTATAGTGAAATGTAATTAAGAAAAAGGGAAGTTTTTTATTTTATAAATAAGCAGTTTGTACTTATATTTTCATATATTTTGATCTTCAGTTTATACATTTAGGCTGTATTCACTCTGGCCTAAGCATAATCAAGGAAGACCTCAGATGATTTCCATGCTGCCATTCCTAAAATGTGGATTTCCTTTACCTGTGTTGTTACCTCTCTGCTTTTCTGATTCAGTTCACAATGTACTTGTCCTTTTATTTCTAGATTTATTTTTCCAAATGATGGTTCTTTTTCCATGAATTTTCAGGAGTTATTAACATGTATTGATATTTGTCTTTTGCTAGTATGGTGAACAAGTGATTCAAGTGATTATCTTTAAGATGGTTAGATATATTTGGTCAATTCTTTTCTGTTATTAAAAGATTTAAGTTGTGGGCCGAGCCCGTGGCGCACTCGGTAGAGTGCTGCGCTGGGAGCGCGGCGACGCTCCCGCCGCGGGTTCGGATCCTATATAAGAATGACCAGTGCACTCACTGGCTGAGTGCCGGTCACCAAAAAAAAAAAAAAAAAAAAAAAAAAAAAATTTAAAAGATTTAAGTTGTGAATATTCATCACATATTTATTCCTAAATGTTATTGATAGCATGGTCATTGGAAATGCAAAATTATTCCATCTGTATTGTTTTGTAGGCCCCATGTGTTGCTTAAAATACTTATTGCAGAAAATGTTTTACTTTAAACATAATGCTCAATGTATAGGATATAAACCACAAATTTGTTGATTGGTTAATTTTTAAAAATTAAATCTCACTTGGCAAAATGGCAGTCAAGGGAGGTAAATGGCCAGCCTTATAAGCTTCTTTGGAAAAAAAAACCCCCAAAACTAAACATTTATTTTGACATACTTAAAGCCTTCTATGCTTATGAGAAATTCACCTTTTTTCTTTTTTTTTTTAAAAAGATGACCGGTAAGGGCATCTCAACCCTTGGCTTGGTGCTGTTAGCACCACGCTCAGCCATTGAACCAACCAGCCATCCCTATATAGGATCCGAACCCATGGCCTTGGTGCTATCAGCACCGCACTTTCTCGAGTGAGCCACAGGCCAGCCCTAGAAATTCACCTTTGAAAAAGTTGCACTGTCTTAAAATAATTTGAACGATTTGAAATGAGATTTCTTCTTTTTTAAAGTTGGACTCTAGCTTGACATTTTTGCACATCCTAGACATAATTATGTCAATTTTGATTCTTTAATCAGAATTTTCCATTAAATATTTGTTTATTTGCAGGCATATTTGCTTACTTAAACTACCATGTTCCTCGCACAAGACGAGAAATCTTGGAGACCCTTATCAAAGGCCTTCAGAGACTGGAGTACAGAGGATATGATTCTGCTGGTATTTCTTCTCTCTCTCTTGTTTTTGTTTTTTTTAAAAAATATTTTTGGTTTTGTATTATTCTTGAATCTCAGTATTATTATTATTATTTTTAGGACACTGGACTTTTTAGTAATGTCTGTTTTATTGTTTTCAATAAATCTAAATCTGAAGAACTTTTGTCTTTTATCATGTTTAAAGGGTTTATTCGTGTAATTTTAGTAGTATTACCATTTATGTGGAGTATTGCTTCTTATGGAGATCTTTTATTAAGAATATTACTATATTTGGGTAAAGTGAATATTTTAACTATAATTTTAATAGTCTTATTTTTTATAATGTTCATGTGTTGATTTTGATATTATAAAAAATTAAGTAATAAAACATTAAAGGAGTAATACAAAAAGTGTCTGGACATTTCAGAGGGTTATTTGAAGTTTTTGTTCATTTCTAATTTATTTTCAGTTCATTTCAGTGTCTGCATTAAGTGTTTGGATATATTTTTATATATTTTTTGACTTTTTAAAATATTTGTTAAAACTTTATTATTGGTTTACTTTTTATAACTCTATACAATGCATGCTACTTTGTAACATGTTATAATTCATTATTAAACCTGCTACAGTTGATTCTTTTAAAAAAAAAAGAATGTTACTGTAAAAACATAAATCATATGGGGCATTTTTATAGTAGAACAAATTTTATGGTAGAACAAGTTTTTGAAGGCCTTTTATCTCTTTTTTATTCCTTTAATTTCTTTTTCTCCCTGGATTCCATGCTTTTGGCATTTAAACTTGACTAAGATTTCTTCTTTCTTAAATAAATGACAAAACAAGTAAAAATAACTCTCTGGCAACTTACGTGCTACTCTTACTCCTTCCTTTAACTATGATGGAGGTACTCAAGACTACCTTCAGATTCAGTGATCTTCCTAGGAGGATTCATGGGATTCAGCACATAGTTGTACTCACGGCTATGATTTATTACAGCAAAAGAATACAAAGCAAAATCAGCAAAGGGGGAAGGTGCATGGGGTGAAGTCTTGAGGAATCCAGGCAAAAGTTTCCAAGAGTCCTCTCCCAGTGGAGTCACACAGGATGTGCTTAATTCCTCTAGAGAGTTGTAACACATGTGAATTGTTATCTACTGGGGATGCTCATTAGTGCCTCAGTGCCCAAGATTTTGATTGGGGGCTGGTCACATAGGCACCCTTTGCCTAGAACATTCTAAAAATTCTAGATTCCTAGCAGGAAAGCAAATGTTCAGCATAAACCATGTTGTTTGCACAAACAGTTTAGGCACAGTGAGCCACTCTTATCAATTAGGGTGGTGGGAATCCTTCTGAAATCCAAGTTCTCAGACGCCAGCCAAGGGCCAACCTTAAAAACACACCTTTCTAAGGATAGCAGTCTCAGACCTTCCATGATAACTCTTTTCGGTGCCCTTAACATTGCCACATGGAATAGGCATTTATCTTCCTTAAATTTCCTCAGTAAGGGAAAGTCAGTTCCTCAACTCCTTTGTTCTTAAAATTCTGTCCTTCCTTACCTTCTCTGATAATACATCTTCTCATTCTCTTCCTAAAATGCTGATTATTTCTTTTGTCTGCTTTGGAGACTCCTTTTCTTCTATCTGTTGCTTACATGTTAATGTTCTTCAAGATTCTTTCCTAGGCCCACTTTTCTTACTTTGTGTCCTCATGGGTGAGTTCTGCATTCACAAACCTCCTGTATGTGGATAATTTACAATCCAGATATATTTCTAATCCAGATGTATTTCCCCAGCTGCAGACCTGTATTTCCAACTGCCTCCTAGAAATTTCTTTCTGGATAGACCACAATGTTATAAACTGTGCACGTTCAGAATTGAACTGAATATATTGCAGTCCTCACTCTACTCCCCACTCTTTTCTATGTCCTTTTCATCAATAATCATTCAACAAGTTTTTTTTGCTTAAGAGGTATCCCAAACTTTTCCCACTTTCTCACTTCACATCTGGTCAGTTCTGCTTCTCAGTATCATTTATCTCTGTCTTCATTACCACTGTTGAGTTCAGGCCCTCTTCATTTTTCTTTGCTGTAGCTATGACTTCTTTGTGTTCTTTGTTTTTTGTTTTGTTTGAGGCTGGCTGGCACAGGGATGTAGCTGTAGCTTCTGACAACTGGTTTCTTTCTCCTCTCCCACTTCCAGTCCATCTTCTACACTGTTTTCAGAGTTTGCTAGACGTTTTTGCCATTTTGTTTCTGTGCTTCAGATGACTCAGTGTTTTCCCAGTACATTCAGGGTAACTTTTTCAAATTCCTTTGGAACTTAAGGTAGAATCTCAAGGGACGTGTTCCCTTCTTATCCACCTTCTGAGGTGGGTGTCCATCTTCTGTGTTTTTCCATTGTACTCCAGTTGCAACCTGTAGTACTTTTATTATAACTTATAATCACACTGTGTTGTAATTACTTTTTTCTTATCTGTCTTTTCTGTAGACTATTAGAAATTTGAGGACAAGAACTGAGTTATTTTCATTTTTGTCTCTAGCAGCTATCATGGTTCTTGATACATAATAGGTTTTCAATGGATGTTGAATTGATAAGTAAATGAATTAATTAGATGAAAATATAATTTTTTTAAATTAAATTATCACCTCACATTGATAATCTAGCAATAGTTAGTTTCTGAATCTTGTTTTTCTACCTCTTGATGATTTAGGTGTGGGAGTTGATGGAGGCAATGACAAAGATTGGGAAGCCAATGCCTGCAAAATTCAGCTCATTAAGAAGAAAGGAAAAGTCAAGGCACTGGATGAAGAAGTTCACAGTAATGTACTTAGTTTGATTTTTGTCCCCTTCCCCTCTATTCCTTCTCCCCTCCCTCACCCACCCCATATTTTGGGTCCCATTTTAATGGTAATGATTGTTAAAATTGAAGGGAGGGAAGAAAAGTAGTTTTGTTACTGTCTGGACTAGTTTTAAAATGGGCTTAATCTTCAAAAATTATCATAGCAACTAGGGAAGGAAATCAGTTATGTACACTTTGTTCAGAGCAAGTTTAGTATCTTAAAATGAGTAGCTCCAGAACCACTATTCCTGAGAAAGAGCCTTTCATAGGACAAAGTTATTTTTAGTGGTGTCCTTATTCACGTGTCTTTACTTGGTGGTTGCCTTCACTTTGGATCAAATGCCTAGTGTGGATGTGTCTTCAATCCGGATGTTGTACCTTTTAGTAGGTCTGATATAATCAGTTAAGTATTACTTTTTTCCCTATTTTCTTACTTTTCTGGCATAAGTTGTTGCCCAAAGATGTATGCACAATTAAAGAGGATATACTTTTCAATGTTTAGTTCATAACATTATGCTTGTACATTTTATTTTTTCACAAGAAACTTGAAAATAAAACAAACTTTGAAGTAGATTGATTGATAGAATATTTTAAAAATCTTCCACAGAAACCAGAAAACAGTAGGTGTTTTATGTACCTAATCAAGTGGATGCCATTGTAATCATTGTATAGGAGTACAGGTGGAAGAGGAAAATGTTGGGTTTATTTAACTTTTTTTTCACATAGCCAAACATTTAGCTTTGTAGTACTTATTTAACAAATTAAGTCAATACTTGTTTTGCATGTATTGTGGGTAAGATTAGCTAGGGGTAAAGCAGGCACCCAAATAACTACACTTCAAATGGTATAGCATAAATTATCTGTCTACCATGTATTCTACATCCTGTATACCCAGGCTGATTATAATAGGTTCTATAGGAGAGAACAAACAATCTTTGTGAGGTTCAGGGGAGAGAGAGTTTCCACAAGTTGGCAAAACTGGGGAAACACAGGGAATGACTGCCAATTATATTTGGGCAATGAAGATGAGAAGGGAGAACCTTCTGAGTAGAATAGCATGGCTAAAGATAAGAATAAGGAAAGCAGGTTTGTTGGTGGGATGTTAGTAGTCCTTTTTGTCTACATTATTGGTAGATGAGTGTTGGAGGCTAGAAAGGCAGATTGTAATTAGAATCACCATCTTCAAATGTTAGCGTATTGAGACATACCTCTTCCTGCAATAAAGTCAGGAAGTAGTGGAGAAACGGGAACTTGCTAGGGAGTTTGTAACTGGTAAATCACTTCAAAGAGCAATCTGGCAGTGTCTAAATGGGATATGCCTATACTCTTGAGACCAAGCGCTTCCACTCTTGTGCATATTCTTGAAGGAAACACTGTGGACAAGGAGATATGACAACAAGATTCATTGTAGCAAAATTTAGAGACAGCCTAAATGTCTACAAATAAGGGAATGGGAAACTAAGTTGTATATGATAGTGAATGACTTATATGTAGCTTTTGAAAGGAGTGTGTTGAATTGAATCTGGTTCTGTTTTTGGAGGCATGGATAATTCCCGGTATATAAAGTATAAGACCATTTAAAAAACATAAAACAATACTATCATCTATGGTCACATAAGCATAAAAAAGTTTAAAGGTGTAAGTGGGAAGGCTCTACATCAACTTGAGAATCCTCTGGGAGGAAGTGAAAGGGATTAGGGCAAGATATAAAGGAGGCATCAATTGCATTTTTTACATTTTAGATCTTTAAAAAGATCTAAAGCACTAATGGCTAGATGTTAAATTCATTCACTCTGGGTGTGGGTATTTGGATGTTTGTGATGTATATTTTATTATTCCTAGCAAGTTTAAGTGTGCTTGACTTATTGAGACAAAAAGGGAAGGAAGACATCTGAGAAAAGGCCATTGGATTTTTAGCTTCTGATTTTGATAATAATAGCTAACATTTATTGATTGCTTTTTGTGTCCCAGACACTCTTTTAAGTGCTTTACATGTATTATTAGCTCATTTATTTCTCATTATATCCCATGAAGTAAGTGAAATTATCATCCTGTTAATTAATGGTAAACAGTAACCCTTTATTATTCTGGAGGTCATTTATCAGGTCACCTTTATTATTCCTTAATTATTCAGAACACAGTTAAGCCAGGAAAGAATACATACATGATTTTATTCACTGATGGATTGAGCAATCGAACAAAAATTTATCTGCCCTATATACCTTTTAGTGCTTTGTATTCAAAAGTAATAAGGAAGACTGCACCTTTTGTAGAATTCAAATTCTGGTGGAAGCTAGGTTGACAGTGTGTCATAGATGTTGTAATAGTATAGCAGAGTATGTCATTGTGGTTTTAATCTCGGACTTTGGAGTCAACCAGATTTTGGTTCAAATTCTGTCTCTACTTTCTATTAGATTTGAACTTGGGAATGTTCTGTGACCTTTTTGAGCCTCAGTTTCTTCATCTGTAAAATGAGAACAATAGTACCCATCCTGCAGAGTATTGTGAGGATTCAATAATAAAATGAGTATTTACCAAGTACCTATTATAC
Organism: Cynocephalus volans; assembly: GCF_027409185.1. Classification (NCBI taxonomy): domain Eukaryota; kingdom Metazoa; phylum Chordata; class Mammalia; order Dermoptera; family Cynocephalidae; genus Cynocephalus; species Cynocephalus volans. Next base: position 66,039,362 of record NC_084473.1, on the reverse strand, counting down.
ATGGATACTTCAGAAAGTTTGTGGAAAAATGGAATTGAAAGATAATATGAATCTTCCCATGAATTTTTTGAAGACCCCTAGTATATTAGCCATTTTTCTAGGCTCTATGGATACAACAGAGAACAAGATAGACGAACTCCTTGCCCTGATGGATCTTGCTGTCTAATGAGAGGGTCAGACAACAAATAAATATATAACATTAGGCAGTGATTAGTACTATGAAGAAAAAGTATGGTAGAGGTGACATTTGAGTATAGACCATGTGATTATCTGAAGGAGAGAATTCTAGGCAGAGGGAATAAGTGCAAGGATCCTGTGTGGGCCTGGCCTGCTTATAGCTGGAAATTAATGGGGCTAGAGCACAGTGAGAAAGGGGGAGAGTAGGAGGAGATGAGGCTAGAGAGGTGGCTGGGGTGAGGTCATATAGTATTTTAAGGACAATGTGTCATGGGAAGCCATTGGAAGATTTTGCAGGTGAGTGACATGATCTAACTTCTGTATTGAAATGACCACTCTGTTTGGTGTGGAAAGACTAGATTGTAGCAAGGGAAGACTGGACACAGAAATACCAGTTAGAGGTGGGCTGAAAAATTACATTAAGAGGTTTTAACTAAAATTTATTTTGCAGCTGATAAATATGAGAGTTGTAAACACACACACATACACACACACACACGAAGAAAACTGGTTTCTTGAAATCCTAAGAGCAGAATTATTCTCTATTGAGCAGTGATGTCAATTAGCCTGTTCAGAAGAAAGCGTCAGGATGGATCTCATTCTAAACTTTGAAAAGTGAATTTGTAGTGGAACGGTGCACTGTCCATGGAGGGGCTGAAGAGAAGGCATTGGTGGATAAAGGTCATGGTTTTATTTTTTTTCGGAATAGTAATTGCTTCTTTGAAATAATCAGTGGAGGAAATTTGGCAGAATTATAAAATAAATTGGGCAATTATTTGACCATAGTGAAAAATTAAAACAAAAACAAAAACAAAAAAAGACCAGTCAGGATTCTTTTGAAGTTGTCCAGGTGAGAGATGATGGTGGCTTGGGTCACAGTAATAGGGATAGAGTGGTGAGAAGTCTCTAGTGTACCTAGCACCAAGTAAGTTCTCAGTAAATTTTAACTGTTGTCATTTGTAAAAGATGCGTTGAAAGTGCTGAAGAGTAATTGAAGAGTGGAGTTGAGTGTGGACAGGTAGGTGGGGGCCAGATGTAAAGGGCCTTGTATGCCATTGGGGCGTTATCTTGAGAGAATATGGTTCTCTGGTTGTATATTAGAATTTGAGGATTTTTTTCTTAAATTCCTGTGAGCAGGTTTAGGATGATTCAGATGTGCAGCTAGAGTTGCAAAGTGCTTTTTTAAAGGAATGGAAGTCTATTCAAGAATTTTAATTGTTGTTTCCTGATCAGATTTGTGTTTTAGAATGAATTCTGAATAGCTAGTATAAAAACCACAAAGACTGTGCTAAAGTGCACGGACTTTCCTATTCAGACCTCTGAGCAGTTTGCTGTTAATTTAGACCTAATTCTGGTAGCTTTGTTATCTAGTTTCTTAGTCAAATGAATTTTATGTTTAAGAAATTAGAAGGAGGATATTACTAGTTAATAACTAGAGCTGTTCATTTTTTTTTCTGGAAGAAGCAAGAAGGGATATCTTATAGGGAAAATAAATTAAGTATAAGCTACTCCAAGATAAAGGAACATCATCAGCCTATGCTGATTTCCCAGTAGCTCCATATTTTCATAGCATTGCTTTGTTCTCAAAGTACCTATTCTTTCATTTTGGAAGAACTCTATAATTGTACTTTATCTTGTGAGATATGTTTACATTTACTGGGGACAAAAGTTGTCATAAGGTGATGTGGTCTTTAGAAAATGAATTTATTTTTACATGCCTAATTAAAATAATAGTGATATTTTCAAGGTGAGGATTAAATATAGATTTTCAAAATTAAATTAACTTTTTTTGTCTTTTCTTGAGTCTTAAAATTTTTAATCCTCCAGAAAAGTTGAAAGAATAGTACATTAATTACCCGTGTACATACTTCACCTGGCTTTACCAATTGTTAACATTTTTGTTGCATTTCCTTTAACTCTCTGTATACAGTTTTTTGGTTGTTATTGAAACTATTTGCCCTAAATATTTCAGTTGCATTAACTCTTAAGTCTTTTAATTACTATTCTGAATATGCCTGATCTTCACTTTCAATAATTGTATATTCCAGGTGAGCAGCACTGTAATATTATATTTAATATTATCTCTACAGTGTGATTTAATATCGAAAATTTTCATTTTATGTCTTTCAGAACAACAGGATATGGATTTGGATATAGAATTTGATGTACACCTTGGAATAGCTCATACCCGTTGGGCAACACATGGAGAACCCAATCCTGTCAATAGCCACCCCCAGCGTTCTGATAAAAATAATGGTATGGACAGATTCCACATGCTTTGGAATAATTGCAGAGGGCTGATAATGGGAGAAGAATGAAGGCTCTTACATTTTTTGTTATTTTAATTTTTGTTTCATCTGGAAAATTTCAAACATTGTGAAGTAAAGAGTGTACAGAACCTGATTACCCATTTCCCAGCTTTAACATTTATCAGTACATGGTCAGTTAAGTTTGTATACCCCTATACCCCTCCTTTCCATATTCTTTTGGAAACCGATAGATATCATACAGAAGGATATATCACAGATACCTAGATATCATAGCATTTAATTTGTAAATATTTAAGTGTGTATCTAAAAGGTAAGGATTTAGATTGATGTCTCTTTAGTCTTTTAATCTATAGGTTGTTGCTTTTTCTTTCCTTTTTCCTTTCAGTTTACTGTGTTGTTTGTCCTGTAGAGTTTCCTACAGTCTATATCTTGCTAACTGCATTGTCCCTGTGATGTCATTTAACATGTTTCTCTGTTCCTATTTCTTATAAATTGGTGTGATGTTTATTTGCATCTAAAGGTATATAATGTATGCATGTTTTTCTTTTTGTGTTGTTAGCAGCCATTGATAATTGTTGCCAAGATTAATTATTTCTTTGGGGGTTGTAAAATGGTGAATGTCCATTATTATCATTTCTTCTTCATTTGTTGTCTCAGATACTTTTATAAAGAGAAATTTCTTATTAATTGCTTGGTTACCCTGAGGTACAGATTATATAGGAAAGGCAGGGTAAATGTTTGATTATTTCCCTTTATTGACCATTTTAAAAAAATGAAGTTGTTTTAATGTTTTCCTAAGATGAGGCTTTTTGGTTTTTGTTTGCAGCTGACTGTTACAAATGTTTGGTTTGTTTTAAGATACTGAAATAATTATCTATATTGATGCACAAATTTCCCATCTTTGGCCATGTGAAGTTTATTCAAGTTAGTTCCTGAGCCCTTTTGACATGACCCCAATAGGCTCAATAGTCTTCAACGTTCTGATAGTCCATGATGTTCAGGTTCATGTAATCCTGCCCCAGACGTAGAATCAGCCATTATCTCCAAGGAGCTCTAGTTCCTTTTAGTGGAAATGATTTTTAAAGACTATAAACCAGGTCCTAGAAGTGCTCATTTGCACCTAGGCCTTTTCAGTGGGCAGAGCTAGGAAATATACACATTCTTGTGCACGGCCCATACTAACCTTCTCTGTGTTGTTCCAGTTTGGTATGTGTGCTACCAAAGTGAGCACAGTGTGCACACATTTGTATAAATTTAAAGATAAAACACAGCATGATTTTATACTGCTACTTCCAATTCAGACTCAGGGCTGTAAGGTTTTTACTTAACCTCATCAATCTGGTATCTGTATTTTCTTTCAGTCATACCTAGACATTCAGTTCTTAACACAAGCAACATACTTATTTGATCTGTCCCATGTTATACATACAACAGAATAATAATACCAACACTGCCATATGGCATGTTTACTGAAAACTGTTTAAGATTCTTTTTTTATTATTATTGTCTTAGGGTATATCTGTCTAGGGCTGTATAATCAAATTATTATGTTTTTTTAAAACATTTTTTATTTTATTTTATTTTATTTTTATTAAAAGATGACTGGTAAGGGGATCTTAACCCTTGACTGGGTGTTGTCAGCACCACGCTCAGCCAGTGAGCGAACCGGCCATCCCTATATAGGATCCGAACCCGTGGCCTTGGTGTTATCAGCACCACACTCTCCCGAGTGAGCCATGGGCCGGCCCATTTTCTTTTTATTTTTGACCACAAAACAAATCTTTAATACATTTAAGAAGACTAAGATCATGGAAAATATGTTCTCTGACCACAATAACAGAACGAAAGTTAGAAAATTTACAAATGTGTGGAAATTAAACAGCACTCTTCTAAATAAACAATGGGTAAAAAAGAAATATCAAAGGGAAATTAGAAAGTACTTTGAGATAAAAAGTGCAACATATCAAAATTTATAGGACAGAAGGCTCATGTAGTGCTTAGAGGAAAATTTATACCTGTAAACACCTATCCTAAAATGCTACATTCTTTTTTAAGGTATTAATTGTCACCTCTCTCAGGGTGATGGAGATGCAAAGGATTACTCAAAGCCCATTTCTTCTGAGCAGTGAGAGGCCTGAAAGAGTTATTTCCGAGGAATGCTTCTCTCTTGAAGGTTCTGGAAGTAACCCTTTCGGGCCTCTCACTGCTCAGAAGAAATGGGCTTTGAGTAATCCTTTGCGTCTCTGTCACCTCTCTGACAATCTCTGTAAATTCCCTCCTTCATATCTTGGATTTTTTCTTATTTTGCTGTGTTGTCCAGCTGAGTCTTCTCATATCTCACTGAAACTCAGTGAGAGTTTAGGATTGTTGCTTGGAATTCCTTCTCAGTCAGTTCAAGGGTTTCCTGCCATATAGGATCTGGTATCTGAGAATTACTGTACTCTTTTGGTGGTGTCATATTTTCTTGGGTTTTCTTATCTCTAGTATCTCTATGTTGATGTTTGGTCATCTGGCAGAGCAGTTGCCTCTTCTGTTACTCTGGGGTGGGCTTCAAGGAGAGAGATGTCCTCTTCTTTTTCCGGTCTCTGCTGGTGACTGTCCCTGTGTCAACGTAGTTGAGTGTCTGATGGGGCACCTACCTGCACAGTAGCTGTGGCTACTGCTGCAGCATCCACCACTTTTGCAGCAGCTGCGGCTGTGGCGGTGGAAGTGGTGTTTTTGGTGTGCTCCTGGGGATGCTTCCTCAGCTCCTGCCTTAGGACCCTAGGTGAAATCTCTTGTCTGCTTCCAGGTAGAGGGGGCTGCCCTCAGCTCCTGCCTAAGGACCCCTGGTGTGCTGTTTCTTGCCTGCATCCAGGCGGAGGGGGGCTGCCCTAGGCTTCTGCCTAAGGACTCTGGGAGTGCTCTGTTTCTTGCCTGCTTCCAGGCAGAGGGGGCTGCCCTTGGCTGCTGCCTTAGGACCCTGGGTATGCTTTGTTTCTTGTCTGCATCTGGGTGGTGGGGCTGCCTTAGAACCCTAGGCATGCTCTCAAATTACTCTGTTTTAGAGTTACTAGGAATAATCCTTTTCTATGTGGTTGTGCTACCAGCTGGAAATAGCATTATGTTAAAATGTCTTATTTTATTTTGACTTTTAAGTATGATTTTCTTTAAAAATCAATTTTATTTAAAATTATTAAAATAGCTGCCTACTTCTGAAGTCACACCTATAAAATAAGGCATATTAAAAGAAGTAGAGACTCTATCCTGTTTCCTCTTCCTTATTCCATCTCTCCCTGTAGATATCATTTAACCAATTTTTTGAGTCTGTTCTTCCATTTTTTAAAGTAAGCAAATACATACAAATGTGTGTTTATGTGTATCCCTTTTGATTTTTTAATTTAATTTAGAAGCTGCCTATTTAGGTTTCTTGTGCTTCAACAATTATTATTGAATCAGGTTAGAATGCTAGCGACCACACAGACTTTTATACTGACAAGGCCTTTATAAAATATTCTTAAAAGCATATCTAGTTATGTTTTAAGAATCTGGCTTTAAGTTAAGGCTTTATATCAGCTATTTATGATTCTCTGCGTCTAGCATTACTTTTTTTTCCCTAAATTTATTTTTGCGCTGATATCATCTCTCAAAAATCTAATGAAAATGTTTATTTTATTATTTGGTATGTAATGCATTTCAGTTCAAGTTCATTTACTGTGAGACTGAAACATCAGATCTTTAAGTATATTAAGAATATTTTGATAACTTGATATAAAATTGAACTTAGTAATTTTTCTCCTGACTTATATGAACTTTAAATAATAAATCTACATTGGTAGTTTTTATGTATCATTGGTGGCTGCAAATAATTTTGTTAATTCTTAATTATCCATTCTTACATTTTTCAAAGATATTATTTAATTAAAAAAAGATGAAAATTATCCCAAGATCATGTTTATTTGCTCTTGGAATGATATTTTAACACTCATTTACCTGGAATTCTAAGAATTATTTATACCTCACACAAGTAAATTTAACTATAGAAGTGAATAATTGGTTTTTCTTAGCAAGTTCCTTCACTTTAGTTCTTAAACTTATTTAGTGTAAGTTGGATCATTGTTTTTAGTTTGAAGGGCCTTCTCTTTAAACTTATACTCAGGAATGAATGAACAGAAAAATGAGAATAATATAGTTTAGCCCTCTCTTTTTGCAAATGAGGAAAAACAGGCCCAGTAAACTTGCCCCTTTCACATGGTAACAGTGGGTTAGTAGTTTAGACACAACTGAAATTGATGTCTTTAGATTTCCAGTTTCTTTCTTTCTCCACTATAACCACCTCCCTGTGCTTCTGCTAAGCCATGTAAACAGTGCTATGATCTACCTGATGATAATCCGATGATGAGAAGTAGATGATAGTTGATTACACCTGGAAGTGTAGATAGCATTTTACAAATTTTTTGACTTCAGAAAAATCTATTCATAGTAATAGCAATTTATAGTGTTGATTAAATTTTTAATCTTTTTTGTCATCTCTACAATACTTTTATCTCTTTTAGAATTTATTGTTATTCACAATGGAATCATCACCAACTACAAAGACTTGAAAAAGTTTTTGGTAAGTAAAGTGACCTCAAAAGACACCAATCTTTGAAAACACTTTTAATGAAAACAGTGAGGTTGGTTGTTGTAATGTGTAACACCATCTCCGTATGATCAGGTAGTTCTTAAGACAATTACAAGGGTGTGGTGGTTTATTGGATATTGTTAACAGTGAAACAATTCTGTTTTCCTACATGAAAAGGAAATAATTATTTGACTTTATTACAAATGATCAAAAACTCAAATGAAATTGGGATTTTGGGGAGACATCTTTTGCATTATGAGATGTTGTTTTTCATTTTTTAAAGTTTCTATTACATATAAGAAGAATCAGGACAGATTAAATGAAGGTTTTATGTCCTAAATGGCTATATACTGTATAGTAATGGCTATAATGGTGACCTCCCTGAGTGCCTTCTCAGGCCTGTCCAATTGAACTTTCTGCAGTGATGGAGATGTTCCATAGCTGTGCTAGCCACTGTCACATGTGGCTGTTGAGCTAGTATTACCGAGGAATTGAATTTTAAGTTTTATTTAATTTTAATTAAATTTATAGCCACATATAGCTAATAGCTATTTTAATGGGCTGTGCTATATCATCATCAAAGAAAGAATAATTACATTCATTATGGAATTAGCGTTTTAAGGATGTTATATATTTCATTATATTTTAATTATTTGAAATTTATTTAATTTGTATGTAGTATTATATAGATTTATATGTTATGTTTATGTTCAGTTATATAGAATATCACACTGTTTTGTGGTCACTATAATCAGATGGTGATCTTAATCTTGATTAATAGGTAATAGGGTATGTTCAGAAATTTAGAAATGAGGTAATGAGATTTTTGAGAGGAAAACTAGAAAAGATTTGGACATCATGAATATTTTCTTAAATGTGTCATTATTTCTCTCTTTTTACTTACAGGAAAGCAAAGGCTATGACTTTGAATCTGAAACAGACACAGAGACAATTGCTAAGCTTGTTAAGTATATGTATGACAATCGGGAAAGTCAAGATACCAGTTTTACTACCTTGGTGGAGAGAGTTATCCAACAATTGGTATTAAACTACACATTTAAAGATAATTATGCCAACATTAATCATGAGAAACCTTCTTAAAATAAGGTTTGATAAGCAGGAACTATGCTAATTTCTTCAGTATTTTTGGTTTTTATTTCCCATTATATGATTGTTCAACTTGAATAATTTTGAGAGACTGACTTATTAACTTCCTTTCCCCACACACAATTAAAATTCTACTTATTTCATTATAGTTTAGTGTCATGGGAATGAAAAATAATCCAAAATGTTTGTCTAAAAACTGCATACATACACACAAACCCATACACACCACACACAAACATGTACTCAATACACACAATGGAAAATTCATCACTCTCTTGCTTTTTGCTCACTCAGGTGTTCTTCCCAACCAATAACTTAACACAAGGGTAGCTTCATTGAAGTACAGTCTTTGCTCTGGGATAACATCTGCATGTCTCTGAGCCAGCATAGTCAGTCAACTTTTCATTTGGGGGCTTTTCCTTGGTTCTGTACCTCTGTAGAAAGTATTTCCTAGAAGAGAAAGCAGCATCCTTTTTGGTCCTGTCCCAGTTGCCCTAGTTAAAGATTTAATGCATTAAAGATCCAAAAAAATCCAAGGGCACATCCCCATCTCCCACTCATAACTCTAGCTCTCCCATTTAAAAGCCCTTTACTTCCCTTCTAAGGTCCGACCCTCACCTCCCACCTCCACACAGATCTGATGATGTCTGCAGCAGAAGGAGGAATTAGGAAGATGGAGAATATAGATACTTGTTCCTTCCCTTTACCCAAGGCAGAGTAGTGTGCCTTCTCAGCCTTTTCTTGATTCTAATAGCCTTTTTCTTCTATTCATTGTGCAATCCAGTTTGTGTTCTGTGGTGATTCTTCCCTCTCCTACCTCATAATCTATTCTTAATTTCTTTAGGCTCTGTCCTTGAGGAAATTGGGTTGATGGGTGGTATGGTCTGCATGTTAATAATTGTGATTGTATATATTTGTATTAGTGATATCAAGGTCAAAAAGAATGGAAGTTAACAGTATTATACACTTACCGGGACAGAGAATGGGTTTTGGATCTTGCGCTTGGGATCTTTTCTAATTCATTCTTCACCTTACTAATTCATAGTATGAGAAATATGGTGTATCTATTGAGAAATGTTGGTACCATGTACAAAGGGTGACTTTTAAAATGGTCTGGTTTTGGAGCTATTTATTGAGCATATTTTGAGAGTGGGTTTGGTTAAAAAAGTGCATTGTGGATATACCAAAACTCAAGAGTGTCTACCTAAAATTTAGACTTGTTTATAAACTAGTGCAAAAGAGCACTTGCATGAACAAAATATATCAATGTAAAGCCAGTATGTTTTAGGCATTTCGCACTTGATAATTGATTATAATAAATATTGCTAATGCATTTTTATCCCTCCACAGGAAGGTGCTTTTGCTCTCGTATTTAAAAGTGTTCATTTTCCCGGACAAGCAGTTGGCACGAGGTACATATAAATCTAATAATGACTAATTATATTTGAAACATTTAAGTTACGAGTTTACTCTCTATAGACTATAAATGACCCTTTACTATAAAGACTCTGCCCTTTCTCAGAGGTATTTGTGTGAATATATTTATTTTCATATGCTGCTTCTTGACTATTGTTTTATCAGTCTTCCATTTAACAGAATCCCTTACTAAAGCAAATCCATGTTGGCATTTATAATTGCCCTTTTGTCTGGAGGTGGGGGGGTAAACTGTGGTTACTTTATGAATTTGGATGTTGAATATTCTCTGATTTCAGACCTTAAACATTAACTTTCTCCATATTTTTTGGAAAAATATACAAGGATACTTCAAAAAGTTTACGGAAAAATAGAATTAAAAGATAATGCAAATCTTTCCATGAACTTTTTTGAAGTATCTTTGTATTCTAGACGGATTCCTAGATAATTGTACCATCTCTACATTTGTTAGGATATTTAGGCCTTATCATGAAGTCCTTTTTAGAACAGTAAGGAGGCCTAAAATTTGGTAAGAGAGTGTTATTTTTAATCTGAAGGCAGGGTGACTGAGGAGAAGGTGCTAACCCGTATCTCAGCCTTCTGGGTACAATTGAAAGAAAGGTTCCATGTAACATAAAAAGGAGAAAAATTTTAAGCATATTGTTACAGAACAGGGATTGGCAAAGTTTTTCTGGAATGAGCCAGAGAGTAAATATTTTAGGCCTTCTGTGCTATATAGCTTCTGTATCAACTACTCAATTTTGCTGTTGTAGTGTGAAAGCAGCCACAGAAAATATGTAAAAGAATGGTCCTGACTATGTTCCAATAAAACTTTATTTAGTACATTTTTTATTTGTCAATTTAAAAAAGAAATAATAACAATAAAAAAACACTTTTTTAAAAAAATAGACAAACCTGGCATGTGGGTCAGTTTGCTGACCTCTGCTAGAGAATATTTTGTAAACATTCTGTTTATCTAGTTCTTTTGTTATATCTGAAGTCAAGCTTGGAGGGAGAATTTAAACGTTTGAAGAGTGTTGGTTTATTAAACTTAAATTTTTTATTGTTCATGCATTATTTATAAAAATAGTTTGGTTCTGACTAATCTTGCATTTACAGGCGAGGTAGCCCTCTGTTGATTGGTGTACGGAGTGAGCATAAACTTTCTACTGATCACATTCCAATACTCTACAGAACAGGTAAAACTGCTCCTACATCATACCGTGGGGAAAATGTATAAATTGAGTGCAGTAGATGTAAAGAATTATTTTCCTTAAGTTGAAATAAATGCTCCTTTGGTCAGATCCACATATGTATATATATAGTTCTGTCTAGACATGAAAAAGATGTGATTTTGTGAGTTCTCTGACGAGTAGAATTTTTTTCTGTTGTATATTTTTAGCTAGGACTCAGATTGGATCAAAATTCACGTGGTGGGGATCACAGGGAGAAAGAGGTGGGAAATGCATTCTGCATGGATGGGGAGGAATCTTATCCTCTTTAGTTCATTCTTTACTAATTCTTTGTTCTTGGAGTGAATGAATGTGCTGGGCCTCTAAAAATATGCTCATTTTATGGTGAAACATGTTTGACATTATTTTTCTAATTTGCAGAGTATATTTTGCCTGTCTGCTTTTGGCATTTAGAAAACTGCTTTTAATAATTTGTTTCATTAAAATCGGTGAATTTGAGAAAATAATTGAAATTGTAAAGTATTTTTTTCTTTGCTTTGTAGTCATGTAGGATACATGCTTAAATTAGGGAAAGAGCATTGTGTGCTAGGTTATTATAGATTGAACTAAGTGGTAGTTATTTGAATAATTTCACTTAACTTTTAATTAAACGTGTTTCAACTTTTAAATGGACCTTATTTTATGCATGACATTTTATGTTTAGATTTATGTTTTATATCTTGATTGGCTTTATTTGAATTTGAAGTCATTGTTCTTTTTTATTGTTTATGGTTGAAGTTTTTTTTTTGTATAGGCCTTTAGCTATACAAACCATGGATCATTTTATTGATATAACTACACAAACAGCAACAGTGTGCTTTTCCATTTACTTATTACTAAAAGCTTTTATGTAAAAGACAGGGAATGGTAGGTTCAGAAATTTGAAACCTATATTATTAATGTATAATTCTTGGTTTCTTGAAAAACATTTAGCAAAGGTACCGTAAACACATTCATTTTTGAATGGTGGCTGCTTTTTATCTAGAGCAGAAACTTATTTCCTTAAACAACCTTTAATCCTGTGATGTTAGAATTTCTTCTTATCTTCTCCCCCTACCTCTCCTGCCCCCTCTTTTCAGAAGAAAAACTAATCTACCAGTGAGAGTACAGGATTTGTATTCAGAATTCCAGATTTCTGCTAATAATTCTATTCATGTATATATTATCTATATGTTACCTTGTACATTGTCTTGGGCTGCTTTTAGAAATACCAATGGAAAAACATTGGCTGAGGTCTTAAGTTGGAAGAAAAATTTATTATGTGACAGAGCTTTTTGAAATTGGGGTAACTCTTAGTTTTCTAACTCCTAGTAGGTAGGTAATGTGTAGCTCAATGAAATTTAGTTTAAAAGGAATAGCCTCTTATTGAAGAGGCTTTGTAAAGGAGAGAACACTGGTCTGGCTTTTAGGCTTTTGCTGTTTTTTCCAGGTGTGACCACTGACCAGATAAAGCCATCTTTCTATCTGTAGGACAGGGATGATAATAATTATGTTACATTTAAATCAAATCAGATGAGATAATAATCAATGCGAAAACATTTGTAGATTGTAAGAGCTGTATAGATGTCAAGTAGTAATTTTTAAAAATTTAAATCGGTAGTGATATCTCAATTCTTTTAAATATTTTAATTAAATATACTTTGTTACTTGAAGAATGAAATGATCGATATTTGAAGGAAAAACAGAGTGAAACTCAACCCCGTTAGGACATTTTATAACCAAAGCTAGTTGTATTTATTTTCAAAATGTCAGTACTGGGCTATCCTTTTACCTGTTTTTTAATTCACTTTTTTTTAGCTATAGTAAGTCACTCTTTTTGATGGGCAGTTTCATAAGTTTTGTCAAATGCAAATAGTTTGTGTAACCACCACCACGATCAAGGTGCAGAACAATTTCATCCCCCAAAAAGTTCCTTTGAGTTGCTCTTTGTAGTCAACCCTTGTCCCATTCCTAGACCCTGGCAAACACCAATCTGTTATTTTTCTATAGTGTTACTTCTCCTACAATGTCATCTTATATTTGTTTTTCAAAGTTCCATACCTTTTTTGCTGTTGAATTTGAATGGGAAGAGCTACTTTGTTTTCATGCCTCAAACACACCAGATAATCACAGGTAGTGGACAACTTTGGGTGTACTTCTCTAAGAATAATTACCAGTTCTTTATACATGCATTTTAGAGGATAAAGACAAGTTTTTACAAGTGTATGTATGGTATTCTCTGGCTGTTGTGTCCACAGGTTATAAGGGCTACTATGTCCTGGCCTTGGAGAAAGGTGCTTTTTTGTCTGTAAAGCATTTGTGTAGTCTTCACTTAATAGATTTTTTCCTATATTTGGCTTATTTATCAAACTTCAGTATGCTTTCCAGTTATGACATTAGTTGTAAATGAGCAAAAAAGAAAAAAATATTATTCATGAATGACTTACTTGACAAATTAAGCAGAGATGCCAGAATTCTGAAGTACTAGAATTAAAAGGACATTTTTATTGCAAAAGGATCATACTTTATCATGACTTAAAATTGGGTTTTCTTACACTTCTTCTAAGAAAGAAGAGGGTTTTGGTTTATAATATTTGCAATCTCTAGCAGTAGGTACCACATATGATATACCATGGTTAGTTTGATGTGTATCTTTATTTTATTTGTAAATCAAAATTAGTGTAGACTACAACTTGATTTGTTATACTAACTTGCTGTTAAAATCTAGAGATGTTTTATTATCAGATAATAAAAATTAATTTGCCACTAATTTTTTACTGCATAAGTTTTATATTTTAATGTAGTTTCTGTGATAAGTATAGGTACACAAACTTATGTGTAAGTCCATCAAGTTTTGAATAAAGTTAAATTAAGATTAGTCTATACATAATTTTGATTAAAAAAAAGTTAATGATATTAATGAGTTATTTGACTTTTACCTGAAAAAGAAATATTATATTAAAACATTTGTAATGTAGCACTATTATGTGCCACGTACTCTTTGATAGTTGCTATTTCACTCTACACTTTTTGTCTGTTCTTATTGGCTTATTGCATGGAAATAGGTGATCTGCCTGGCATTTTTAAATTGTTGAAATTATTTTGTATTGCTATGGGTTTTTTTTGTTGAGTTTGTAGAAAATTGTGCATATTTCCATATTGGCCATGATTTTCTACATGTTTGCCTATTCATGTTACCTATATGCTCTAGGCAAAGACAAGAAAGGAAGCTGCAATCTCTCTCGTGTGGACAGCACAACTTGCCTTTTCCCTGTTGAAGAAAAAGCTGTGGAGTATTACTTTGCTTCTGATGCAAGGTGAACTTCCTTCATTGATTCAAAGAGAATTTTTAGTAAAACTTCCGTACTACAGGAAACCAAGAAGTCATTTTGTATAAATCTAGTCAGTCTATATAAGAGGATTTTCATAGTTAAGGAAATATTGGAGACCTTTTGGAGATGGGGCTATAAGAAGAGTTTTTCTCTCACTTCAAAGCATGTAGATCAGCTTACCAACAGCACATATATTCCTTGAGATTTCTTGCAGTGTATTTACTTTAGAGCTCTTGTATTTTTTTCTTATAGGAGCCTTACCTAGGTTTTGTAGGGAGGAGAGATTTTCAATTGGAGAACAGAATGGCTTAGTTACTATCCAACCAGTTATAGTGTAGTTGCTAAGTCATTGTAGTTTCAGTTTAATGTGGACACTTATCTTTTATATTTAGAAGTAATTTGCAATATAATCACTTTTGTAAAGAAATAGTACTAGACTAAGACATTTTGAGTGAAAGTGCAGTGGATGTTAAGATGCATTTGTAAATGAAATGCAAATAGTAATGATGATAAAATAGAATCACTAAAACTACCAACAAGTATTTGAGTCATTCACTGTGCGAGAAAATAAGAGGAAATGATAAAAATGGGAAAATGATGCTATTTAGGACTTCAGGGCATGTATTATCTCAGTGGGAAAACAAGTGTCACTTTTTTCTACTTTTTGCAGGTGTGTAAGATGTATAGTCAGTGCTAAGATGTGTCATTGTTGTCATTAAGTATGTTTGGTACAGAGTTGTCAGTTATGGCTTAAATAAACTGGAAATTGCAGAGACATACTAGCCTCTTTTTAAAATTTATTCATGCATTCATATTGAGCACTCTGAGCAAAGCTTTATGCTAACCTCAGGAGTTAATGATGAGCAGAGATAAAAATATTACTTGCCCTTAAGGACCTTTTCTGTAATGGAGGAGACAAATTTTAAACAATAATCACACAAGTGTAGAATTCAAGCTGTGATGAGGTACAGAATACCTATAAGACAGTGATTTACCTTCTTGTGGGTAAATTTCTTTAAGTGAATGACACCTTGAACTGAGATTTAAGGAGAGATTAGGAATTAGTTTGGTGAAGAGGTGGAGGGAAGAACATTCATTCTCTGCAGATGGCTCAGGCTATGAGAACTTGGGATGGGTGTGAGTGTGGCTGGATTAGAGAAAGTGAGAGGAAGTTTAGTGGGAGATGAGGCTGGAGAAGGAGGTATAGGGGTCACAGTTAGGCATTTTGTTGTTTTCCTAAGAGCTAAATGGAAGCCATCAAGTGGTTTGTTGGGTAAGGGAGAAATCTTGATTATTGTTGCCTTTTGCCATCAGTTTTCTTGGAAATAGAGAATGGATGGAGGGAGATAAGAGAGAATGTGGGTGGACAAGTTAGGAGGTTGCTATATTGTCCAGCCAAAATGACCTGATGGTTGCTTGGACTGGTTATGGTGGTGGAATAGAGAAATTTTGAAAAGTATTTGGGAGTTAAAATTGCAGGATTTGGTGATGGAGATAGACTGAGGGGGAAATGGCCATGCTTTTTTATCTAACTAATTTGGTTTAGATTGCTGTGCAGAGATCCTTTTATTTTTTGCCTACAGTGACCACCTCTCCTTGCCCCCCATTCCCTGTAGGTGATGGCATCGACAACTAGAAAGTTATTAGAGATATTGCAGGATGATAGAGTTTGTATTTAAATTTGGTCCTTTTATCCTAATGATTGTTGCGTTTGTAATAATGATCCTTGGTTATTGATGGTAATATCTCCTTGAACGTTTTACAGTGCTGTCATAGAACACACCAATCGCGTCATCTTTCTTGAAGATGATGATGTAGCAGCAGTGGTGGATGGCCGTCTTTCTATCCATCGAATTAAACGAACTGCCGGAGATCACCCTGGACGAGCTGTGCAAACCCTCCAGATGGAACTTCAACAGATCATGAAGGGTGAAAGTTTTTGTCATGTTATAGCTTGGTGTCCTTAACAGAAAGGAGACATTCTGCTTCCTGTCCTAGCCTGACTCTAGTAATCATGCTGAGTGGATTCTTCCACATGATTAGGACAACCCCAGGAAAGGGGATGGATTCTTCAGAGATTTTATCTGCTGGTCTTACATTATAAAAAAGAGATTAAATAACACTTAATATTTCTAAACTATTGTATAAACATAAATATAGTTTGTGTTTTGTTTTCTTCCTCTCCTATTCTCTGTGTGCTTCAGTTTTCTCTTATGTAGAATGGAGGTAGTAGAACCTACCTCATTAAGGTTGTTTTGAGGATTAAGAGAGCTAACTAATATATATGATGACCTTAGAACAGTACTTGACACACTTAGACCTACATAATGTTTGCTGCTATTAACTATTATGATTATTGTGATTTTGATTTTTTATTCTCCTCCTTTCTGATGGGGTTGTGGTGGGAATAAAAGATAGCATTTGTTATATAACCACCATATGTCAACTTCCTTGCTATATGAATCCACACTACTATCCACACTATGAAGTAAATGCTATTCTTATTTTACAGAGTAAGGAATTTTCCCAGCTTAGATAGTAAAGGATAGAACCATGGTTTGAACCTAGGTCTGGCTCCAGAACTTAAGCTTGTCTCATTCCCCTTTTTTGCTCTAGCTGCACATTTTAGGTATGAAGTTAATAAAAGTGACTTTTTCTCCCTACTTTCTCATTTTTCTTCAAATAGAGTAAAACATATTGATCCAATCCTTTAGACCATCATATCTGGATATGGTTCTCTGTTATTTGCTGAGATTATGTTAAAGGAAATAGACTTTTAGTTGTGTACAAATTTCTTTTCTTATTTGGTTTGTTAATTTTTATTTTAATTATGTAATTTCTATTACTGTAGGCAACTTCAGTTCATTTATGCAGAAGGAAATTTTTGAGCAGCCAGAGTCTGTTGTGAACACAATGAGAGGAAGAGTCAACTTTGATGACTATACTGGTAATAAAAATATGAATTATTTTATTGTTTCGAAGTCTCTTATGAGGGATGCCATTAACAACCTGAAAGTTCCCTGTCCTTTATATCCTTGTAGAACAACTATGGCTGCCAGCCATCAGTGGAGCCCAGCCATCTTTTAAAAGTTCTTTAGTGTATGACTCCACTTACAGGAAGTATTTAGAATAGTCAGATTCATAGAGACAAAAAGTAGAGATTAATGGTTACCGGGGACTGGGGGAGGGGAAATGAGGAGTTATCACTTAATAGGTACATAGTTTCAGTTTGGGGTGATTAAAAAGTTCTGGAGATTGATAGTGGTGCATGTTGAAATGTTTGAAGTTCAAAGT